>NC_091628.1:30401388-30728611 GCF_027580195.1 Bos mutus
GAAGGACAAGGCAGGCATTTGGTTATCCTGTGGGCTTTGGCTCCTTCTGGGTTGTTTTGATCATTGAGTCTTGGCATTATAGATTCCCACACTTCCGTTTCTCTTGCGAACAATAAGTCACCTTAGGGTATTTCCTGTGTGATAGGCATAGAATGCTAAGGGTAATTGCTGGCCTTTTCCAAGAAAGGGCCGCTTTAACCCCATAAGGAAGCAATGGTAATCATTCTTTTAACATTCGTTTTGTATCTTCTGTTCCATAACTGTTTTGATTGTATAGATTTGTTTATATACTATATATACTACTTACTTAGTGATGTACATAATATTTATGTGAATTGAAAAATCTGTCACAATAGAAAAGGGTAGGAATTACAGTTGGAAGGCATATTGGAGGAATTCAGATATTTAAACCCCAAATGTTTTAGTCTCATTGCTGCTAACTTTTTTTTCAGAAAAAGCTAAAACCACGTTATAATTACTGTGTTTACTTATTTATACTTTTAAATTAGGCTTTTTATACTTACTTATTTAATTTTTTAGGACATTTGCTTTTAATGTTGTTTTCTCTTGTGGAAACGATATGAATATTTAAAAAATAAAGCCCTAAGTAACACTTATGTTTTTAAACATTCACAAATTGACAATAATTCTTTGCATTTTTATTAGTTTTTTTTTTTGGCTCTGAATAACTCTTTAACTTGAGGGATATTTCTAAATTTCCAGTTGACTTGTTAATAAAAACAGGAAAAATATGAAGGTAATGTCATCAGATTTAGTTTTTTATTTTCCCTTTCTCATTTCTTGATTGATTTTATTATATATATATATATAAATAATCTAGATTCTGCTTTGTCACCAGCAGTGTGTACGTTTCTGGAAATTTGGCACAACAAATAGGGAATTAATATGGAGGTTTTCCTCCAGTGAAAGGACTCTGATTTTATGTTCAAAATTATAAGACACACTTTTGTTCTGCAAGCTCTGAAATGACTAAATATTACCCTTTGGAAAACCTGAGTCTTTGCACATGTCATTTCCGGAGTCTACCTCAGTTCAGCAAGCTTAGTTTCACGTGGGAATGAACTGAACCATGTTGAAATTCAGTTCATCATCTAGGCAGATTTGTTTTTTGAATCGCTTCCTTCTCTCTCCTCTCTCACTCACTTTTTTTTTTTTTTTAACACTGAAAGTTTAATTGAAGATGCTGGTGGTTCTTCCTCTGGCAAAGTCACACCCTCCAGTTGAAGCCTCTGCAAATATCTACATTAGTCTTCCCACCTCTGTCACGGCGGCTTGACCACCAGGGCACACTCGTGTGGCAAGGACCTAACCCTTCCTGTACAAGGGCCTGAGTGCTTCGTGATCACACACAGAGGTGGGCACGCGACACGTCCATTCACACGGCAGCAACTGATGCCCTCGGTTAAGGCTGTGCAGACACAGCGTCCAGTAAGATCGCTCTGTGCTGTGACCATTGGTGTTCTGTTAAGATTCTCGTTTCAGTGTCTGTGTCCCAGTGTTTTGAACCTAACTTAAAATGATGTTTCCAAATTGTATTTATTAGATGTGCTTTTCCTTACATTTTGTGTGGCCACATTGCTAGTTTCACGAGCTGAGCTGTGTCTGTGCATAGAGTGTAATTTGGTAATAAATTTCTAGAGCGTGGCTTGTCGGTGTTTTCTTTGTGGTTCATGTTTGATCTACAGTCTCTAGTCCACTTATTGCCACCAGTGGGAGTAACAAATCCCTCGCAACAAGGGATGACTTTTTCCAGAGTTTTAGTTCTTACAAAATCACACATTGTAAACCCATTATTTTGTGTTTGCCATGCATTATGCTAATAACTTCAGGCTTGATACAGGTAAGATAAGAATGGCTTTTCAGTTAATTTTCTTTTAACAAATACATTTGTCTTCCTTGTGTAGGACCATTTTGCAAAGTGGGTGTTCCATAAGGTGAATTTTCTGGGTGTCTATGTCTTATTTTATGAATCCTCCAAAGGTACTTTTTAAAAATTCACAGGCTTTATTTTTTGAGCAGTTTTACGTTTACAGAAAAATTAAGCTTGTGTGTCCGTAGAGTTCTCATACACTTCTTCCGTCCTCACCTCACCCCGCCATTTCCCCTTTTATCGGTATCTTCACTTCAGTGTGATTGACTTGTTTTAGTTGGATCAGTATTGATTATTACTAAAGTTCACAGTCTACATTTCACTTCACCAGGTTTGACAAAAGCATCGTGTTGTCGTGTCGTAAACCCACCATTACAGTGTCGCTGACCTAAAATCCTCACCTTTGCCCCTTCTCTTCACCCCTGCACTCAGTGGTCTTCCTGCTGTGTCCACAGCTTGTCTTTTTCCAGGATGCCATATAGCTGCAGTCGCCCAGCGCGTGCCCATTTTAGACAGGCTTTTTTCACTTAGCCGTATGCATTTAAGATTCCTCCTTGTCTTTTTGTGGCTGATGGTTCATTTCTCTTCATCAGGGAATAATAATCCATTACATGGATGTGCCAGTCTGGTCATCCACCACCCACTGAAAGGACATCCTGGTTGCTCCCAGGCTTCAACATTCATGAACAAAACTGTCAACCTTCCTGCTCAGCGTTTTGTGTGGACGTAAGTTTTCGACTCATTTGAGTACTTACTTGAGAGGACAGTTGCTGGAATGTGTGGTTAAGAGTTATGTTCAGTTTTGTAAGAAACCACCAGGCTGCGTTTCCAAGTGACTGCACCATTTGCATCCCCAGCAGCCGTGAGTGAGGGTCCCTGTGGCTCGGCATCCTCACGGGCATTTGGTGTTGTCGGGGTTCTCACTGAGCCATGCTAACAGGGGTCTCCTGGGTTCTCAGTGCTGTTTCAATTTTGAATTCTCTAGTGACATGAGGTCAAACATCTTTTCATATGCTTATCTATTTTTAATTGGCTTTTATTAAAAGCTTTCTAAAAGATGTCACACTTGTTCTCTGACTTTGTAAAACACAGAATTTGAACATCACCTTCTCTTTGTGATTCAGAGTTTTCCTTGTGATGCGCCCCCCTCAGCAGCCAGCAGAGGGGCGAGCAAGCTTTTCTGCCTGTCACTCCGTGGTCTTTGAGTTGTGGTGTTTGCTTTCATAGCATTTTTACTCTCGTTATCAGGCTGTCAGCCTTTATTTCTCTTCCAATTTCTGACCTGCAGTCTTTCAATGAACCTAATGGAAAGAAATACGTTGTTAGACGTGTTAGAATTATGGGTGAATTAGTACAGCCATTTGGGGGTGAAGAGTGATAGGGAGTGTGTTGGTTGAGCGCTCAGTGTTTGTGTCGTTTCTCTAGGCTATCTGTGGCCTTTTGGCTTTATCTTTGGTTCCCAGAGTGTTCCAGGTAGACCCAAGTGTGAAGCAGTTATTTATGCATCATTATTTTGTCATGTTGTATGATATTTATAGCTGGAAGGTACCTAGCAACAACTTGATTCCACGGCTCCCCTTTCTTCCTTGCTGTGACTGTTGAGGATTTGATCTCTTAGAGGGTATAAAGGAAAAGAATGAGGTACAAAATTAATTAAGGACAAAAAGAGGACACACGCGTGGCTAGGGCCTTCTTCCCTTTAGTCCTTTCTACATTCTCCAGCGCCCGTGGCCAGTGCTGCCTCCCACCGCCCAGTGCTGTGCTGACCGCTACACAGCAGAGGACGCGCGTGCTGGGGGGTTTGCCTGGGCCGGGACTTCAGTTGCAAACAGCAAGGGAAGCCTTGCCTGGCCAGGGGCAGCTGCTGCTTGCAAACAGATGGGGAGAGAGGCAGCGTGGGCTTGAGTGTCCTCTGGCGGATCCCATCCACCCAGGTTCAGACTTGGGAGACTGGCACCCCGAGCTCTCCTCCCTGCCTGCCTGAGTGTCACTGTGGTCAGCTGCTCCCCGCCCAGCAGAGGCCAGGATTCACTAGCGACTCCTTCCCCTCCGATTCCCAGCCAATCCTGCTCCGCCAGCCAGGTGAGAGAGGGAGTTGAGAACACGTGTGTTCGGTGCCCACTTCCCATCCTCTTTGTGATTCTAAAAGTCATGGCCAGCTCTTCCCCGATTTCTCATTTTCTAAGATCTTCTTAGGACCTTTCCTGTGAGTTGTTGAGAGGCTCAGCAGCAGCCTCGGGCATTGAGACCTGAAATGGGGAGCAAATGACCTGGTCCAGGCCCTTCGTGTTATAGGTGAAGGAACGGAGCCCACAGAGAATTTAAGATATGTGTTCAGGATCACATTCTGAATTGGGAAACAGGACAGCTGTCTATTTCTCATCTTGATAAATGCTGCAGGTAAGGTGTAAAGAAAGCACACCAGATAGCAAGCGCATTTATGAAGGGGCTTCAAACCTCTGCAGCGTGGTGCTGATAGAGACGGCTCATCCAAGTAGATGGTAGTTAAGAATAAGAAATACCAGATGAATTGACATCATACAGCACTGGTGCTGACATTTGTAATGTTTGCTGCGTGCTAGAACTTTACCTTTATTGCTTTATTAAGTCCACACATTAGTTTTAAGATGTATTTACTATTATCCTTTTATTTTGCAGAGGGTTTTCCTGATAGCTCAGTTGGTAAAGGATCCACCTTCAATGCAGGAGTGCCAGGTTCGATTCCTGGGTTGGAAAGATCCGCTGGAGAAGGGATAGGCTACCCACTCCAGTATTCTTGGGCTTCCCTTGTGGCTCAGCTGGTAAAGAATCTACCTGCAATGTGGGAGACCTGGGTTCAATCCCTGGGTTGGGAATATCCCCTGGAGAAGGGAAAGGCTTCCCACTCCAGTATTCTGGCCTGGAGAATTCCATGGACTGTATAGTCCACGGGGTCGAAAAGAGTCGGACATGACTGAGTGACTTTCACATTCACGTTTTTTTGCAGAAGCAGCAGCTGAGGCTTATAGGGTGACTTGCTCTAGTCATTTGGCTCCTAAGAAGCAGAAGAAGGAATGGAACCTAAGTTAGTTTAGTTCCAAAGCCTAGGCCTTTGCCATATTCCAGTGTTAAATGCAAAAGTTCTCAATTCTTGAAATAAATGTTAACCCATTTTTCTGAGGGTTATTGATCACTGTTTTACCATCCCTTTTCTGTAGTGCCTTTTTTTTTTAACCAAGAGACTTTTGTGCAGACTACAGTGATATATTCTTTTACAGTATTTATGTTTCTAATGATAGGAAAAAATAGTGGCTTGTGTTGTGGGATTACTATGAATTTGGGGGACTTCCCTGGTGATCCAGTGGTTAATCTGCCTTGTAATGCAAGAGACTCAGGTTTGATATTTGGTCATGGAACTAAGATCCACAATTTATTGTTCAGTTGCTGAGTCGTGCCTGACTCTCCATGACCACATGGACCACAGCATGCCAGGCTTCTCTGTCCTCCACTCTCTCTCAGTATCCATTGAGTCAGTGATGCCAACGAACCATCTCATCCTCTGTTGTCCCCTTCTCTTGCCCTTAATCTTTCCTAGCACCAGGGTCTTTTCCAGTGAGTCAGCTCTTCACCTCAGGTGGTCAGAGTATTGGAGCTTCAGCTTCTGTATCAGTCCTTCCAATGAATATTCAGGGTTGATATCCTTTAGGATTGACTGGTTTGGTCTTCTTGCAGTCTAAGGGACTCGAGTCTTCTCCAGCACCACAATTTGAAAGCATCAACTCTTCAGCGTTCAGCCTTCGTTATGATGCAACTCTCACATCTTTACATGACTACTGGAAAAACCATAACTTTGACTATACAGACCTTTGTCAGCAAAGTAATGTCTCTGCTTTTTAATATGCTGTCTAGGTTTGTGATAGCTTTTCTTCCAAGGAGCAAGCATCTTTTAATTTCATGGCTGCAGTCATCGTCTGCAGTGAATTTTGGAGCCCAGGAAAATAAAATCCGTTACTGCTTCCACTTTTTCCCCTTTCTGTTTGTCATGAAGTAATGGGACTGGATGCCATGATCTTAGGCTTTTAATGGTGAGTTTCAAGCCATTTTTTTCACTCTCTTCTTTCACTTTCAGCAAGAGACTCTTTAGTTCCTCTTCACTTTCTGCCAGAAGTCATCTGCATATCTGTCATCTGCATATCTAAGGTTGTTGCTGTTTCTCCCAGCAATCTTGATTCCAGCTTGTGCTTCATCCAGCCCAGCATTTTGCATGATGTACTCTGCATAGAAGTTAAATAAGCAGGGTGACAATATACAGCCTTGAATTACTCCCTTCCCAATTTTGAACCAGTTCATTGTTCTATGCCCGATTCCTAGCTGTTGCTTCTTGACCTGCATACAAGTTTCTTAGGAGGGAGGTAAGGTGGCCCGATACTCCCATCTCTTTAAGAATTTTCCACAGTTTATTGTGATCCACACAGTCAAAGGTCCCACATGCCCAGAAGCAACTAAGCCTGCACACAAACTGCTGAGCCAGCACCGCAACCAGAGAGTCCCTGTGCCTCAGCCAAGACCCCCTGCAGCCAAATAAAAGCCATGACTTTGGGAATATTGTTGCCCTTTGCTGTATCTGAGGTACACCTACTTCTCTTTCAGGGCAGGCTTTATGAAATGAATTGATCATTCTGAAAGTTTCTCCATGACTTGCCCTGGCTTCAGTGTCTGCATTTGAAAAAATACCTCAGAACTGAGTTTCTAAGTTTAGCTCTGAATGTTCAAAATGCTTTCGATTAGCACATCTTAAATAACTTCTTTCAACAAATAACTAATCATGGTCTGACTACTGTATTCCATAACATAAATCCTAAACAATAGTGTTAGTAATTGTTGTAATTAAAGATGGATGAGTCAGGCTTCATTTGGGATTTATAAAAATACCTCCAGCTATTTTTCAAACATTTTCAAATACATTTTATAACATTTCTAAAAAATACCTTAAACAAGAATATTTCCTCTAATTTTTAAACCCTTGTGTATTTTAAAGGGAATTTAATTCACATTTCTGATTCATTGGCAGATAACTCAACTGTTATTTTTTGAGGACAGTTTAGAAGACTTCCCTGGCAGTCCAGTGGTTAAGAATCTGCCTCCCAATGTAGGGCATGTGAGTTCAATCCCTGGTCAGGAAACTTAAGATTCCCACATGCTGCAATTAAGACCCAATGCAGCAAAAAATAATTTTTAAAAATTTAGTTTCCAAGTCCTTAGGAAACCCTTCTCATAAATTCTGTGAGCCTTTAAAAGCCTTTTCCGTAGTCAAACTTTTTTCTCCAAGATAAATGTGTGTGCAGTGTTTTAGTTTGGTTTATAATGCAGAGCCTGTATTTCCGAATCTAAGTTCACTTTGAATTTCGTGTAATAAGTCGTTCTGCTTCATTTGTGTCTCTTCAAAGCACGTTTCTGTGAAGAACTGGTGATCGGAGTGCTCTCTTGAAAACCCAGCGCGCTGACATTCCGAGCTGTCTCCCAGAGTCACAGCACAGGGAACAGGTGTGGGTTGATCAAACACAGCAAGCCCAATTAGCTGTTGATCGGGAATCTGTCACGTCTGCTGAATATGTATACACATTTGTACATATTCAAATAAACGTACACATTCGTAAGAATGTTCACATCCTCATAGGTTGTCGGTTTTGTTTTGACCTCTGTAAATTCTAACAAAACGGTATTCTATTCTGGGTTAAATTGATAATTTATTGTGCGATGACTGTAATTGTTCTCATCTGTCTTCAGAAATGTTTTCCACCTGAGATTTAGTTCAACAGGTTTCTGTTGCCTAGCAGTAGGTCTCTCAGAACAACTTTTTGTACGGTTTTAATTGAACGGGTTGACTGTCTTAGAAAAAGTAAGGTTATTGCTGGGAAGGTAAAAGGAAGTACGCTGACAACTAATTGGACAAAATGTCATCCCAAACAGCAGCTCTAAGAGATTTGTAGAGACACAGCAATTTAAGAATGGAGTTTGCTCAAGGCAGCTAGAAACCACATACATAAATATTCACAGTAAAAGAAAAGCACCATTTTCCTAGGTTCTCATTAGAGAATGGTATGAAATACATATTTGCAAATCATAAGAAGCAACCTCTTTAGTTACTATTCTTAATGAAACCTCATTTCACCCTGAAGTTTTCAGTGTGGGATTATTAAACAATGAGAACATCTTTTCAGTACTTTTCAAAGTATACCTATTTCTTACATAGTTTGTTAGTTTGTACTATAAATTAATTTTTAATATTTTAGGACAGTCTTTTATGATTAGGTAAGTTCCTTTTAAAATGTAATACCTGAATTTTTCTTTCTTCATACCAAAATGAAAAACCTCTTGAAAGGGAGACTTTTACCTTTTGCTTTTATATGATAATTATTTTACTTTTCAAAGGAATTATGCCTACAATATTAAGATTGTTTTTAATTAAAAAAATTTTTTTGGCCACACCATTTGGCATGTGGGATCCTAGTTCTCTGACCAGGGATGGAACCAGTGCCTCCTGCTTTGGAAGTGCTGACTCTCAACTACGGGACTGCCAGGAAAGTCCCTAAAGTGGTTTTTAAAGAGCAGTGTTTATAGAAATCCAGTCAGTCCCTGCCCTCACTTTTGCCTCTGAAAAGCCCTCGGTGTGCACGTTAGTCGTGGCTCTTGACCTCATGGCCTTTGACTGATGGGACAGGATCGTGCTGGTCACATTGTGTGACCTGGGACACAAACTCCTACGTGCTCACAAACTCCTGTGATGGTGGCTCTCTGCCAGTTAGATGCTTTGAGTTTTACACTGTATTATATTTACTAAATGATAATTTACAGAATATTTGTAGTTAAGTATGTAATTTATAAAAATATGCACAAAATTTAAAAGTTTAAGGACTATAAATATGAAAACATGGAAAATCATTTTACTGACACAAAATACCTTCCAAAAATTATGAACAATACTTGTATTGAGAGCCATGAGATTAAATACACTTCATTTTAAAAAACCAAACCTTGGTCTAGGCTAACTAGGTACAGTGATTCTGTTAATTTTCATGCTTTTAATGACTTTTGTAATGAAAAAGTTACCCCACAAAAGTGTGTAGATCCAGGTGAAAGAAATAAATCATTGGCTGCAGTTATAAATCATGAGCTTCATTTTTAAATTATGGGCCATTGAATATGCAGAAGTTTTCATTTAACTTTGGCTGTTAAATTTGCATCTTTCCTGGTATCAGTCAGTTCTTGTAAATTAATTGGAAGGTTGCATTTTGTATGAATAGTTTAAAAACCTACTGAACCTCTTCACTGGGCAGATTTTTAAATAGGGAAAATCATTTCAAGTTAAATTGCACATATTAGAGTTTCTAATAAGAGACTTGCTGTTTTTGGCAACAAAATCACAGAACAATGGAAACAAATCCTGGGGTCAGGGCCTGGGAGTCTTGCCTGCATCTGGCTCCTTGACCCTCCTATGCCCATAAATTCTTGTTATTAGTCAGTCCCACTGACAGTTTTCCTGATTCTGCTTAGCCTAGAGGTGATCACTTTAAGGACTTAGGACAAGTTAATTCCCATCCCGGGTTTTCATGTCTCCCTGGATTTGGAATAACTCCTGACTTTCGGATATAGGGATATATCCCCGTCCACCTCTTTGCTTTCACTGATCAGCCATCCCTGTGCCATGTCCAACAGAGGCCCTCTACCTCCTGCGGACAGTGAGCTCTGGGGCCATGCCCTTGTCGGCTCCTGCCCTGGAAGTGCAGGGGGCTCTCCTAGTGTGAGACTCCCAAGGAGGACACTGCTGGATGACCCATCCTTGTTGACACAGGGGTACAGTAGGTCAGCTATACGTGAATGGGCTTGCGGGGGCACCCGCAGCAGGACAGAGGCGGCTGTTCCTGGTAGGGAAGCGTGAAGGGGTGAGAGTTAGATTGGAGGGAAGAAAATGGGAGGAGGAGGCTGAGTTTACAAAGGCAAGGAGTCCCCCTCATGTGTTCTGTGCCTGGGTGAGGGATGTCTGGCCTCACTGGGGCCCTGTGGACTCTGGATGGAAGGCCCTGCCCTTTGGCTAGAGATCCATTACTATGGAAATGAGAGTCTGTCTCGCAAGAGCACTGTGGGGCTGGAAGGACTTCAGCTGGGGAGTCAGACTGGGATTCCAGCCCCTTCTTCCCAGCCCCAGTGGGCAAGTGGCTTATCCTCTCTGTGCCCCTGTTTTCTCACCTTCAAATGGGGATGGTGACGATGAACCTTCCTTATAGGACTGCTGGGAAGATGAAATGAGACACTTGAAATATAAAGTGCTTATCAGTCTCTGGCCCTGCCATAAAGTGAAAGTCGCTCAGTCATGTCCAGCTCTTTGTAACCCTATGGACTGGGGCCTGCCAAGCTCCTCTGTCCATGGAATTCTCCAGGCCAGAATACTGGAGTGGGTAGCCATTCCCTTCCCCAGGGTATCTTCCAGACCCAGGAATCAAACCAGGGTCTCCTGCATTGCAGGCAGATTCTTTACCACCTGAGCTACCAGGGAAGCCCATGGCCCCATCATAAACCCTCAATAAATGTAAGTTGCACAGTGTGCTAGAGTTGGCTCATGGCAGGCTTTTTTGGATCCAACTATTGACTGTTAAAAACAACATTGCCAGTCTTTCAACCTGCTGATGGCTTGAAATCAGCTATGGTGAGGTTATTTACACCGTGGAAACTAGCAAACACCACAAGTGAGGCTTCCTCCTCCACAAGGCCTCCTTGCAGAGGTAGTTCCGGGCACATCACTATAGCTCCCTTTATTTTGTTTGGGTTTTTTTCCTGCAAATAAAGCGGCTCTGGTTGCCCATCCTTGCTCTCTGTCGGTGCCTCTGAGATCAGTAGATGGAGTGATGACCCTTGCAGTCAGAGTGCGTGGGGTCTGTTCGCTTATTAGTGAGCCGCTTTGACTCAGGGCGGGAAGTGACTCAAGGGCAGGAAGGGATCTGCCGTGGTTAGGGACTGCTCTCTTCTTTGAACTAGACTTAGCTCTGAGGCTTCTATTGTGACGGAGCAGAAATCTTAGGACACCAGAAATAGCCCAAAGTGTCCCACTACCCTTTCATTTGCTGACAAATACAGTCTGAGCTGTATCAAGGCGGTCCCCACACTACTTTTACCAAAAGTGGGATCCTAAAGTCACCCTGAAGCTTCTGGACCCCCAAATTGGCCTACGCAGTGGCCAGAGTAGACACGTGTACACTGAAGTGTTTTGCCAAATGCTTCATGAGCTCTTGGGCTATTTTCCCAGCAAAGGTAGAAGAGGCTGGAGGAGGGAGGCTTCTGTTCTTACTTCTCTTAGTCCCTTTTGTGAACCAAAGCATGGATGTTGGTGGTTGTGCTCTTGCCCTGTTTACCACACTAAGACCCAGATTTCTCCCTCTTTATAATAGGAACAATACAAGCAAGCATAATTTCCTCAAAAAGAAGCACTTTAAACAGGGAGCTGACAAACTACACACTGTCTCATTGTCTTTTCTTACTGCATATACAGGTGTGTGTCCTGGAGAAGGTCACATAGGGAAGAGCTTGGTGTTTCTCGCATAAGAATCACAGACCAGAGCTGCGGTTTGCTTTTCATAGGAAGAAAAAGCATTACATCATGTCAGAGGGTCTCAGGTTTCCTAAAGAGGGGGGTGGTTTCCCAAAGTTTTCTGTATAAAGAAGTCTTCTGTGTAATCCACAGGGGATTATGCATGGAGGGCATCTAGAAGGATTTAGCCTGGATTTATTTTTCTGTATTTTTCTCATTTGAATCTCATACAGATATTTATTGATTGATTTATTTAGGTGTATTAGGGGGCTTCCCTGGTGGCTCAGATGGTAAAGAATCAGCCTGCAATGCAGGAGACCTGGGTTAGGAAGATCCCTGGAGAAGGGAACGGCTGCCCACTCCAGTATTCTTGCCTGCATAATTCCATGGACAGAGGAGCCCGGTGGGCTACAGTCCATGGGGTCACAAAGAGTCAGACTCAACTGAATGACTAACACTTATATCCTTAGTCTATTATGTAGACCTTTATAAAGTCAGCTTAGCTTACTGGATGCCCAGCAAATCTGAGGCACAGCCCCTGCCTTACAGAACTCATCCCATAGAGAAAGCCCTGAAACAAACCATTGCCAGATCCGTCCATCAGCCATGAGATCGAGCAGCAGCAGGGAGGAGGAGAAGCGCAGGGAAGGCTTCACAGAGGAGGTGCTATCAGCCAGGCTCTGAAGCACAAAGAGGAGTTTATCACGTGGCGAGAGAGGTGACATCCCCACTCGCTGCTGACTTGTGTCAGTCTGCCTTCTATCAGAGCAGGTTCTTTCACACACTAGCAGCAGCGAGTCATGGGAGGCAGGGGGCATCAGTCACTGCTGTCCCCCCTGCAGCATGTCGCACATGTCATGGCTCCGTGCCCGGTGGGCAGTGAGACTCCTACTAGAAGGCTCTGTCTTCACTGTGACCCTGTAAGCAAAAGTCCTCATGAAAAATAGTGACACGAGGAAACTTCTTTACCACATGGCGATGGCGAAGCTGGGATTGGACATTGGCTCCTAAGCCGAAAGCCCAGGGTAAGGCTGGGTGTTAGTCTGTGTACGTGCCCTAAGTAAACACAGAACTTCAGTTCCTTTCAGTAGCTTAGAGGTCTGTCGTTGTGATAGCTGGTCGTGGAGTCGCTGACTTTGCCCATCTTCTCAGGACGGGTGGCGGTGGCCTTGGGTGCTTTGGTTTTGACGAATGTGGATGAAGGTCTGGCTCTGCAGTCACAGTATCTTTTCAGTCTATGAAACTCCCCTCCACTTTTCCAGGTCCACGTGCAGCCTAGGGTTCATCTTGGAGCTGTCTATGGGACATAATTTTTTCCACATATGAATCAAGCCTACTTTATAAATCAAAAAGCATTTCTTAATTTGTAGTTGTATGTTAAATTCACGTTTCAGATGGAAATTCACAAAATCTATTTTGCATTACTCACACTTTATAGTAATTTCTTGTGGCTATTGCCCTCAGGCTGTATAAGAGTGAAAAAATATATATTTGAATTCTTTGTTTTGACTTTGTTCACAGATTTTTAATCTAACTAGTTCTTTTTTCTTCAAAAGTAACATACACAATACTCTCTGATAAGCGGAGACAGGTTTGCCTTATAACCATGTTCATCTCACTTAGATTATGATGTCAATTCACTTGGAAAATTCGTCTGTTTTTCTGCCCTAATTAACTGCATAAAGTTGATATGTGCCACTAATAAATTTGATATCTGCCTATCAAATGGTGAGGAAAATAATGTCCAAATTGGATAATGCTGAAAGACTGATCCGTTTCAGAGCCAAAAGGGACCTTACAGCTCGTTGTATCTAGTGTTCCTCATACTGAGCAAGAGAACCCATTTGTTCTATGAGAAACCTTTAAATACTGTGCCTACTTTCAAATGAACAACCACCAAAAAAAAAAAGAGACACAGTCTGGGCCTGGGGGATGACCTCTCTGAACTGAGAATCCACTGTGAGATTTCAAAGGCCACATGACAGGACTTTGGGGACAGGTTCGAGGTTTCCTGCAGACCTGTGGGCAATCAGAGATCAGGGAGTGGCTTGGGACTCTGAGGATAAGTCCACGGTCTGCCTTTACCCCCATTGAACTCCAATTCGAAACATAATGAATGGAGGGCATCACCGTGATGGTGGTGTTGTGCCAGCCTCAAATTCCCATGGGCGGGAGCCGGGGCTGTGTGTTTGGAGAGCTGTGCGTTTCTGGCATCCATGAGAATGAGGCTGCTGCCGCCAGGAGCTTTCAGTCTAAGAGCACACATTAGCCATGTCATCCTTGTCCTTCTTTGAGTATTTATCATTTGTGCCCCATGGAGGGTAGTGAATCAGTCCACTTTCTCTCGGTAAGACTGAGGGATGAAATATGCCCCAGGTTTCAGTGGCTTGCAAGAACAAAGGTATGGATCTTATTCTCATGTCATCTGCAGCTCTGCTACAGCTGTGATTTTGCTCCATACAATGATCCCTTCTTGAGATCCCTAAAACCTTCATTGACTTTGTTCTCACAGCATTGGAAGGAGAGCAAGGGGGTTCGCAAGCTCTCAGAGGCTCTTAAAACTCCTCTTGAGATGTCACACACATCAAGTCTGTTACCACTGGTCAAAACAAGTCATATGGCCAAACTTTTTGTCAGTGGAATCAGGAACTGTTCTCTCCAAGAGGCATCAAGAGGTATAACCCTCCTCCCAGGGTGGTGGTGGTGGTTGTCACTAAGTCGTGTCTGACTGTTTGCAACTCCATGGACTGCAGCACACCAGGCTTCCCTGTCCTTCACTAACTCCCAGAGTTTGCTCAGGCTTATGTCCATTGAATCTGTGATGCCATCCAACCATCTCATGCTGTCATCCCCTTCTCTTTCCTTCAATCTTTCCCAGCATCAGGGGCTTGGTTTGAATAATTGGGACAGGAATGCACTCTGCACAGGTGGTACTCACCAGGTAACTGTGCTTCACAGCTACTTATCTGCTTTGGCTGGCCTGGCTATTCAATTTGGTTTTCCTGGTTGCTTTTTTTTTTTTTTAATTTTAAAAAATTAATTCTTATTGGAAGATAGTTGTTTACAATGTTACATTAGTTTCTATCATATAGCAAAGTGAATCCACTATATGTATATGTATCTCCCCTCTTTTTTTGGATTTCCCTCCCATTTAGGTCACCTCAGAGCATTGAGTAGAGTTCCCTGTGCTGTACAATAGGCTCTCACTAGTTATCTGCTTTTGGAGAAGGCAATGGCACCCCACTCCAGTACTCTTGCCTGGAAAATCCCATGGACGGAGGAGTCTGGTAGGCTGCAGTCCATGGCGTCGCAAAGAGTCAGACACGACTGAGCGACTTCCCTTTCACTTTTCACTTTGATGCATTGGAGAAGGAAATGGCCACCCACTCCAGTGTTCTTGCCTGGAGAATCCCAGGGACGGGGGAGCCTGGTGGGCTGCCGTCTCTGGGGTCGCACAGAGTCGGACATGACTGAAGCGACTGAGCAGCAGCAGCAGCAGCAGTTACCTGTCTTATACATAGTGTGTGTAGTGTATGTACGTCAATCCTTGTGGCTTTCTGTCTTTAACTTTCATTTTTTCTTATTTGGAATTTTTAGAATTGGAAAGCCGGAAAGCTTTAGGGCCAGATTGATATCTGGAGGTCTTATCTCCTGCTCTTATTTTTCTGGTAGAGGGACTGAGGTCCAGGGATGTGATCGGCAGCAAGATCTCCGAACAACACTCTCTTCACATCATCACCTTGTGAAAAACCTTATTAAGGGAAGAAGTGCTTTGCTAATTGGATGAGAAAAGGCTTCTACTGTTTGTGAAATCATACCCCTCCTGGAGACAGAAATAGCCTCAAACCTGGTGGTCGGTCTGGGGATGAAAACTAGCTCAATTTTCTATCAATTTATTTTACCCAGCCTCATTCATATTAGAGGTAACTTACTTAAATTTATTACGTAGCGTCAACAGAGCGCTGGGAGCTGTTTAGTACAATAGGAAGGCACAGTTCTGCCAAGGCAAATTGCATCTCTATTTTACAAATAGACGTCACCCTGCGCCAATTTGATTTAAACCCCGTATGGAGTAGGCAATGTGCTTCCTTTAGCCTTTGTGGGGTAACAGTAGGGGGATGACTCTCAACGCTGGAGACATTAAACTAGGTGAGAGCTGCTTGGCAGGGCTTCCATGGGCCTCTAATGTTCCCCCGTGGTTCAACTGAGGAGAAATAACAAGACGCAGCACTGCCTGTGGGAGACGCGGATAACCTTTATGTAGCCACTGACTTTCCCAGCACCCCACTCCTGCTCTCCAGAGATTTCAAGTTCTGAAGTCAATGGCCAATGAAAAAGTGATAAAATAGATGGAAGTTCCTGGAAGAGCTCCCGTGTAGAGGCCTAGGATTGTGGCACGACGGAAAGAGGCAAAACAGGAGCGGCCACTACTCCAGGGAGAGGCTGGTTACAGGGGCGACACAGTGCCTGTTGTCCGTGTAGATGCTCAGTCGGGTCCCTCTCTTTCCAACCCCAAGGACTGTAGCCCGTCAGGCTCCTCTGTCCGTGGGATTCTCGGCAAGAACACCGGAGTGGGTTACAATTTCCTCCTCCAGGCTGTTGCATGAAAGTCAAAGTCGCTCAGTCGTGTCCGACTCTTTGTGACCCCATGGACTATACAGTCCATGGAATTCTTCACATCAGAATACTGGAGTGGGTAGCCTTTCCCTTATGCCAGGGGATCTTCCCAACCCAGGGATCAAACCCAGGTGCCCCACATTGCAGGTGGGTTCTTTACCAGCTGAGCCACAAGGGAAGCCCTGTCTGTTGCATGAGAGGCTCACAAATAAGATCCATGAGGAAAGTGAATGGGGTGACCTCTCATACACCCAGGAAGATTTCAGGGTACAGTGTAGCCTCTTTCTTTGAGGGGCAGCTCACAGGCAAGCACCTACTGATGCGCAACACTTGGTGACAACCATATTTCACATTCTAAAAGCTCTTAGGTGTGTGACCAGCATAATTTATATCCTTTTTGGCCATGCCATGTGACTTGGGGGATCTTAGTTCCCCAACCAGGGATCGAACCTGTGCCCTCTGTGTTGGCAGCATGAAGTCATCACCGCTGGACCTCCAGGGAAGTCAGTGACCAGTGTAATTTAAATATTTGTTTGCATTTGAGCATCTTAGACAAAATAGATTGCAGAAGTATGGAATTTCTGGCAGAACTGCCAGCATAGCTGAGCTTGAGTGGCTTATCTGGGCTGTGCTCTGGGGCAGACAGAGCACCCTTCCCAGGACGGAGTCTCCACCTTTAGCCTGTGGCAGTGAAAGGGGAGAGGAGGAGGAAGGGACACACCTAAGAAGAGTTCTTTGAAAATTGCTTTGGCATCTGCACACTAGAGGCAAGATTAGCCTGACTCAATTTTGAAAAGGCCTCTTTCTGTTTTATCACTTCCTCTCACCTCCTAAAGCATCTTCTCCCTGTGAATCAAGTGCCAGTTCCCTTACGTTGGTTTTCTGAAACCTCGTGTTTTAACAGCCCACCCAGCCTGCTCTGTATTGCCCTAAAATGACCTCCCCCGCCACCCACCCTGACGTCTCAGTGGTGGCACTAATGGCAAAGAACCCCTTCCTGGGTCGGGAAGATCCACTGGAGAAGGACATGGCGATCCACTCCAGTACTCTTGCCTGGGGAATCCCATGGACAGAGGAGCCTGGCGGGCTACAGTCCACGGGGTCACAAGGAGTCGGAGAGGACTGAAGCGACTGAGCACACGCAGGCACCTGACCGTCTCAGGCAGAGTCCCTTTTCCCTGAGTGCTGGTGGGTGTTAGGAATGCAATCTGATTAGATTTTCTTCCACACAGTGGTGGTGTAGCACGTGGGGTTTTCTACTTCTTCAGCTGTCTCTCCCCACTCTCTGGCTGTGCTTTCTAATCTCCCCCAGGTATATAAACCTTCTGTACCTAACGCTTCTAGATAATCAACTCGGGTGACTGTCAGGACCACTTAGGAGGCTCTGAAAAATACACAGGTCTAAACCTGCTTCCTTGAGACCTTGATCAGTGGGCTTCAGTGTGATTGAAGTGTCTGACTTTTTAAAGAGTTCCTAGATAATCTGAATCCAACCCCCAAGTTCTTGCACATGAAGGCCCAATTTATTCTTGTTGCCATAATAGAGGGAGGCATTGCCTTTCACCTTACTATCTTCTTTTGGTTTTTTTAAGATTTTTTTTTTTTTTTTTATGTGAACCGGTTTTGAAGTCTTTATTGAATATGTTACAATACTGCTCCTGGTTTATGTTTTGGTGTTTTAGCCACGAGGCATGTGGGGTCTTAAGTTTTCCAACCAGGGGCTGAACTCTGACCTCCTGTGCTGGAAGGCAAAGTCTTAACCACCAGGGAAGTCCCTTACCTCAGTATCTTAACAATACTCCTAGAATCAGCTTTAGCTGATTTTAGTTGATTCTTAGCTTTCTTTTCTCTTAGAAGAACTGAATATAGACTCTATTCCTGCCCAAGTTCCTAGCTTGTAAATTTAGCCAAGGGCAAGGACTGGAAATTCTACAGTCTTTGGAACTGCTTGGCTTAAAACAGGGCAAAAACCCACCCATAACCATGATCTTTTTAGATGACCCTAATTCCCTCCCCACTAACCCATCTCATTTCCTTTTTTTCAAGGACCTTTCTTTACCCAGTTCTCACCCCCAGAATTTTGTACTATGTAAGAAATAATTTCAGTTGCTGTGAATTCTTATAATTCTATTTAATTACCATACAACACAATCGTAGACATGCATTTCATTAAAATGTATTGGATTTGCTTTATTGTAAGTTTTATTGAATGCGAACAATGAACTCTGTTTATATGTTGCTCTGATATTGCTTGTCTACACAAACATTAATGAAACAAAGTGGGGCAATTGTTTAGTAACATTTCCTTTGTGTTTGACTGACAGAGTGGCACTAGGTCATCAGAAGTCAAGTGTGAACAACAGGCCTGAGTTGACTCTCATGGCTCCAGACAAACAGTTTGGTTTTCTCATCTTACATTTTGGATTTCGAAGCAATCGCGATATCCCCACCTCAGTCTCCTCCCAATATAGAAGCGCGCTTGTCTCTGGAGCTGGGAGAAGGAATTTTGCCAAGGCTTTTGGCAGCATCCTTCATCATGTCCTCAGGGCAAGGTAGAGAGGTGTAACTTCAATAATAGGTTCCTTGGTTCTTGGCGGGGCAAATGACTGCACCAAAGTGTATTACTTAGTGGATTTCTGCTGGGCTGGAAAGAAGGCTTTAGTCTCTAGGCCTGTCCTTGACACTGTTCTCCAAATGCTTGATTTTTTCTTTCTTTTTTTTTTTAAATTTAATTTGTTGTTTAGTTGCTAAGTCATGTCTGACTCTTTGGTGACCCCATGGACTCTTGGCCACCAGGCTCCTTTGTCCCTGGGATTTCCCAGGCAAGAATACTGGAGTGGGGATCTTCCCAACCCAGGGATTAAACCTACATATCCTGCATTGGCAGTCAGATTCTTTACCACTGAGCCACCAGGGAAGTCCAATTTACTTTTAATTGGAGGATAATTGCTTTACAATTATGTTAGTTTCTGCTGCATAAGAGTGTGAATCAACTAAGTATACAGACATATGCCCTCCCTTTTGAGCCTCCTTCCCACCCCCATTTTTTTTAGTTCATTTATTTATTTGTTTATTTTTTGGCTGCACGGCATGTCAGATCTTAGTTCCCTGCACAGGGATGAGACGAGTGCTCCTGTAGTGGGAGTGGAGTCCTAACCACTGGACCACCAGGGAACTCCCTCCAAGTGTTTTAATACAAGGTGAAGATATCAAATTTCTGGAGGACCCAAAGCTGGAAAGAACAGATTATATTTAAGGCTGTTGAAACAATGTTTAAACAGAGCTCAGGTGGAAGGAAGAGCTAGAATGATCAAAATGAAAGGTAAAGAAATGCCATGAGTTAGGAACAGATGTCAGATCCTATGCTCATCAATCGTCTGATGCACAAGTGTGGGGGCCCTGGTATGACAGTCACCCCATGACAATGGTTTGCCCTAGAATGAGCCACCCAAGGGGTTCCAGCTTCTCAGGAGTTGACCAAGAGGGTCCCAAAGGATCTCCAGGGAGGTCAGAGGATCTGGGATCTTTGAGGAATCTAGTCATCTAAAGCTAGAGAAAGAAACCTTGGATTCCCCGGTGCCCCCCTAGTAGCACCATTCCCGAGCTTTGCACCTCTTTGGAATCTAGCTCTTGTCTCAGTGCATTGCAGTTAGGTTATCCTGGCTTCTTATTCATAAACTCTTTTACTGCTTCTGAGTTCTCATGGTCCAGTGTCTGACACAGACACAAACTGGGGTTTAGGAAGTCCCCCCAGGCAGGGATTTTTGTCTGATTTGTTATTAAGAGTTTTTGTCATCCACAGGTCTCAGTACATATTTGATGAAAGAATGAAGGTCACATACAGATGCTCAAAAAATCTTAGCCATCGGTTCTCAATGCGATTGTGGCTTGTCCTATCAATAAGTCATCACTTGGCCATTGGAAACCTTTCAGGAACTTCACTTCCTTTTTCTTTTGCCTCTCAGTTCTTAGTGCCTAGGACTGAAAAGCTTGATAATCCTTTGAACAAACAGATATACTCCAGATGTAATGAATTCATCACCTTTTGGCAAGGAGTTAAGTGCACAGTTGGTTCCGGGTTCGAGTTCCAACCTAGACAGCTGTTTGTGAGATTATGGCTTGGGAAACTTTCTTGAAGTCTTGGTTTGGTTTTCTCATCTGTAAAATATAGATAAAACACTTACTCCAAGGATAGATAGAGTATATATAACACAAAGCACCATCTTAATTTGTTGCTGTTGTTTAGTTGCTCAGTCGTGTCTGACTCCGGGACCCCATGGTCTGTAGCCTGCCAGCCTCCTCTGTCCATGGGATTTCTCAGGCAAGAATACTAGAGCGGGTTGCCGTTTCCTTCTCCAGGGGATCTTCCCAACCCAGGGATAGAACCCATGTCTCCTGCTTAGCAGGCGGGTTCTTTACCACTGAACCACCTAGGAAGAACACTGTGTGATAAAGGCTACTATTATTATTATTATTGTTGTTGTTAGTTCAGCAAAGCCTTCACTCATGAAGTACAGAGGGAGAAAACTCTTTAGAATCAAGGAAAAAAAATTAGAAATTCCTAAAGGCTTGCCTTCAAGGTTTACTTCTTTTGTATGTCAGAGCACCTGTTCCTATTAGACAAGTAAGCGCCTCTGAAGGCGGAAGTAGAGGCCCTACATGCTGAGGGAGTGCTGGTCTCCATGGTAACGGCACTTTAGATTCTGATGCAGGCACACCTGGTATTCTCAGGTTGCTCCACCATATGGCACCTCATATATTTCATCAAGGAAAAAAAACTACCTTGACCTCCGCCTACTGAGCAGGCACACACACGCACACACACACACATTCCCCTCTCTGTGTAATCCACAGCCACTGAAGCCATAGAAACTTCGGTCACAGAGACTGGAAACACAGTTTTGAAAGCACGCAGTCAAACAAAGGGCCAGAAGAGTTATTCTTGCTTCAAAGAGGTGCCCAGAAGCGAGGTACCTATCAATCCATTTGCAGTTTGCCTTTCTTTTCTATGGGACTGACTCAGAATCAGGTGGCTCCCCCTTTGCCCCTAGCTTGCCAATAAAGCAGCTCCATTCATAACCCTGCCTAAAGCAGAATCTCATCATTGATCATGACTCATCTCATGACAGCCATTTGTAAAAAGTAGCCTCTCAAACTCTCCCGTGTATAAATGCCCATTAAATGCTCTGCTTTGAACTGGTTTAAAAGAAAAAAAGATTTCATGGTAAGAGTAAAAAAAAAAAATTACAGCCTGTAGTTTCCATGTGACACGAGCGAAGAGTTATGGCTGCTTAGAGATTTCCTGCTCTGCTCTAGAAACAGATGTTTAAAAACGTTGCATTGAAAGAGATGTCAGAAATTGGGGACAAAAGTCACTGTTTCTTGCAGCATATCAAAGCATTTCAATGAGCCTCGGTTTCTTCACACTGAATTCCCGGTAAAGCCCGTTTCAATTAACCTCGCGTGCTGTTCCTACTTGTTTGGGGGCAGCTGTGGTGCCTCGTGTGTGTTGTGCTTCATAAAGTGCCTTTGAAGACAAAGTCTGAAAAAGCCTCAGTCAAGGAACGTTAGAATTTAGGTTCTAGAACTGTTGGCGCACTCGCGGTGTTCATGGTGGTGTTTTCCGTGCCCTAGCCTGCCTGCTGCTGCTGCTAAGTCGCTTCAGTTGTGTCCGACTCTGTGCGACCCCATAGACGGCAGCCTACCAGGCTCCCCCATCCCTGGGATTCTCCAGGCAAGAACACTGAAGTGGGTTGCCATTTCCTCCTCCAATGCATGAAACTGAAAAGTGAAAGTGAAGTCGCTCAGTCGTATCCGACTCTCAGCGACCCCATGGACTGCAGCCCACCAGGTTCCTCCGTCCATGGGATTTTCCAGGCAAGAGTACTGGAGTGGGGTGCCATTGCCTTCTCCCCCTAGCCTGCCTACCGAGTAATTAATAATAACCAAATGTATCCGACCAACATGGGAAAGTGAACTGTGCTCTATAAAGTCTGTAGTTTATGGTTTGAAGCTGGCTCAGGGTGCAGGGTTCCTGGATCATGACTGAGTTTTAATTTGTGGGAAAGGCAGTATGTTTAAAGCAATAAAAGCTTTTCCTCCCATGTCACGGCAACCTTTTGGCAAGCTTACTGGCTCTTTCTCTCAGCTATTTCTCCACCCACTTGGTCATGAGGGAACTCTGAGATTGCCTTAGGTCTCGGAGCACATCTGATCTCTCCCAAACATGCCAGATACAGTCAGACTTCGGTTCTAGTCAAGATGAAGTGGTTGCATTCCTCCAAGCCCCTCACTCTCACAACTAAAAGACCACAGACATAACACAACAGAAAAGCCTAAGAAGACTGCTTTGGCAGGGATTTGTGTGTTTTTCTTAGCTACACCTCATGCGGGACCTTAGTTCCCCAGCCAGGTATTGAACCTGTGCCCCTGCCATGGAAGCATGGAATCTTATCCGCCAAACCACTAGGGAAGTCCCCAGAAGACTCCGAAAGACAGAAAGAAGGCAGGCTTCTCAGGGTCCTCAGAACTTGAGGAACATCACAGTGGTGGGTCTCTGGGATTTCTTTATCGCCTCCAGTAGATTTCAGATATTGCCAACATATATATATTCCAGTATATTGCTGACAAAGGTCCATATAGTCAAAGCTATGATTTTTCTAGTAGACATATACTGATGTGAGAGTTGGACCATAAAGAAGTTTGAACATTGAAGAATTGATGCTTTCGAATTGAGGTGCTGAAGAAGACTCTTGAGAGTTCCTTGGACTGCAAAGAGATCCAACTGTAAGGAGATTGATCTTAGGTCAGTCCTAAAGGAAATCACCCCTGAGTATTCACTGGAAGGACTGATGCTGAAGCTCCAATACTGTGGCTTCCTGATTTGAAGAGCCAATTCACTGGAAAAGACCCTGATGCTGGAAAAGATTGAGGGCAGGAGGAGAAGGGGGTGACTGAGGATAAGATGATTGGATAGCATCACCAAATCAATGCGTATGAATTCGAGCAAGCTTTGGGAGATGGTGGAGGACAGGGAAGCCTGGTGGGCTACAGTCCTTGGGGTTGCAAAGGGTCGGACAGGACTGAGCGACTGAATGACAACATGTGCATCTTAGTTCCTTGACCAGGGATCTATCTGAGTTGCTTCCCTGGTGGCTCAGACGGTAAAGAATCCACCTGCAGTGCAGGAGACCCGGGGTTGGGAAGATCCCTTGGAAATGGGAATGGCAACCCACTCCAGTATTCTTGCCTGGGAAATCCCATGGACAGAGGAGCCTGGTGGGTTACTCACTTCAAATACAACAACATGGGTAGATTGAAAGTAAAAGGATAGAAAAAGATATACCATGTAAATAATAGTAATAAGCAGGAGTGGGTGTATTGACTTGAGTAAAGTAGACTTTAGAGCAGAGAAAATTGCTAGAGACAGAGAGGGACATTACATATGACAGACGGCTCAGGCCCTCAGGAAGACATACAGCAGTAAGATAAACCACTGCTCCAGCTTCCGTGGCACAAGTCTCTCTTCCTTCCTGGACAGTAAGAGCCTTCCAGGGCAGGAGCCACACCTTCTGGTCTTGCTCTTTCACCCAGAACATCATTGAGAAATGATTTGCATAAAATTTAGTCCATGGCAGTGCAGTGTGGCTCATAAGGACACAGTGAGGGAAGGGGAGAGAGGGGCGAATTGAGAGAGTAACACTGAAGCATTTATATTACCATACGTAAAACAGAGAGCCAGTGGGAATTCACTGCAGGGAGCTCAAATCTGGTGTTCTCTGGTAACCTAGATGGGTAGGGACGGGATGGGAGGGATGTTCAAGAGAGAGGGACATATGTACACCTATGGCTGATTCATGTTGATGTATGGCAGAAACCAGCACAATATTGTAAAGCAATTATCCTCCAATTAAAAATTTTTAAAAAAGAATAAAATGTAAGTGAAATAGTTAAAAAAAATAGAAAGTCCATGACTGCAGTGTAGCTCGTAAGGACACCCTCTTCTCTAGGCCAGCTCATCGGAAAATACCCTGATCCTGGGAAAGATTGAGGGCCGAAGGAGAAGAAGGTGACAGAGGATGAGATGGTTGGATGGCATCACCGATTCAACGGACATGAACTTGGGCAAACTCCAGGAGATGGTGAGGGACAGGGAGGACTGGTGTGCTACAGTCCATGCAAAGGGTTGGACACAACTTGATGCCTAAACAAGAAATTCTCTAGGAAGAGCCTGGGAGGAACTAGGGGACTGTTCATGGTGTCATGACTTGGTACCCATGTCATGGTGTCATGGGTACCAAGACACCCTTTGAAGCAGAACACTGGTTCACTGGTTCACTTTAGACTTGAGGTGAGGTGGGAGCCCCACTTGCCCTAAGTGCTCTCCTGTGTGGCTTGACTAGAGTCCTCCCTAAAAGCAGGGCCTCCGCCCTTCAGCTGTGCTGCAGTCCTCTTTCTGGGTCCTCCCCAGAAACCTAGGGCTTCTTATGCAAATAACGTCCCAGCTCTCCTGAGAGGCATATGCAGATTAGGCCCCACGGTGACCCTCCACGCGAAACCATATCCATAAATAACCCCAACTTTAAGACACACTGGGGTCAACCGGCATCCCCTTTGATTAAGTAATGCGCTGAAATGCAGTGAGAGTCCCATCTCATGATTGGAACGTAAATCTGAGAGAGACTGGCCGGGAATAAATAGAAACCCGTCTTGGCTGTGTCATTATGATACTCGGTGGCTGGAAAGGAAATTATTTACTTGGAAAGTCTCCGCAGTGACATTACGTGATCACTGGTACACCGCTAATGATTTCTCTGCTCCCGTTTTTTTACGGCTTAATATTTGCTCAGTGCCCAAAATTTACAGGACAGAACTTGGCAGCACCCTTGGTGAGTGAGGCCAGGGCACATGAGCCTGTGGTCAGAGAGGGAGATTTCCCTGGGGGCCGTTCAGAAGCCTGAAATCATGGGCTCCCTGCCCAGGGGGAACTCAGAGGCCAGTCTGAGCATTTCCTGACCACATGCTTCGAAGGAGCCCGTCCTGGCTCATCTCTCTGGGCAAGGAGTCCCTAACCTCCCGGCCGTGGACCAGTACCTCCAATCAGATCAACAGCAGCATTAGATTAAAAATAAGGAAGAAGTGAAGTCAAACTGTTCTGAAGCTCAGTCGTGTCCGACTCTTTGCGACCTCATGGACTGTAGCCCACTGGGCTCCTCTGTCCATGGGATTCTCCAGGCAGGAATACTGGAGTGGGTTGCCATGCCCTTCTCTAGGGCATCTTCCCAACCCAGGGGTCAAACCCACATCTCCTGCATTGCAGGCAGATTCTTTATCGTCTGAGCCACCAGGGAAGCCCAGATTAGAAATAAAGTGCACAGTAAATGTAACTCACTTGAATCACCCCAAAACCACTGCCCCACACCTGGTCTGTGGAAAAATTGTCTTCCACAAAATTGGTCCCTGGTCAAGCAGGTTAGGGACCACTGTTCTAGGGGGCTGTTTTCACTGCTGATAGTCAGACTTCAAATGCCTGTGGTCATCTTACCATGATACCCCCTTACCCGGGCCCCCTCCTTGTACCTGGCCTGACCTCCTGGCCTGCAACTGGCTGATTATTCACACATGGAGGCTCCTGCCAGTCTGGGGTTCTGCACCTGGGGTTCTGCTTCCTAGTCCCTCATCCGTGTGGGTTTCGGCCCTTGAGGCGTCTGCTCTTGTCCTCAACTTTATTGATTTATTGATGGGCCAGAGTAAGGAGTGGACAGCGCCCAGGCTCTCATGAGTTCAGGGCCGCCGTTTGTCCAGGGGGTCACAATTACCCACGTGTTTGACCCCACAGCCATCCCAGGTGAGCTGATTTTCTGCCATCATGTTTTCAAATTCACCCCCGTTAAACTTAGTAAATCCCCACTTCTTGGAGATATGGATCTTCTGACAGCCGGGGAACTTGAACCTGGCCCTGAGGAGGGCCTCAGTTACATGCTCCTTGTTCTGCAGCTTGGTGCAGAGGGACATGATGACTTGGCCAATGTGAACCCTGGCCACTGTGCCCTGGAGCTTCCAAAGGCACCACGCATACCTGGCTGGAGCCTAGACTGGGGACACCAGGCCAGTCATGAATGTCCACTGGGAAGAGCTGTCTCCAAGGTCCCTTAGGGCAACCTGTTCAACAACAGACTGAATACACTACCAAGAAGGCTGCTGTTTGCAGCCACGGCTGTCCTCAACTTTGGGGTGCATCTTGGCTTTTCCTTGTCTTCCGGGTCTCCTAGTCCTGACGTTTGACATTCCCTGGATGCATCCACACTGGTGCCCTGGCTGCTGTCAGTCATCACCCACCCAGGCAACTGCCTTTTGGACCAGAGCCCCCAGAGATGGCCCAGCTCCTCATTCCTTTCCTTCATCCATCCTTAGCCACAAAGAGTCACCCCCAAATCCAGTTTAGTCTTCCCATTACCCCACAAGGATGAGGTGACCATCTTCTGTCTTGCATCCCTCACTCTGGCCTCCATGCCGAGGGTGGGATGGCATGGGGTTAAAAGTAGGGGCTCCAGAGGCTGGACGCTACCTAGCTGCTCACCCCAGCTGTCTCTCTCTAGCTGGGAGACCCGGGACAAGTTGACACGGTTTTCAGCCCCAGGTTCCTTATCTATTAAATGGAGATCATAATAGTAATCACATATGGATGTGAGAGTTGAACCATAAAGAAGGCTGAGCACCAAAGAATTGATGCTTTCCAATTGTGGTGCTGGAGAAGACTCTTGAGAGTCCCTTGGACTGCAAGGAGATAAAACCAGTCAATCTTAAAGGAAATCAACCCTAAATATTCATTGAAAGGACTGATGCTGAAGCTCCAATACTTTGACCACCTGATGGGAAGAGCTGACACATTGGAAAAGACCCTGATGCTGGGAAAGACTAAAGGCAGGAGGAGAAGGGGGCGACAGAGGATGAGATGGTTGGATGTATCACTGACTCGATGGAATGAGTTTGAGCAAGCTCTGGGGGTTGGTGATGGACAGGGAGGCCTGGCATGCTGCAGTCCATGGGGTCGCTAAGAGTCGGACACAACTTAGTGACTGAATAACAATATAACAGTAGCTACCCTAGAGGGTTGTTGGCAAGATTCAATAAATAATTCATGTGACACCTTTAGAACAGAAGCCAGTACATAAGTGGTACGCACTTACTAGTTTTCGAAGTTAATCTTTACAAGCTAAGCCAGCTGTGAAACACTGTTTCTGTAATTCTGTGAGTCCCTCTGTTGCGTCATTCCTTGTACTCCTGGCCACCCAGCCTGGATGGGGACGCTAAGATCAAAGCCAGGTTTAGGGGAGGGGGAGGGCGTTCCGGATGCTTTTCTGTCTGTAATTTTCAAAGACGGTTCTCTCCCCTAAAAGAGCTGAGCTTAATATCAACTCCTGAATCAGCCGTTTCTTGAAGAACAACCATGGAAGAAATGCCACACAAAGTTAGTACCATTTTCATTCTTATTCTCCTCTGTCAACTGACTTAGGAACTTGGCTCCAAAGCTCTTCTTTTTTTTTTATTTTTGTAAGTGGATGGCATTTTGTTTATTTATTTTTGGCTGTGCCGGGTCTTCGTTGCTGTGAGCAGGCTTTCTGTAGTCGTGGCGAGTGGCTCCTCTGTAGTTTCAGTGCGAGGGCTTCTCATTGCGTTGGTTTCTCTTAGTGTGAAGCGTGGGCTCTAGGAGCGTGGATTTCAGGAGCTGCGGCGTGAGGGCTCAGTTGTTGCAGGCTCACAAGCTTAGTTGCCCTGTGGCATGGGGAATCTTCCTGGACAAGGGATTGAACTTGCATTCCCTGCCTTGGCAAGTGGATTCTTAACCGCTGGACCACGAGGGAAGTCCCAGAGCTCTTGCGATGGGGGTTTTTGTGCCGCTGCTCGCTCGTCACTCCCCTCCATCCCTCAGGATTGAGTTCCATCGTTTTCTTAACCACAGGTGGCCTCTACAGCCTACCAAAGAGGTTTACATTCCTTGCAAGGAAGACCCCATTTTACTCAGATTCTTTTCCCATAGAGATCATTACATACAGAGTATTGAGCAGAATTCCTTGTGCTATACAGTAGGTCCTTATTAGTTATCTAGTTTATATATGTGTGCATGTGTGTGTGCTCAGTTGCTCAGTCGTGTCTGACTCTTTGCGACCCCGTGGACTGCAGCACGCCAGGCTCCTCTGGCCATGGAATTCTCTAGGCAAGAATACTGGAGTTAGTTGCCATTTCCTCCTTCCGGGGGACCTTCTCGACCCAGGGATCGAACTCACGTCTCCTGTGTCTCCTGCATTATAGGTGGATTCTTTACCCACTGAACCATCAGGGAAGCCCCTCAGCAGGTCTTTACTAGTTATCTATTTAATATATAGTAGTCGTATATGTCAATCCGAAACTCTCAATTTACCCCTTCTCCCTCTTAGGAAGCATAAGTTTGTTTTCTACATCTGTGACTCCATTCCTGTTTTATAAATATGTTCCTTTGGCATACTGGGTGAAATAAGTCAGACAGAGAAAGACAAATATCATAGGATATTGCTTATATGTGGAATCTAAAATAGCGGTAGAGATGAATCTATTGACCTGAGTTTTGAAAGATCAATGAGTAGGTGTTTACCATCAGAGGGTGGGCTGGGCGGGAGTGGGTCGAGACTTCCAGGTCAAGGAAACACCTGGACCAGAGGCGAGGCAGCCAGGGGATGCGTGTGGGGCTGGGTGGGGTGGGGAGGATGCACAGAGAAGCGAGATGGCAAAGGGTTCCCAGGACCCCTGGGCTCACACCATCTACAGCCCTGACCGTCAAGGAAGCTGAAAATCATTTATTTACACTGAAATGTATAGTGAAAACTGTTCATTATGGCTGGCCAGATGCAGGAGTCCTATGCCCATAAAAGAGCATGAAATCTCTCTCCCACAGAACAAGGTTGTCTTTGGGGTCTAGGAGATTTGAAAATCAAACCTTCAATCTTGGATGTACACCCTGCTGGATACTGGCCGGCATTGCTGGAGCAGCAGCCTCTGCGGTGGAAACCGGGGGACCCTTCTGGGAGAGCCTCAGTCTCAGACAGGCAGGTGCTCAGAGGAGGCCTACCAGGGCCTGTAATTAAATGATACTGACCCACCTCTAGGATAATCCAGACTAGACTAATTCTATTCTCCCTCAGGCAGGAATTCCGAAGAATCACCCTGGACAGATCTCCTAGTAGAGCATAATTTTCCGTTATGATTAATTAGCTAGCTAGACATCTGTATTTAATTAATGACTCAAGCATCTATTAAATGGTCTCTACATGACAGGCACAGTGGATTCAGAGCAGCATAAAGTTAGTCCCTGCCCTCCAAGCGCTCACTATTGGAGAGATGGGTCCATAGACCACCCCACAGCGCTGTGTGTTGTATGCCTGAAATCACAGCTGCAGCCTCACGGAAAATAAAGCATTAAGGCTCCTGGTGAGGGGCTGGGGTCTTGAAGGATGCGTAGGAGTTTAATTGGTGGATGGACTGGGGAAGAACCTTCTAGGCAGTTGCAGCAGCATTTTCTGAGGCGTGAAGCTATGAAAAACCACATTACGTGTGGGAGCTTCTAGCTGAAGCTCATTTCTCTCAGCATGGCAAGCTTTCCCCATCTTGCCAGCCCCCAGGCAGGCATGCTCACGGACCACGGCTGTTTCTCCCACTTCTCTCCAGCAGTTGCAGGCGGCGATCACAGACCTGCAGAATCAGTGCCTGGAAGGAGCCTCTGTGCTTTGACATCTTTCATGCAGGCTTTCATGTTGCAGAACCATCAGGTGTTTGGAGGACGGTGGCAGGAGGAAAAATTGGGATGGTGGTTTGGGGCCAGAATGTAAGAGCCTCATGAGTCATTCCGAGAACCTTTGGCTGATGGCAGAAAGCCACTGAACGTGTTTGGGCTGGAGAATCACCCTGTCAGATCCATGGTTAAGAAATAAACTCTCTTCACAGAATAGTGCGCCATTCTCCACATTAGCGCTGCAGCTCACTGACGTGTGGTGGGGGACTGCTTAAGGTCTGCAGAGGAGGCCCTTAGCATCCAAGGAAGGGTAGGGTTGACAGCATCCCCCATAACCTCTCCCACTCTCTCTGGGGAGGTACAAAGTGGGCTGGAGTTCCATCTGCTGTGCCGAGAAGTTTGCTGGACCTTGGAATGACTGCCTGCCCCACCTTCAGTAGACCAGGCATTGCTTCCTATTTGATAACTTCTCTGCCTGGTTCACATTACATTTGTACTCCCCCACCTCTTTGAGCCTATTTATTATGTCAATTTGGGCTTCCCTGGTGGCTCATCTGGTAAAGAATCCGCCTGCAATGCAGGAGCCCTGGGTTCAATCCCTGGGTTGGGAAGATCCCCTGGAGGAGGGCATGGCAACCCACTCCAGTATTCTTGCCTGGAGAAGCCCATGGACAGAGGAGCCTGGTGGGCTACAGTCCCTGGGGTCGCAAAGAGTGGGACACGACTGAGCGACTGAGCACACACATGTGTCAACCTCCCTCTTGGTCCATTTGTCCCGCAAGTTCTGCTCCTGAGATTCGTGCTGTTGGCTTGATGTCTTTCTTCTAGTGGTTGTTCTCTGCAGAGGTGCAGTTTGGATCACGAACTCTGTCTCCCTGACCCGTCCACTCCCCTCTCTGCTGATGTGTGTTACTGAGATGGAGGCCTTTGTGTGTCTGCCCTGATGAGTGTGAGGGGAGAGGAGGGGAGCTCCCCAGTAGACCACAGAAACCTGGAGCCGCTGCAGCCTCCCCCTTGCTTCTGTTCCTGCCCAGAGCTGTGCCTGTAAACCCTCAGGTTGCTGAGCTCCAGTTCCGGGGCCAGGCCCCCTGCTTCCATCGATCCCCAGCTCGGCCCGGTTCAGGGGGCTCATGCTACCAGAGCTGGGCTGTTGCTTCCTCTTTCTGTGGGACCAGATGGGCTTGGATAGTCCCAAAGCAGTGTGGTGGGGAATGGTGAGACCTGAGCTATAACTTCCAGAACCTTCCGGTGTTCCTTTTTCAGTCTGTTGATGTGATGGATTATATTGGGTGTTTTTTTTTTTTGGCTGTACCACTTGTGGGATCTCAGCTCCCCAACCAGGGATTGAACCTGGACCCTTGGCAGTGAGAACTTGGAGTCCTAACTACTGGACTGCCAGGGAATTCCCAATATATTGATTGATTTTTTTTTTAAAGACTGACTTATTTGTTTATTTTTTGATTGTGGTGGGTCTTTGTGGCTACAAGTGGGCTTTCTCTAGTTGGGGCGAGCAGGGGTTATTCCTTGTTGTGGCTCCTGAGCTCTAGAGCACAGGCTCAGTAGTTGTGGTGAACGGACTTAACTGCTCCATGGCATGTGGGATCTCCCCGGACCAGGGATCAAACATGGCATTAGATCAAACATCTCCTGCATTGGCAGGCAGAGTCTTTATCCCTGAGCCACCAGGGAAGCCCCATTTCTAGCCTTTGATTTAAAGTGAGAAATGTGCAATGCTTTCTTTCACTTGAACACTTAGAGGCCATTGTAGGGTTATTAAGTGGCCTAATTTCAATATTGTTGTGTCTCAAGAAGTAGGGAAGGAGACAGGGTAACAGTCCTGGTGGAGCCATTGATTAAGTTTTCCATCTACTGTGGGTGTGTGGCATCTCAAAACAATTACAGTAGGAACATCAAAGATCTCTGACTATACAGCATTCTAACAAATAATAATGAAAAAAGTTTGAAATATTGTGAGAATTACCAAAACATGACACTGAAACACAAAGTGAGAGAATGCTGTTGGAGGAATGGTGCAGATAGACTGGTTCTATGCAGGAGGGTTCCTTCGATTTGTTTAAAAAAAAAAATAAAAGAAGAACCACCCAGTGGTTCTTTGGGTCTGTGATAACCCAATAAAGTGAAGTGCAATAAAACGAGGTCTGCCTGTAAGCCCATCAAAGGCATTCTTCATTTCTGCTGCAATGCCTTTGATCTCCAGCACTTCTCTCTGGTTCCTTCTCAGCACTTCCATCTCTCTGCTTACACAGTCCATCTGTCCTGTGTCTGTCTTCTCTATCCATTAGCGCTCTTAGCATAGTCATCCGAGTTGTTTTAAATCCCTGGTCTGATCATTCCGACATGCCTTCCACGTCTGGTTCTGATGCTTGCTCCGTCTCTTCGGCTGTGATTTCTGCCTTTTGGTAGACCTTGTGATCTTTCTTAATAGCCAGACACGATGTGCTGGGTAAAAAGGAACAGCCATAAACAGGCCCTCAGTGATAGGTTGGTGAGGTGTGAAGGGTGGGGAAGGGTGGGGCACTGTGTTTCTCTGAGCCTGTGTCTCTGGACTGTGAGCTTCACAAGTATTTCTCAGTTTATTTTTCCTCCTCTTTTAGGAGGCACAGGATGGCTAGGGCAGGTGGAGGTGGGGATTTCCCTTCCCCAGGCAGTCTGGCCCTGATCATGCCCCAGCAGGCCAGGCTCTGGTTACCTAGTTCCCCCTGAGGGCAGGCATTGTTAAGATGCACAGAGGAAAAAAAAAAAAAAAAAGAAGCACAGAGGGCTATGGTGTATTTCTTTTTCTTTTAAAAGTTTTTATTGGGCTGTAGTTGATTTACGATGTTGTTATTTTCAGGTGTATAGAAAAGTGAATCAGTTATATATATTTATATATATATATATCCACTCTTTTTTCCTTTTTAGATTCTTTTCCCATACAGATCATTGCAGAGTATTGAGTACAATTCCCTATGCTAGCCAAGATTGTCTGGCACTACTGGTAAAGAATCTGCCTGCCAATGCAGGAGACACAAAAGACCCGGGTTTGATCCCCAGGTCAGGAAGATCCCCTGGAGTAGGAAATGGTAACCCACTCCGGTATTCTTGGGAAATTCCATGGACAGAGGAGCCTGGTGGGCTACAGTCCATGGGGTCACAAAGAAATATGACTGAGTCCAGGGTGCACAATGTGCTGTACTTATGTCCTTATCCGTCATCTATTTTATATATTGTAATGTGTATGTGTCAGTCCCAAGAGATATATGTCTGGTGTATTTTAACATGGATCCTTTTCCCCTCCCACTGCTGGGAGCATGAGGGAGCTTTTCTCTGATATTTACTGTGGGAAATCCTGCAAGACTGTGGGGGCCTGCTCTGATGGCATCCCCCTGGAGATTTTAGCTCTCAGACTTGTCTACATGGAGTGTCTAGGGGATTTGAACATCACGGCTGCGGTTTTTGTCCCAGCACTGGCTCCCACTGAGCCCACTCCGGGCGGCTGCCGCTTCCTGTACTTGCTCGGCTGGGTCTGCAGTCTTGCAGGCAGTGGTTGCCCCGTGTCCCCCCTCCCTCTCTTATTGCAGCCTAGAGAGTTGTTGAATTTTCAGTCTGTTAAGCTTTGACTTACTAGAACACAGGGGCAACTTCCAAGCTCTTTACTTGAGGAACCAGAAATCTGATGTCCCATTCTTTCTTGTAAACATATAATCACAACACATTTTAAAAGATTTAGGGCCTTCCCTGGTGGTCTAGTGGTTATGAGTCTGCACTTCCACTGCAGGGGCACAGGTTCGATCCCTGGTCAGGGAACTAAGATCCCACATGCCTTGAGGTATGGCCAATAAATAAATAAAATTACTTTAAAAAATAAAAGATTTAAAAATAGCTATTTATGCAGGGTTTGGGGCTTCCCAGGTGGCTCAGTGATAACAAATCTGCCTGCTAATGCAGCAAACTCAAGAGACATGGGTTTGTTCCCTGGTCCAGGAAGATCCTCTGGAGAAGGGAATGGTGACCCACTCCAATATTCTTGCCTGGGAAATCCCATGGACAGAGGAACCTGGCAGGCTACAGTCCCGGGGGGTCACAAAGAGTTAGACACAGCTAAGTGAGTGGGCATGCACACACACATAAGCAGGACTTATCACACACACACACACACACACAGTCTTAAAGCTCTAATAAGGACACTATAGGCAACATTTTAAAGAAAAACTACTTCAGCGCTAGGACATTTCTTTTAAAAAGACAGTTGACATTAATTTCCCTCAAATCCCTGATCTTCATCCCCTGATTAAGAATAAGAATAAAAGTCATAGCAATTCGTCCTGTGCACTGAGCACTCACTGTGTTCCACTTACTGCCCCGGATGTTTCAGCCATTATTGCTATTCCTCACCAACAACCTGCCTACAAGGAATTCTTTAATCAATTTCATAGATTAAGAAATTGAGGCTCAGAAAGGTTGGGCACTTTGTCTAAGGTCACACAATAAGTGATTTAATAGCCTGGTGATAATAAGATTTTAAATCACTGTGGGAAAACCTAAACTGTCAGAGTCCTGGCAGACCATGCGGTTAGTGAAGTCCTGCTGGCTTAGTGGGCAAGTAACTTTTGCAAACACGGATAGTTTGTGTGTGTGTGCACGCGCGCACGCCCATGTATATGTTGCACCACCATGTCATTGTCTCGTGTTCACAGTCCTGCTCTGACACATGCTGTCCCAACCTATCTCATCAGAACCTCTGAGGTGCATCCTATCCCCTCACTCAGCAAGCCCCTCAGTATTGCATCCTCTACAGAAGGCTGCCTGCTTTTAGGTGGCGTTAACGAATCACCAGCAGATTTACAACCACTCGAATCTTTTATTAGGCTTACAGTTGTTTGGTTTTAATTTTTCACTAACCCTCTGTTTAACCATCCTAAAATCAAATTGTCTTTTCTCAACCCAAATAAGCTATTTCCTTAGATGCAAGAGATTTCAAGCTTTGAAGATAAAAGGATGGGCTGTTTTGCAGCCCAAAACTTTCCATGACAAGTTGCTGGGACAGGAACTTGAATTCGCAATCCTTCACGTGTGGGATGGAGTTCAGGCTAGAGGGGATTCGAAAGTGGCACGCCTTCCTGCCGCAAACAGTGAGGGGCACACCACTGCTCTGTTGTTCCCACAGTTAGAAGTGAGCACACCCTGGGACACCAGCTCTATGGGAATTCGGATGGAGAAGGCTACTGAGAGGCTGGACTGTGGCTGGCACCTTGAAGGGCAAGAGTAGCATCAGCTGGAAACTGGGCAACTCGTATGTTGTCAACAAGGCCAAACAATGAAAGGCCTCTTGTAGAAGAACTTGATTAAATACAAATTTAATATATTACTGTTTTATCTTCTCAATGAAACCCTAGAAGCAATCATCCCCACATTTGTCATGCTCAACAGAGCCTTAAGAGAGGTGAACAGAGAGCACTAAACATCATCTATTAGAAAACCGCATTTCGCAATAGTAAGGAAAAGGAAGCAACATTAGCCAGCAAAGGACACTGTTGTTTCCCCAGATGATTTCCATGCTCCATCAACACTAATGGTTATGAGGGGAGAAAAAAGACAAAGTTAAAAGCTTTTAAAATTTAAGATATAATGGAATTGTTGCTTCTTATGAAATTCTGTTTTAAGTCTATTTATTCCGAAGTTGGGTCAGAATGTCACCTTCAGGTTATGGCACACGGTGAACTCTAATACTGCACCCCTTCTTAGCTAGGAGGCAGAGATATTGAGAAAGTCTTTTAACCCTGAACATATTCAAGTCTTTGAGAGTTACGGAACACAAGCAAAAATTAACCAGTTCACAGCTGGGCTGTTTTAAAAAAAAAAAGGCCCCTTGGGCTCCATCTACCAGTTTGGCATTAACACAGGTCTGTGGGTGACAGGGGACCGAGGGTGAGGCCAACATCACACTGCCTCCAGATGGAAGCCTAGAGGTGATGCTTGGAAACTCATGCACTTGAACTTTGCTCCCGTGACTTTCCAAGGGGCCCCAGGACTTTGGGTCGGTAAGCATTTACAAACATCCAGTGAAGCTGGAGGGCTGTGTGAAGCTGCCGGGGGCCTGTGAATAGCACAGAGAGCGCTTCTATTCTGTTAGGAAGCATCGCACCCAGTGCCTGATGAACCTGATTATTACGATAATTAATATAATGATTACCCCCTGCTGAAAAGCATTTATTCAGCTAATGACTACCTCAAACAGCTCACGGGTGTTCTAAAGACACAACAGGTGGTCCCAGGCAGATCCGCCCAAAGGTGGAGAGTAGGGGTGCTCTGCCCAGACTCTTGGGGGCCATGCCCTGCCTCCCCTGCCACTTCCGGGCTGTATGACCACATCAGGCTAACCCCCTGGGACTGGGTTTTAATAGTCTGTAAGATAAGAACAATACCTTTGCAGGTGGGTGTGAGAGTTATCTGAGTTGGCAAGTGCAGAGCATTTGCTCAGTGTCTGGCACACGGTAACTTCCCCTTTCACCTGTGTCTTATTTTCTCCTCCTCCTCCTTTTTTTTTTAATTGCTATTTATTTATTTGGCCAGCACTGTGAGCACCCCACTCCAGTATTCTTGTCTGGAAAATCCCATGGACAGAGGAGCCTGGTGGGCTGTAGTCCATGGGATCACGAAGAGTCAAGACACGACTGAGCGACTTCACTTTCACTTTTCACTTTCATGAATTGGAGAAGGCAATGGCGACCCAATCCAGTGTTCTTGCCTGGAGAATCCCAGGGACGGGGGAGCCTGGTGGGCTTCCGTCTACGGGGTCGCACAGAGTTGGACACGACTGAAGTGACTTAGCAGCAGCAGCAATGAGACATCTGTGATCTTAGTTCCCTGACCAGGGATTGAACCAGTGCCCCCTGCATTGAAAGCTTGGGGGCTTAATCACTGGACCACCAGGGAAGATCATCCTCCTTTCTTGATTATATTTAAAATGATGTAATGTAGAAAGCATATTAAAAAGCAGAGACATTACTTTGTCAACAAAGGTCCATCTAGTCAAGGCTATGGTTTTTCCAGTGGTCATGTATGGATGTGAGAGTTGGACTGTGAAGAAAGCTGAGTGCCGAAGAATTGATGCTTTTGAACTGTGGTGTTGGAGAAGACTCTTGAGAGTCCCTTGGACTGCAAGGAGATCCAACCAGTCCATTCTAAAGGAGGTCAGCCCTATGTGTTCTTTGGAAGGAATGATGCTAAAGCTGAAACACCATTACTTTGGCCACCTCATGTGAAGAGTTGACTCACTGGAAAAGACTCTGATAATGGGAGGGATTGGGGGCAGGAGGAAAAGGGGACGACAGAGGATGAGATGGCTGGATGGAATCACCAACTCGAAGGACGTGAGTTTGAGTGAACTCCGGGAGTTGGTGATGGACAGGGAGGCCTGGCGTGCTGCAATTCATGGGGTCACAAAGAGTTGGACACGACTGAGCGACTGAACTGAACTGAACTGAATGTGATATTGGAAAAGACCCTGGTACTGGGAAAGATTGGGGGCAGGAGGAGAAGGGGGTGACAGAGGATGAGATGGTTAAGTAGCATTACTGACTCAATGGATATGTGTTTGAACAAACTCCGGGAGATGGTGAAGGACAGGAAAGCCTGGTGTGCTGCAGTTCATGGGGTTGCAGAGTTTGACACGACTCAGTGACTGAACAGCAACAATTACAATGTGACATAACTCCGAAAATCAGATTCTGCCCTGTCTCCAGGGTTTGTTGTTGTTGTTGCTATTGTTGTTTTAATACCTTTTCTGAATGAATTTTGTAAAGTCTGTCATCTTGTTCATGTTTAGCCACTAAAACTCTTTAGCTCACCGGTCAGTTAATGAATGGACAGAGATTTCCTTAAATTTCTATAACCAATAAATCTCTCATTCGTTGCCAAGGGCTCCTTGTGCCTGGAGGGGCTCATCTTCAACGCTCAGCCAGGAAGTTGACAGGTATGCCTTAGCTATCAATTCCTGGTTGTGCAGCGCATCAAGGTCGGTGAGAGGTGAGAGCTTCGGGCCTTTTGAGGTCTTTTGTGAGCATTTACATAGCCCTGGCGTGCTGCAGTCCATGGGGTCACAAAGAGTCGGACACGACTGAGCGACTGAACAGCAACAACACACACAGCTCTAGGCACACTCATAGCCCTTCAGGTCCACATGGCCTTTGAGATTCCCGAGAAAATGTCAAAGTTTTTCAAAGCCCGTTTGGAAATTCATTCCTCAGCCTTTCCCTTTAAGCTTTGTGGTCAGCTAATTGTTTGTCCCAACTGTTGTTCACTGCCTCAGGTGGCCACAAAGCACCCAGCTGCAAAGTTAAACTGCTGCCTTTAATTTCTTTTTTTGACAACCACTGTCTGCGACACCCACCCCCGCCACCCTGCCCCGGGGAAAAGGCTTTTTGCAAGGAATGAACGCCAAGTCAGGTAAAATAAAGATGGCTTTGCAGGTGGACACTTGCAGGGAACTACCAGAGAGGTCAGATACTGATGGTTCCCTGGAAATGAAGCTTTAAAGGAACTCCAGCGCCATCTCCACCGGTGTGGTGGCTATCAGGTTGCTGGTGTTACTATGACTGGTTTTTCAAGGCAACCATGGAGCTGGAAGTGGAAAGACTGGAATACAGCAATTTAAAACCCCATAAATCTCACTGTTTTTACCAAGCTTTAGCCATTGATAAGCTTCCCAGATGACTGCAAGCCTTTGGATAATTTCATGACCTCAGGCAAAGTTGGTTTTGACAATTTATGATCAGTGTTTTGGAAGAGAGGATTTTTGGATCTTCTTAATACCAATTAGATTTGTGTTCTGGAAGATCACTCTGGCCCTAGTGTGCGGAAGAGTCTGGGGTGTGGGGAAATGCTGGAGTCAGGGAGATGAGTTGGGGGTTTTTCGGCCAACAGGGGACAGACGCTGGCCACCTGCACTGAGGTGTGGTCGTAGTGATAATGCAACAACACGTATGTACTGAATGAGGAGTTTGCTATGTTCTGCGCTGAGTACTTTACAGACTTTTTTGTACATTGTCATGCCTTTTTTGTTTATTTATTTATCTGGCTATGCCAAGTCTTAGTTGCGGCATGCAGGATCTTTTGTTGCGGCAGGTGAACTCTTAGTTACGCCATGTGGGATCTAGTTCCCTGACCAGGGATCAAACCTGGGCCCCTGCTTTGGGAGCTCAGGGTCTTAGCCACTGGACCACCAGAAAGGTCCCATCATGCCTATTTAAAAGATGGTAAAACTACATTAAGAGGAGTTCAACACCTTACACAAGGTCACACAGCTAAAATGGGGTTAGAGCAACTTTTCGAATCTTCATTCATCTAATTTTAAAATCCTTGCTCAAAATCAGTATCCTCTGTGTCTAGAAGCGGGTTCAGTGACTACAAAAAAAAAAAAACTTCACTTAACAAGTATTTATTGATGACCAACTGTTAGAAATTTATATGGGCAAGTCTCCATTTGTGGTAAAATGAATTCAGGTGGGCTGCTCTTGCCTGGGGATGTTGAGACAGGAGAGACTTCACTGTGAATGTCGGGTTGGGCAGAGTTGAGACGCCGGAGAAGGTCCTAGGGCAGAGCTCGTTCACATCCTCCTAACCCACAGCCAAGGCCATCCATTTCTCAGAGATCTCCCCAGGCAGAAAATGGACATGGTTTGCTAGAGTGTATTCGTATTTCCTGCTTGCATTAAATCTTCCTTTTCTGGGGAGCTTGCCCGTCTGCCAAGGAAAACACACTGCATGTCAGCATCTCCGCTGTAAATGAGAAGCTCTTTGTTCATGCTCTTCCCGGGGACTGGCTGCTGCTCCACCAGACGGGAATCGTCTTTTCACTTGGTTGCCACATACGGCTGGCTCAACCCAAGCTCTCTTCTCTCTGTCGCGTCTTGTTGCCGCAATCTGTGGTTACAGCTTTTAAAGACTTAATAAACGGGTGTGTTTTCTATCCCCGAGGAATGAAATGAAGATTGTCACTTGGCGTTGTTCTCCGCCATCATGTTTCTGTTGCCGTCTGTAGAAATGGAGCGGAAAATGACTGCAGCTCTTTCGTTGCCCAGCTGCCCACGCCACTTCCAGTCCTTGGGAAGGAAATCCATTGTGTTTGCAAATTCTCTTCAGACATTTGGTTATTTATCTGTTGAAATCGTCCCCCATCCTTTCCTCTGACCAACTCTTGGTTCTGGGCTGGAGAAAGACACCTCTTTTCCCCTTTCAATGAAAAATCAACTGCTATCGTATCCTTTCATTGTGTGCATGCTAAGTCACTTCCATCGTGTCCGACTCTTGTGACCCTATGCACTGGAGCCCTCCAGGCTCCTCTGTCCATGGGATTCTGCAGGCAAGAACACTGGAGTGGGGTTCCATGCCCTCCTCCACGGGATCTTCCCAACCTGAGGATCGAACCCATGGCTCTTAAGTCTCCTGCATTGGTAGGCGGGTTCTTTACCATTAGCACTTTGTCACAGGACATTCATGAAACAGATACGCTTATGCCTGTATGTCGCGCAACTGTACGTTGTTTTCAAAAATTATTTCTTGACTATGCCTAAGCAATGGCACCCCACTGCAGTACTCTTGCCTGGAAAATCCCATGGACGGAGGAGCCTAGTAGGCTGCAGTCCATGGGGTCGCTAAGAGTCGGACACGACTGAGCGACTTCACTTTGACTTTTCACTTTCATGCATTGGAGGAGGAAATGGCAACCCACTCCAGTATTCTTGCCTGGAGAATCCCAGGGACAGTGGGGCCTGGTGGGCTGCCGTCTATAGGGTTGCACAGAGTCGGACATGACCGAATCAACTTAGCAGCAGCAGCAGCAGCCCGAGCTTAACTGTGTACTGAACACAAGGCTTACAGTTCCAGGGCAAGTAAGCTGTTTTAATCATATTTTTGCAGTTTAGGACAAAGAACTTAAATATCTTTATCTTATTTATTTAATTTTGGCTACGCTGGGTCTTCATCGCTGTGACTTCTCCCCCAGGGCAGAAATGGTAGGTCCATAGCAACATCTCATTATAACTTTATTTATCTCACTCATTCTAAGGATTGAATTTCTCTGCAGTTCATTCACAAGAGAGATTGTCAAAAGAGCAAACAGGAATAATTTCCAAAGAGGTGGGGGACGTCGCTGAGCAGGGGATTTGCCAATTGTGTTAGATTGCTAGGGCTGCCATAACGAGGGACCACAGACTGGGTGACAAGCAGACATTCATTTTCTCATGGTTCTGGAGGCTGAAATGCAAGATCCAGGTGTCAGCAGATCTGATTTCTCCTGTGGCTTCTTCCCTCGGCTTCTCATAAGGGCACCAGTCATATTGGATTAGGACCCAAAATGGTGATCTCAGTATCTTAATTAAGCTCTTTAAAGGTCCTGCATCCAATACAGTCACATTCTGAGGTACTGGGAGTTAGGACTTCAATATAGGAATTTGGGTAAAAGTGAAAGTCGCTCAGTTGTGTCCGACTCTTTGCAACCCCATGGACTATACAGTCCACGGAATTCTCCCAGCCAGAATACTAGAGTGGGTAGCCGTTCCCTTCTCCAGGAAATCTTCCCAACTCAAGGATCAAACCTAGGTCTCCCAAATTGCAGGTGGATTCTTTACCAGATGAGTGGATCTTCCCAACCCAGGAATTGAACCGGGGTCTCCTGCATTGCACGCAGGTTCTTTACCAACTGAGATATCAGGGGAAGCACAGGAAATTGGGGTGGGGGGTGGTGGACATGGTTTAGCCTGGTTTCAATCCCTGGGTTGGGAAGATCCCCTGGAGGAGGGCATGGCCACCCACTCCAGGATTCTTGCCTGGAGAATCCCATGGACAGAGGACCCTGGTGGGCTACAGTCCATGGGGTCTCAAAGAGTCGGATATGATTGAGCAACGAAGCACTGCACACTTTAGCCCAGAACACTGATGCTGTATATCCTCCTCCCTGGTCTCAGAGACATAGCTCCTCTCTTGGAGCTGTTGCCATCCTCATTTGGGCTTGTTGACATCCTTGGCTTCCCAAGAGAAGGAAGGATCATGTGTCCATACCTGGGTGACTCAAGCCCTCTTGCAGGGATTCTTTGAGGGGCCTTCCACAAGAAGGCCTTCTTGATTTCTAATTTTATGGAGGATAAGGGCCCAGTGAGGTGGCCTGACTTGTCACGGTCACACAGTGACTCTCGGGAGCTAGGATGCAGGGTCTCCTGGGGTCTCTGAGGGAGGGCATCACTGTGCTTCCAGGGAGGTTTGCTGCCTCTGGTCCCATCTGTAGAAAGATGACAGCCTTGTTCACTCCATGTCCTCTAGGGGGCCCTTGTGAGAAGGGCCCGCAGAGCTCTACAAAAACTAAGGAACAGTGGTCTTCAAGAGAAACATTTTTTGAAAGCAAAGGACCTTTTGGGAAACTGAATCTCCAGGTGACTCAGTGTGAGGTGGTGGAAAGTGCTTGAACCATGATCAAAACAGCTGGTTTGTGTCCTGGCTTTACAAGAACCGTTTGTACGGCCTTATGAAAGTCAGTTCTGTCCAGAGAACTCAGATTATCAATAAGAAGAAGCTGTTTCAAAGTTTTTTGATGGAACAATTTCTGAGTCCACATGGTGGAAACCTTGGTCAGAAACCCAGTACATAAAATAGACCAAGAGGGAGCTGAACTGGTTGAAAACAGAGACAGGGCTCCACTCCCTCTGAACACCTTCCCAAACCCGCTCTTCCTGGGACCCTCAGGGTCCCACACAGTTTGAGAATCTCTGTAGGTCTCAACATCACCGTATTTCTTACCAGGAGATGGCCTCTTACCTTGCTTCTAAGCTGCATTATCTGGAGGAAAGGTTAGCATTAATCGAACTAGTTTGTCGACTTGTTGAAGAAAAATGCCTGAGAATTCAGCTGCTATAGAAACCTTCAATCCACATACTTTCTTTGACCTTGGTTTAGGACAAGTGCCATCTGAATCCATGGCCAGACACCTTCCTCACCCTCCCTGTCCTGAGGAGTTCGATCCTAGACCAGCATGAAAAATGTGGATTCTCACTTCCCCCAGACACTCTGGTGAGACCTTTAAATTAACAAAGCATAAAATACTTGTGGCTGATTCCCGTTGATGTACGGCAGAAAACAACACAACATTGTAAAGTAATTATCCTCCAATTAAAAATATATAAATTTAAAAAAAAAGCATTGGAAAACAGAACAATTAGGAAAAAAAAAAAAAAACCTAAATGAGGATTAACTCAAATAGAGATGTTCACTTCCAATATGGTGGACTAGCTTATATCATATTAGCCCCCACCTTGAGATAACTAAGGATCAAACCCACCTCTCTTGAGGCTAGAAAAACCAGATAAAATATTTTTTACAAACTCTTTTGAAGGTATCAGAGAGCTCCCAAGGGTGCTGTGACTTGAGGGGCCAAAATCAAGAAGAGGGTATTATAGAGAGGGTAGCCTTCCCGTCCCCTACCCCACAAGGCATTTGCCAATTTCTATGTGCCAGATGAGGGGCTGAGGAATTGGTTAGAACTTTCAGTCTACTGAAAAGAGACTGGAGAAACAAACATTTGAGTTCAGGTTCTGCCAAAAGGAGAGGGGCTTAGGAAACACTCCAGGGCTTTGGTGGGACAACAGAGGGGTTACTGCCTGCCATAAGGGTGAACCAGGAATGGAATAGCCTTCACAGACTGAAACCGGCTTTGAATCAGCTCATCCAGGATGGATTAAGATAATCTACCCCTGGCCGAAGTGCCTACTCAAAGCAAAAGTAAATCTCTAGAGTCAGGCAGATAACGTCATTTAAAAGCTCAGATTATCTCTATAATTTTATATGCAGCCTTTCCAGTTTTCAAAACAGGCAGACAAATAGGTCTGAGATCCAGGTGAAGAAATGGCTGGGATGCCATTTCAGGATTTCTGTAGTTCTGTGTTTCTCTGTGTGTGAAGTTTTCTTAGTAGGGGAGCTGTTTGAAAACAAGTCCCCCCATCACCGCCACCCCCACCCTGTGATGCGAATAATGACGGAAGCTGAGGGCCATGTGGGCCGTGCGTACACTCTCTCGTTGGCTAGGGGATTTGACCTAAATCGACCTGACTGTGAACCACAAAGGGGCAAGAACTGGGCCCAGAGGATGGAAAGGAGCAACCCCCAGAGCAGACAGGACTAGGTGACAGTGAGACCCCTGGGGGGTATGGACTGGCTAGTTACACCTCCGAGTTGACAGGAGGCCCAGACAGAAGTCTAGACGATTCTCTTCTTGGTCCCATAGCCTGTGAGGAGGAGGTGTGCAGGCAGAGGGGCAAAGGGGGAGGATGCAGCCAGGCGCTGAGTAGAAGGGAGACCTGGGCAGTGGGTCTGCGGACTCAAAGGCCCGAAGGTCATTGTGGGCTTGGCTGCTTCAGGAAGGCCTGGGTGAGTGGGACGTAGGAACAGGAATGCGTGGTGAAAGCCGAGATTGGTGAGGGTCCTGCAGAAGCTGGTGTAGGCTTCAGAACAATCCAGAGCGGGGCTGACTGTTTACAGACATGGAGTCAGACCGCCTGGGTCCAATTCTGGGCTCTGCCTCTCATGAATCTCCGATTTGGGGCAAGAACCCTAACATCTCTGGACCTCAGTTTCCTCATCTATAAAATGGGACTGAATGATCATAGTGCTGGTCCATGGTGGGGACTAGGTGAGAGGCGTGTGCGTAGCACTTGGAGCAGTGTCCGCCGAGAGGTCAGCCTAATGCCGCCTGGGCTTGGGAACCCGGAGGGTGAGAGACAGCATGTGTTTTGGAGAAGTTTCTGTGACTTGCCTGAGGTCACACAGGGTGGGGGACAGGGCCAGGATTCCATCCAAGGAGTCCTGACAAGTGAGGCCTGTCCTTTCCACAGCAGAAGCCAATTTCCTGGGGTCTCGGATCTTCTGGTCAGAAGGACCAAGGGGAGTGCCTTGGGGGGACCGTCTGCCTCCGGGCAGAAGGAGCTCCACCTGCGAGACCGGACAGGGGCCTGGAGGCTAAGAGGTTACCCGCACGGCCGGGGAGAGGAGACTGGGCCTGCCCTTTCTGCTCAGGACCGCAGAGAACTTGCTGCCCCCAAACAGCACGCCAGGCTTTGTAGAGCGCTCTTACAGCTCTGCTGGGATCAGCAACCTGCTTCCTCCAACAGCTCTGGGTCAGAGGCATCAAAGGGGCGCTGCTCCCCTATTGGCACCATGGTTACCCGGGTTGAAGGCACAAAGAGACCAGAAACCCCGGGGCAGGGCTGGGGGCATTGGCGGGGCAGGACCAGGTCCACGCAGGCTCTGAGGCTCCTCCAGACCTCTCCAGGGCCGGGAGCCCGTGTGTGGAGAAGCCCCTAACCCAGCTTTCTGTTCATGAAACCAGACTTCCACACTCGTGTGGATTTTGCACCGCCAAGCTCCACGGCCAAAACCTCACCAGGCTCTTTCATCTGGATGCGGGGCCTCTCTGTCGCGGCCCACCTGCCACGGTGCCTGCACTCAGGTTGTCATGACAATCTTCTTCACGAGGAGCCATTTCTGGAGACGGAGCAGGAAAGAAACAGGGGGAACATTGCTTATTAATGTCAGGCCTGGTGGGTCTCAGGACTTCAGAGCTGTTAATACATGTCACGATGGTCTCTCATGAGAAACCAAGGCATCTGTTCCTCTCCTAATGGGGTCCTGGGAGCTCGGCTGTTAGGCTGTAGCCAAGCAGGGCCTCTGAAGTCCACCAGACACGGCTAATCACAGGCCTGACAGTGATGGTAACTGAATGAGAGCCTCAAAGCCAGGTTTCCTCTGGCATGATCCCTTGGAGAGACGGGGTAACTGTTCAGGCCTCCTAGGACACAACACACTTCTGGCGGCTGGTCAGAGCTGCCCTAACAACAAGCCCATTTCCGCACCTCTGCCACTGGCCTTCATTTGTATCCAGGATGTCCACTGATTCTTACAAACAATCTTCAAAACAAGAAGTCAACAGCCCATTTCACAGACCTCTCACTGACGGGAAGGGACTCCCCCTCCGCAGGCAGATCTCAGCGTGTCCTGCAGAAGAGCCTGACCCCAGGCCCTATTTGGAGCTGTCATGGTGAAAATCACAAACTGAGTAAGGTTTATATTTTTCCGTTTTTTTTTTTTTCTCATCATTAAATAAATGCAAGTTCATTGTGGTAAATCTGAAGGAAAAAAAAATGCAGAAACATCAAAAATCATCCACAATCCACCATCCACAATCCTAATGCCTGGATTTAATCCCAATACTGAGGAAGGATGGATGGGATTTTAATTGCTTTGTCCTTGTCCACCCAGGTTGGCAATGGATGTGATCAGGGCGGTGGAGGGGGGTGGCTCTGGAGTTGGCCCGAGGGCCGGTCTGGACACAGTTGTGTCTTAACGACCCTTCCTGTGGCCAGCAGAGCCACGCTGGGAAAGTGGAAATAACCAGCAGTGGAGCAATGACAGAGGTCTCAGATACTCATGATGGTTTTCAAGTCCTGGTCCTTCAAACAACAATGCTGGTTCAGCATCCCCCATGGGCCCTTACTATGATGGGTACTTGGGACACAGCCGTGAAATAAGCAGAGATCCCAGCCCTGGAGTAGCTTTTATGGGTGTGTGTGGTGGTGGTGGGGGGGGGTTGGCAGAGGAGGGGCAGGCAGTAAATAACACACGAAAGTAAATAGTATGTCATACACGCATGCCAAGTCGCTTCAGTCATTGTGGCCCCCTGGACTGTAGCCCGCCAGGCTCCTCTGTCCATGGGATTCTCCAGGCAAGGGTACTGGAGTGGGTTGCCATTTCCTTCTCCAGGGGATCTTCCCGACCCAGGGATCCAACCCGCCTCTCTTGAGGCTTCTGCATTGGCAGGGGCGGTTTCTCTGCCACTAGCGTCACCTGGGAAGCCCGAATAGGATGTCAGGAGGCGATAGGTGCTGCGTTACAGAGGATGTGGACGGTAGGGTAATAGGGACGGGAAGGCAGGGGCGGGGCGGCCGCACTCATGGGCTCAGGGACAGTGGGTGGGGCTCCTGCCGACGACGCGGAGGAGTCTGCAGAATGACCACCTGTTCCGGCCGCCTGTGCTTGAGGGGACGTGGGGGTCTCAGAGCTAAACCCGGGAGAGTCCCGACACGGGGAAGAGGAAGTGGGGTCTGGGAGCCGGCCAGGCAGACGCGGGGGACACTCGTTCCAGGAGACCGCTGGACTGAGACTCTCAGCCGGGAGCGATTCTGTCCCTGGGTGACACCTGGCAATATCTGCAGACATTTTTTGGTCACCAAAGCTGGGGGTGCGGGAGGCTACCACATCCAACGGGCAGAGGCCAGGGATACTGTTAAACTTTCCACAAGACACAGGACAACACCCACCGCACCACCCCAACACACACACACAACAAAGAATTAGGTACCTGGCCCCAGATGTCCAGAGAGCCACAGCTGAGACACCCTCGGCTGGATGCTTGGTTCTGAGTCCCTCCTGAGACTTCATTTGCCTTCTGCTTCCGTTCCTATTCCCCGGGGGGAGGAATATTCCTCTAACCACATCTCAAGATAAAGACCTTGTCCCTCTTCTTTTTCCAGAAGTACCCCCCACTCCCATCACCGCTTCAGCACAGGGATGGGACACGCCAGCCCTGAGAGGCCAGCAAGGCCTTCTCAGCTGGACACTGGGCCCTGTTGCCCGGCCTCTGCCCTGTCACTGTCAGACCATCTTCCTGTCCTCCCTGAGAGGTCACCTCCGAGTCATCTTCCAGGAACAGGTGGCTTTGCTGCAGCCTCAGGCAGGAGCAGGAGCCAAATCTGCCTTTGCGACAGGCCTGCCTCATTCAGCAGGAAGTGGTGAGATGGCTGGCGGGCTCTGGCTTTGGTGTCCAGCTCTTTGAGAGAGAGTATATTGTTTGCCTTTTGTTACCCTGGGGCTTTGAGAAGTGAGGACATCTTCCTAACTCTGTAGAAAATCACTGTGGCCAAGTCTCCCTGGGGCTTCCCAGGTGGTGCTGGTGGTGAAGAATCCACCTGCCAATGCAGGAGACGCAAGAGATGCAGGTTGGATTCCTGGGTCGGGAAGATCCCCTGGAGAAGGAAATGGCAACCCACTCTAGTATTCTTGCCTGGAGAATCCCACGGACAGAGGAGCCTGGCGGGCTACAGTCCATGGGGTCGCAAAGAGTTGGACATGACTCAGTGCACACACACACAAGAGGATTAGAAAATATTCAGGTTGCAAATGTCACATTCCCTAGGGACTTAATATAAGTTCGGTGAGGGGTGAGACCTTTTTAATATTCACCAATGAAGCTCAGGCTCCCGTGTCTGCCCAGCCCATCAGAGAGGTTGCTACACTCTTGTCGATGAGTGTCATCAGCAAACTTGGCAACTGGGCCAGCTCCTCCAGCCTCCCGAAGGATTCAGTGAAGGATCCTTCTGGAATAGGGGGAGCCCAGACCCATGTTCCCTTTCAGGAGGCCCCCTTTCTCCGTCATTTCTGTGTCACCAGGGCTGAGCACAGAGCAGACGCTCAGTGAACGCTGGTTGGTTGATCAAAGGAATGAATGGGTGGGTGACGTGGCTTCAGTCAATCTCTGCTCTGCACCCATAGTCAAGGGCCATCCAAGACAGGCAGGCGCACAGCTCTTCACTCAGGCTTGGGGGGTGAGGGGCTCTAGCCTTCTATGTATCCTGGGCCAGTCCTCCTCACATATGAAACATCTCGCCGGCTGATGACTCGCTGCCCCCTCGCCTCTTTCCACCACCAGGCTGGAAACTGCCTCTGGTGACGAACGCAGGATGGTACGATTGGCAGGCGGGTTGTGGGTGAGCGTGGCCCTGGTGCCTCTGAGTGCCAGGCTTTTGCTTCCCGTACATTTGGGGCCGAGTGTTTGGAGAGCATCCACCACTTAGCAGAGCAGAGCTGTAGGATTGACGGGCCCGTCCCCGTGCCAGCCGTGCCTTCCTGCCCAAAACGTATGGTGCGTGTCCAAGGGCTCTCAAGGCACCGGAAGCCGTGCCAAGTTGCAATAATTAAGCAGTGAGACCCAAGTGAATGGGTTTGCTGTTGTCTGCGTGTCAGCCAGATGCCTGGGGTGTGAACTGTGGCCCAGCACACCACTCTCCGCATTGCTCTGAACACCATCAGGTTGGAACTCAGAAACAGTGATGAATCGATGGCAGCCTGATGATGGTGATGTGACGCTCGCTGCAAGGGCTCTCGTGTATCACCGCCCTCATCCTGACAGCGTCCCGGGGGGTGGGCACTTGGCTGGCCTCTGCCCTCCTCTGTCTGTACAGCCAGCCTGGCTCCTTGCTCCAGGCCCTGTCCCTCAGTCAGCCCTGTACTTTGGGAGGACCTCTGAGTGCCAGGCCTGGGTTCTTCTTAGACATCACCTCTTTCACGTTTCCTAACAGCTCTCTGCAGGACCTGCCTTCCCTGGTGGCTCAGTGGTAAAGAGTCCACCTGCCAATGCAGGAGACCCTGATTTGATTCCTGGGTCGGGAAGATCCCCTGGGGAAGGAAATGGCAACCCACTCCAGTATTCTTGCCTGGAGAATTCCCATGGACAGAGGAGCCTGGCGAGCTATAGTCCATGAGCTCACAAAGAGTCAGACACGACTGAGCACCTAAACAACGATAACAACTCTCTGCGTTAAGGTCTTAGGGTCCTCATTTTCCACGTGAGAAAAGCCACGTAGGAAGTCACAGGAAGCCAGGTGGCTTGACACGGAAGTCTGCGCCCTCAGCCATCACAACCTACTGCCTCTTTCAAACAAACAAAAGTGGGCATAATAACTTTGTTTGCATTCCTTTCCCTCAGCTCTTGTAACAAAGCACCATGAGGTGGGTGACTTATAGCAGAAACGCACACTCTTCTGGAGACCACAGGTCCAAGACCACGGTGTGGGCAGGGCTGTGCTCACTCAGAAGCTCTGGAGGACACTCTGTCCTGGGACTTCTGCTCCGCTTCTGAGGTTGCCAGCAGTCCTGGGTGTCCCTTGGCCAACCCTCCATCCTCCTGTGGCATTTTCCATATGCATGTTGGTCTTTACAAGGTCATCTTCTCAGAAGGACACAAGTCATGTCAGATTACTCCTATGACCATGTTGTGATTTAACGAATTATTTTCCTAACAATCCTATTTCCAAATAAGGTCACATTCGGAAGTGCTAGGGATTAGGACTTGAACATATCTATTTTGGGGGGACATAATTCTCTCCATAACAGGTGCTGTAATTGCTTTTATTTGACTTTGACTATAAAACAAGGGGGAAATAACTTTGACTTATAGCTGGGTGGGTGGAACAACATCCTCCTCCTACCAAAAAAAACCCCAAAACAACCCTGTTCGTTTAACAGGGTGTCTTTCAAAATATGGTGACTTATCAGACATCAGTTTGAAAACAGAAAGGGATGGCGCATGGAGACCCATCAAGGGAGGAGTCAGGGCAGAGACAGGAGGACAGATTGTGGGTGACTTAAATTCATCTTATTAAGGAGTAATGAACATTTTTGTTTCGTAGTACATCCCCAAAGCCTTCTCCCTGAGTTTCCCAGATGGTTCTTGTGATAAAGAACTCAATGCAGGGGACAAAAGAGACGTGAGTTTGATCCCTGGGTCGGGAATATCCCCTGGAGGAGGAAATGGCAGCCCACCGCAGTATTCTTGCCTGGAGAATCCCATGGACAGAGGAGCCTGGTGGGCTACAGTCCATAGGGTCGCAGAGTCACACACGACTGAAGGGACTTAGCACACATACACATCTCCCTGGAGCTAGAAGAAATGGGAAATGCCAAAATAAAGGCATGTTGGAGAGAGCTGTTGAGAGGAGCTGTGGTGCAGATTCCTGGTGGTATGGGTTTCAGATCGCCAAGGGACTGCTGAGAAATATGTATATCAGTGCCCAGGCCCACCCAGACCAATGAAAGGCAAGCCTCGGGGCTGAGAGCCAGGCATCCGTACTCATCTGAAGCAGTCTGGCTGATTTCCCTCCCCAGGGTGGTGGTGTCCCATCTGGGCCCCAAGGCTGTCACTCTCGTCTGAAGGCAGGGAAGAGGCAGTGGCGGGTGGGGTGGGAAGAGCCGGGCATGTCGTCGCCTGTGCTGAGCCCGCTGGGCACTTTCTGTCTATCCAGGGCCGGCCAAGGTGGTCCTTTCTAGTGCGCTCCATTTCTTAGCCCTATTTCCTCTGGTCTTTGGGGTGAAACAGAATTTTTGAGAAAGTCATTTTGATGAGTCCATTTTGGAGGGCTGTTCTATACCAGGAAGACTCATAACAAAATCTAAAAACAGGTTTTTTTACTGCCAAGAAGTTGGTCCACCAGACCTCCCTGACCTTCAGCCCGTCTCTGAGATGCAAGCGCCCCGTTTCCCAGCAGGGAGTGGGATTGGCATGGCAGGAGATACAGGTGAGGCTGAGCCAAGGGGACAGAGTATCTGTTTCCTTTGTTACTTGGTGATAGAAATAGCTGAAAGCTTAATTTCCACCTATGGGTCAAACCAAGAGTAAGGCAAGCATGTTGGAATGTCCCCGGTGACAAAATGACTGTGTTGAATTGTCACAGACCTTCCTGGGGGAGTCTGTGTCCGCAACACCGGAAGCCACATGGTCTGTGCTGATGGGGGCAAGTTTTGAGAGCTGGGTCTGGGCTTGGGACCCACAGGCAACTGAGAGCAGAGGCTGGTTGGCAGGAGTCTTTGGAAATGAGGTGAAGATGCTCAGGAAGCAGATGTAGGTCGAGGTCAGCCTTCGTGGCTCTGAGGCTATGCATGTGCCAGTGGTCTCCCCATCACACCTGGCAGCTCCTTCGATGACAAATGCCTTGTCGAAGTTTAGTCTCTCAGCCGTGTGCGACTCTGCGGCCCGTGCTGTAGCCCTCCAGGCTCCTCTGTCCATGGGCAAGTCAGGAAACCAGACAAGAATACTGGAGTGGGTTGCCATTTCTTTCTCTACAAATGCTTTCTAATTTTCCTTTATTCTCCTAAAATTAAATTTATAGGCTTAAAAAAATCAATAAATTACTTTAAAGAGAAACTAGAGGGAAAGTAACTTATAACAAAATATTACACTTAACATATTGTAAATGCTCAGTCACGTCTCTCCCAGAAGATGAAAGAAGGGCCCCGGAAGCTGGCACACAGACATAAATCCCTCTGAATGTGGCATCAGGCAAAGGCTGAATTTTTCCAGTGGTAGCAATGAAGGGAGCTGTCGTGGTTGACATATTTCTGAAATTGGGAACAAGCCTTGGTACAATTCTGAAAGAAAAAAAAAAAAAACTTGATCATTGCACACTTGAAAATTTCAATGTATATTTGAGTAGTTCAAAAAATACCACGTGTAGTTTTTGGTAAATATGTCAAAAGGAGTTAATTTCTAAGCTTCAGTTCAGTTCAGTCACTCAGTTGTGTCCAACTCTTTGCGACCCCACAGACTGCAGCACGCCAGGTCTCCCTGTCCATCACTAAGTCCCGGAGCTTGCTCAAACTCACATCCTTCGAGTCGGTGATGCCATCCAACCATCTTATCCTCTGTCGTCCCCTTCCCTCCTGCCTTCAATCTTTCCCAGCATCAGGGTCTTTTTCAGCTTAGATAATTATAAACCTCAATACCCCACAGGAACTTGCGGAAACTCTTTGTGGTGTGGGACTACTGGTCACATTTCAGGATGTCTAGCATCATTGGTCTGTAAATGCCCGTCACATCCTCCCCGCCCCCATCCTTGTAACCACAAAAATGCCCACCCACCCCCCTGAGAAGGCCAGCCACATTCTGGTCAATGGAAAGTAAGCAGAAGGGGTGGCTGCAGCTCCCAGGAAGTGCTCTTCAAAAGAGGGACTGTCCCCTTCTGGTCTTTCTGTCCCTGTTGCTGGACTAGAGATACGATACCCAAGGAGACCTTGGCAGCCGAAGCACACAGAGCAGAGCTGCAAGATGGAAGTGGCTGGGCCCCTCAAGGTCCCTGTAACTGCCCAGAACTCACCAACTCCATCCTCCGTGGGGACGTGAGACAGACACAAACACTGCCTTGTTTGGGCCACTGAGATTTGGGGTTTTTCACTATTCACGGTGGAGGCTGTGTGTGCTCAGTCGTGTTTGACTCTTTGTGACCCCATGGACTGTAGCCTGCCAGATTCCTCCGTCCATGGGATTCACAGGCAAGAATATTGGAGTAGGTTGTCATTTCCTTCTCCAGGAGATCTTCCCAACCCAGGGATTAAACTTGGGTCTACCTGCATTGCAGGCGGATTCTTTACCATCTGAGCCACCAGGGGTTGAGACCAGTTCAGTTCAGTCAGTTAGTCGTGTCCAACTCTTTCTGACCCCATGGACTGCAGCACGCCAGGCTTCCCTGTCCATCACCAACCCCTGGAGCTTGCTCAAACTCATGTCCACCGAGTCGGTGATGCCATTCAACTATCTCATCCTCTGTCATCCCCTTCTCCTCCTGCCTTCAATCTTTCTCAGCATCAAGGTGTTTTCCAGGGGTTGAGACTAACGTTTACTAATACAGGGTCTCAGTTTAAGCAGCATTCAACCTAGGATCTAATCCTATCAGAAGAATGACCCCACAGGAGGGGCTGAGTTTCCTTCCTGGCAATAAGTTCTTTTCTGCCGTTTATTTTTGGCTGTGCTGGGCCTTTTTGCGGCACACGGGTGCTTTGTTGCTGTGCAAGGGCTTGGGCTTCTCATTGCGGTGGGCTCTCTTGCTGCTAAGCACGGGCTCTGGGCTTCAGTAGTGTGGCGCTCAGGCTTAGTTGCCCTACGACATGTGGGATTCATTCCCTGACCAAGGATCCAACCATGTTCCCTGTATTGCCAGGTGGATTCTTAACCACTGGACTGCCAGAGAAGTCCCAATAGGGCAATAGGAGCTTCCTGTGCTAATGGGGGTCAGTGCCCTTTGCAGACCTGGCGAGGGCCTGTGCCCTTGACTGTTGGTGGTAGCCTCAGGACGACTGCCCTTGTACCACCAGAGCTTCGGCAATCACAGGGGCAGAGCGGGGTGGAGAAGGGGCAGGGTGAGTGCAATCACAGGGCTTCGGAGACCCTGAAAGTATCAGTGAATCAGTGGATCGGAGCCAGGTCCTGCAAAACACTAGCCAAGGGAAACACCCGCAGCCCACCGATGCGGCCTGCGGAGGGCGGGCTACACGAGAATGCTGGCAGAGGCGGGGGCTGTGGGGACTTCCACAAGGCGACACCTCGGAGGGTGCACGGCCAGGCTTGGCCTCCCTGCGGACCACGCCTAAAAGCAGCACACTTTGTCATCACACTCGGCCTGATTGTGTCTGTTTATTAAAGGTTCTACTTAACTCAAGCATCGTTTTTCTCTCCCAGGTGTGCAGACCTCAGGGGCTGTGGGACCCCGCCATCCTGGGGATGCGGGCAGGAGGGTTTAATGACTCACAGAGACACGGGCTTGGCAACTTCCTTTGTTTCTTTCCCTGTGAAGAACAAGACACCCCACGTGGAAATGCCCAGGTGTTTTATGAATGGAGGCTCTAGAAAATCATCAGAACGTCTGATGTTCTCAGCCTGGGGGACTTATAGGAACCCTGAAACTGAATTCAAGGGTGAGGTTTCAAAAGAAGGAAATGGGCAGGGGTGATGGGGAGTAAGCTTTGCAAGCAGGCTGGCTTGGGTAGCACCTTGGTGGCTCTGCGTCAAGGGCAACGGGGCTGCACGGGGCTGTCTTGAGCAGGTTGGGGACTTTTCAGGAAACCACTGGCTCTGCCTCAGGTCTCTGACTGGGCGATTTCAAGATTAACCTGCCATCTGGGCTAATGCAGAAACCTGTGGATTCCCCTGCAGAAAAACTCAGCTGGGGTTTCAGACTTCAGAAATCTATTTTCATAGTTAGAAAAAAAAAAAAAAACCTGTTCTTACAGAGCTGATATTCCTCTCCCAGTCCTTCCTTTCCACCCCCCAGAGCCCAAGAGAGCACCCAGTCTCTCAGGGAGTAGTCCCTTGGAAGGTTATACACTAGCCTTCCTGAGCCCGTGGAGGTAAACCCTAGAGAGGAGAGCTTTCTGCCCCTTTGGAAATGTCTTTTCTTTGAGTTAAAACATCCAGGAGCTGCTTGCAGGTTGCCTGGGATACCAAATGGCTTAACAACCCTGATGAGTATAACACGGTGATAAAAGGAACACGGACCCTGGAGATGCCCTCTGAGCTGGGCAGGAGAGTCAACCCTCACGCTGTTCAGCCTCATGCTGGGTGGGAGGGTGTGACCGAGACCAGGCCAGGCCCCTGAACGCAGTCAGGACCCTGGTGAGGGGAGTGATGGACTTCCATATCTTTTATAATTCCAAGGATCCTCAAAACTGGCAGGTGTTCCCGGGTATATGGCACGTGTGAGCCTGCTGTCTCCTCACTCCCCTACACAAGTTCTCTTATTCACCTGACTTCACATGGACGGAAGGGAAGCGAGAAAGAATCTCAGTTCTAGCAACGACAAGCCAGCCACCTACCTCTGATTCTCAATGTCTTCAGGTGAAAATGAGGGTGTTTGACTAGGGGTTCTGCGGCTCCCCTTCCAGTTCTAAATGTTTCATGACCCTAGGGTTTTCTCAGATTGAGTTTTTGAAGCAATCAGATGTTGACAAAGTCAAGTAGAGTGATGGGCACTGGAGAGAGCAAGTTAAGATTGTGTCCTTGCCTCCTGGGAGCCCAACGCGGAAACAGACATAGACGTGAATTCTCAGAATACAGGGCAGTACAGGGGGAGAAGGGGATGACGACAGAGGCTGAGATGGTTGGACGGCATCGCCAACTCAATGGACAAGAGTTTGAGCAACTCCGGGAGATGGTGAAGGACTGGGAAGCCAGGCGTGCTGCAGTCCATGGGGTCGCAAAGAGTCGGACACGACTGAGTGACTGAACAAGAGAAGACGGCAGACTCACATCTGAGTCACTGGGGGAGCCCTAAAAGGGATGCTGAGGTCCGTGCTGGGTCTAGCAGGATGTCAGGCATCCTTGAAGTGGTGAGCACTGTAGACAGGGAAACCTGGGTAGAGCCTGGAGATGGGAACCAGGCAGGAGTGTCAGGGTGAGCTCCTGACACCAGGTTCAGCATGGGGGGTTTTCCCTGCACCAGGCAGTTCTCTGACACCAGCCTGGTGTCCCCCGCCTCTGCCCATTCAACCCAATTCTGAAACTCTCCCTGGGGGAGCATCACATTCTATGAGTCCAGGGCTCAGCCTCACAAGACCCCCAATTTCAGACACCAATCACTAGCCCTGTGCTTCTGACCAACTGACTCTAAATCGGTGGTTCTCACGACCCCTACCTGGGCTTCAATTAATTTTCTAGAGGGGCTCACGGAACTCAGGAAACCAGGTGACTGATGAGGTGACTGGTCTAGCACAAAGGGTAAGCGTCAATAGCCAGAAGCGATACCTGGGTGAGGTTTCCAACCAAGGAGCTTTGGCCCCATGGGGTCTGGGGCCCAGCACGGCAGCTTGTAGATCCATTCCCTAGCTCTCCAAACAAATGCCATCCTTTTAAAAAAAATGCTTATTTTTATTTACTGATTTGGCTGCGCTGGTTTCAGTCGAGGCACACAGGAACTTCAGTGTCGGCAAGACGATCTTTAGTTTCAGTTTGTAAATTCCACTTGAGAGCAGTGAGCTCTCAGTTGCAACATGTGGGATCCAGCCCCACTTTCCTTGGCCATGGGGAGTGGATTCCACCTCCAGCCTCTGTCCCCTCCAGGAAGGTCTGGGGGTGGGACTATAAATCCCAACCCTCTCATCCTGCAGTTAGGTCTTCTGGTGAGCGGCCCCCACCACCCTCAGAGACTTGGGGGCTTTCCAGAAGTCACCTCAGTAACATCACAAAAACCACCTTTACTTCTCTCAACACTTAGGAAATTCCAAGTGTTTGAGAACTCTGCCAGGAAGATGGGGACAGGGTAACCAGACAGGACAGACAGGGATCAGATACATATTTCTTGCTACAAATGACAACACCTTGGGGTTCTGAGAATAGCCCACTAAGACCACAACGAGGGAAATACCAGACCGCCAGGTTGAGTATAGCAGGGCTTCGCACTCTGTAGCAAAGTGACAGGGTCAGATTTGTACCTAAGATTGTTGTATGGGCGGTATAGGAGCCATTTTGGAGGAAGCAAGACTGAAAAGCTGGGGAACCATGGATTCATTCAGTTAATCCAGAGGGAAACTGGGGAGACCTGCTCGAAGGCGGTGAGCACGTTAGGGAGGGCTGGATGAGATGTGGAATCTGCAGGATTTGGGTGACTGATGGGATTTAGGGGATGGATGAGCTGGAGGAGTCAGGAGGTTGCCTAGATTTCAGAAGAATAGAGAGTCACCATTAACTCAGAAAAGACAGAGAGGAGAAGAGCAGGTTAGGGGTATGAGAAGAGCAGGTTAGGGGTATAAGTGTGGGCAGCATGCCTCCCTGATTTGAGGTCTGGAGGGCGGGGAGGCATCCAGCAGAGAGTAGAGAGCTCATGACTGGATGTTGGGACACCAGTGGGAAAGAAAGTCACAGATTTAGGGACAGAATCATTGGGAAAGACTCTGATGCTGGGAAAAATTGAGGGCAGCAGAGGAGGAGATGGTTGGATGGCATCACAGACTCAATGGACATGAGTTTGAGCAAGCTCCGGGAGACAGTGAAGGCCCAGGAAGCCTGGCATGCTGCAGTTCATGGGGTCACAAAGAGTGGGACACGACTGAGCGACTAACTTTTTCACTCACTCAGAAACCTACAGAAAAGTTGAAAGAACAGTACAATGAATATATCTTACACTTGGATTCACCAGCTGACATTTTGCTATATTTTCCCAGAGAAACCCCTCCAAGAGGTACATAAGCCCATTTCTGGTAATGCTAACTTTGATGACAAATAATGATAACCAGGTCTTTCCACGAAAAGGCACTGCTTACATTCTGTAGTTAATGAGAAGCTTGTGGGGTGCTGCTTTAAGATCCTGGCACTATTCTGTTCCCCAGCAATCTTCATGTTAGCATCCACTGATCCATTGGCGATCCTTGCCCGAGTCCCATAGTACATCGGTGGGTTGCAAAATTCAAGCCCTTTGTTTTGCTTTTTGGTATCACTTTGGATTATAGATTTTTAATTCAATGTGTTATATGGGTTAATTGGCATCATTATTGGTTTTGGTGGATTCATTGCCCCAAATTTGATCAGTGGGAGTTCCACCAAGCTGGCTCCTGTGTACTTTCGACACATCTCTGTTAAGTGAGCCCTGATTCATGGTCCAGGCTCACCTTGCTTTTTTTTTTCTCCCAATAGCAAGAAACAGCTGGACCTGGCTATTTCTCTAAGGAGCTCTGGCACCTGTTAATAGGAATGGTATTTAGAAAACAAAACGTGTGTGCTAGTGTGTTTATTACTATTGAGATGTCATAGCTTCTAGACCTTTCATGTAATAAAAAAAATGACTACAGTGATAAACTAGAAGCTTGTTGAGGGGTTAAGGTGTTTGTATGCATCACTTAATTTCATCCTTACAGCAACCCTGTGAGGTAGAAACTACTGCTTTTGTTTCTCTGCATTTGAGTAAACCAGCTTTAAACATATTAAATAAGTTACCTGAAGCAGAATCCAAATGCCTGATTGCAGAATTCAGTCTCTGAGGGCCTGAGACCAACTTGGTACTGCTGTAACCTTTATCATCATTGATCTGACAGTAACACTACAAAGACAGGCGTCCCACTGCGCAGAGGGGGAAACCTGAGGCTCAGAGGCGATTTGTGGCCTGAACCAGGTCATCAGCTACTGTGAGACAGAGCCAGATTTCGGTATCACCTTGGATTACAGATTTGTAATTCAATGTGTTAGAGTTATTGCCGTCATTATTGGTTTCGATGGACTCATTGTCCCAGATTTGATCAGTGGGAGCTCCTTCAAGCTGGCTCCTGTGTACTTTCTGTTAAGTGAGCTGGAGGCCCTGCTTCCCCTCCCCACACATGGTCTTCTCCTGCTTGGGCTCTGGGAGGAACATGTCAGGCAAGGTGTGGCTGGGCCTTGTTCATACTCTCCAGAGCTTCCACTCGCTGCCTTCCTGGCATCTCCACCTCCCTCCCATCTCCACCTCCTAGTGCCGTGGATGGGGCTGAATGAAGGAAACAGCCAGGACTGCCCGGGCTGGGAGTGGGGCAGCCAGTGTGGCCCACTGACTGTCTGGATTAGAACCTGCCCATGGAAAACTGATTTCTCTGTGTGCTCGTGGTAGTGGTGGGTTTGCCTCTGCTGAGAAGGACAGTCCGGGAAGAGATGATGCAGCAAAGGCCTGGTTCCTCCTAGGTTGTCTTCTCCAGCTGCTCCAGAGGCCCTGGGGCCCGGATCTGAGACGGGCAGGCTGTGGTTACAGGATTCAGAGCACAACGTGCTGGGGTCAACAGACTTGGGTTTGAATATCACCTCTGTCCTTTATTATTATTATCATCTGTGAGATGTTGGGTTAGTTACTCAGCAAAACCTCCAAGTCTCCAGTAACAGTTTAGTTCAGTTCAGTCGCTCAGTCATGTCCGAATCTTTGCGACCCCATGAATCGCAGCACGCCAGGCCTCCCTGTCCATCACCATCTCCCGGAGTTCACCCAAACTCATGTCCATCGAGTCAGTGATGCCATCCAGCCATCTCATCCTCTATCGTCCCCTTCTCCTCCTGCCCCCAATCCCTCCCAGCATCAGGTCTTTTCCAATGAGTCAACTCTTCGCATGAGGTGGCCAAAGTATTGGAGTTTCAGCTTTAGCATCAGTCCTTCCAAAGAACAACCAGGACTGATCTCCTTTAGAATGGACTGGTTGGATCTCCTTGCGGTCCAAGGGACTCTCAAGAGTCTTCTCCAACACAACAGTTCAAAAGCATCAATTCTTCGGTGCTCAGCTTTCTTCACAGTCCAACTCTCACATCCATACATGACCACTGGAAAAACCATAGCCTTGACTAGATGGACTTTTGTTGGCAAAGTAATGTCTCTGCTTTTGAATATGCTATCTAGGTTGGTCATAACTTTCCTTCCAAGGAGTAAGCGTCTTTTAATTTCATGGCTGCACTCACCATCTGCAGTGATTTTGGAGCCCAAAAAATTAAAGTCTGACACTGTTTTCACTGTTTCCCCATCTATTTCCCAGGAAGTGATGGGACCAGATGCCATGATCTTCATTTTCTGAATGTTGAGCTTTAAGCCAACTTTTTCACTCTCCTCTTTCACTTTCATCAAGAGGCTTTTTAGTTCCTCTTCACTTTCTGCCATAAGGGTGGGGTCATCTGCATATCTGAGGTGATTGATATTTCTCCCGGCAATCTTGATTCCAGCCTGTGCTTCTTCCAGCCCAGCATTTCTCATGATGTACTCTGCATAGAAGTTAAATAAGCAGGGTGACAATATACAGCCTTGACGTACTCCTTTTCCTATTTGGAACCAGTCTGTTGTTCCATGTCCAGTTCTAACTGTTGCTTCCTGACCTGCATATAGGTTTCTCAAGAGGCAGGTCAGGTGGTCTGGTATTCCCATCTCTTGAAGAATTTTCCACAGTTTATTGTGATCCATACAGTCAAAGGCTTTGGCATAGTCAATAAAGCAGAAATAGATGTTTTTCTGGAACTCTCTTGCTTTTTCGATGATCCAACGGATGTTGGCAATTTGATCTCTGGTTCCTCTGCCTTTTCTAAAACCAGCTTGAACATCTGGAAGTTCATGGTTCGCGTATTGCTGAAGCCTGGCTTGGAGAATTTTGAGCATTACTTTACTAGAGTGTGAAATGAGTGCAATTGTGTGGTAGTTTGAGCATTCTTTGGCATTGCCTTTCTTTGGGATTGGAATGAAAACTGACCTTTTCCAGTCTTGTGGCCACTGCTGAGTTTTCCAAATTTGCTGGCATATTGAGTGCAGCACTTTCACAGCATCATCTTCCAGGATTTGAAACAGCTCAACTGGAATTCCATCACCTCCACTAGCTTTGTTTGCAGTGATGCTTTCTAAGGCCCACATGACTTCACATTCCAGGATGTCTGGCTCTAGGTCAGTGATCACACCATTGTGATTATCTGGGTCGTGAAGATCTTTTTTGTACAGTTCTTCTGTGTATTCTTGCCACCTCTTTTTAATATCTTCTGCTTCTGTTAGGTCCATACCATTTCTGTCCTTTATCGAGCCCATCTTTGCATGAAATATTCCCTTGGTATCTCTAGTTTTCTTGAAGAGATCTCTAGTCTTTCCCATTATGTTGTTTTCCTCTATTTCTTTGCATTAATCGCCGAGGAAAGCTTTCTTATCTCTCCTTGCTATTCTTTGGAACTCTGCATTCAGATGCTTATATTTTTCCTTTTCTCCTTTGCTTTTCGCTTCTCTTCTTTTCACGGCTATTTGTAAGGCCTCCCCAGACAGCCATTTTGCTTTTTTGCATTTCTTTTCCATGGGGATGGTCTTGATCCCTATCTCCTGTACAATGTCACGAACCTCTGTCCATAGTTCATCAGACACTCTATCTATCAGATCTAGTCCCTTAAATCTATTTCTCACTTCCACTGTATAACCATAAGGAATTTGATTTAGGTCACACCTGAATGGTCTAGTGGTTTTCTCTATTTTCTTCAATTTAAGTCTGAATTTGGCAATAAGGAGTTCCTGGTCTGAGCCACAGTCAGCTACTGGTCTTGTTTTTGCTGACCGTATAGAGCTTCTCCATCTTTGGCTGCAAAGAATATAATCAATCTGATTTCAGTGTTGACCATCTGGTGATGTCCATGTGTAGAGTCTTCTCTTGTGTTGTTGGAAGAGGGTGTTTGCTATGACCAGTGCGTTCTCTTGGCAAAACTCTATTAGTCTTTGCCCTGCTTCATTCTGTATTCCAAGGCCAAATTTGCCTGTTACCCCAGGTGTTTCTTGACTTCCTACTTTTGCATTCCAGTCCCCTATAATGAAAAGGACATCTTTTTTGGGTGCTAGTTCTAAAAGGTCTTGTAGGTCTTCATAGAACCGTTCAACTTCAGCTTCTTCAGCATTACTGGTTGGGGCATAGGCTTGGATTCACTGTGATATTGAATGGTTTGCCTTGGAAACGAACAGGGATCATTCTGTTGTTTTTGAGATTGCATCCAGGTACTGCATTTCGGACTCTTTTGTTGACCATGATGGCTACTCCATTTCTTCTAAGGGATTCCTGCCCACAGTAGTAGATATAATGGTCATCTGAGTTAAATTCACCCATTCCAGTCCATTTTAGTTTGCTGATTCCTGTATTGTCGACGTTCACTCTTGCCATCTCCTGTTTGACCACTTTCAATTTGCCTTGATTCATGGACCTCACATTCCAGGTTCCTATGCAATATTGCTCTTTATAGCATCGGACCTTGCTTCTATCACCAGTCACATCCACAACTGGGTATTGTTTTTGCTTTGGCTCCATCCCTTCATTCTTTCTGGAGTTATTTCTCCACTGATGTCCAGTAGCATATTGGGCACCTACCAACCTGGGGAGTTCCTCTTTCAGTATCCTATCATTTTGCCTTTTTATACTGTTCATGGGGTTCTCAAGGCAAGAATACTGAAGTGGTTTGCCATTCCCTTCTCCAGTGGACCACATTCTGTCAGACCTCTCCACCATGACCCGCCCGTCTTGGGTGGCCCCACACGTCATGGCTTAGTTTCATTGAGTTAGACCAGGCTGTGGTCCATGTGATTAGATTGACTAGTTTTCTGTGATTATGGTTTGTGTGTCTGCCCTCTGATGCCTCTCGCAACACCTACCACCTTACTTGGGTGTTTCTTACCTTGGATGTGGGGTGTCTCTTCATGGCTGCTCCAGCAAAGCGCAGCCGCTGCTCCTTACCTTGGACGAGGGGTATCTCCTCACAGCTGTCCCTCCGGACCTTGATCACGGAGTAGCTCCTCTCGGCCCTCCTGCGCCGGTGCAGCCACCGCTCCTTGGATGTTGGGTTGCTCCTCTCTGCTGCTGCCCCTGACCTCGGTAACAGTAACGCCATCTAAAAAATGCAGTTCAAGCCCAGCTTCTCCTAGGGAGCTGAACAATGTCTCCAAGGGCAAAGGATTCCCAGCGGGTCACCGGGAAGTGAGGAGGGCGGAGCTGTGTGAGGGCCACCATTCCTTCTTTCTGGTGGGCTTGTGGATCTCCATGTGGGCTGGGGCCAGAAGTGGTCCTCTCCGGCCTGGCCCACTGATGCCCACTGATGTCTCCTGTCCTTTCCTGGATCTGCTCTGGACAGTAGCCAGAACGGCATCCTAAAAACACAAATCAGATCATTTTGCCCCCTAATTTCAAGCCTGTGTGAAGGCGAGGGGTCTTTGCTGGCCCCTTGGTTGGAAAGAACCTACTCCAGAAGGTAAATAATTGATCCTACCTGAGGGATGTTCTTCTTTTTTAAAAAATCTATTTATGTATTTATTTGGTTGCCCAGAGTCTTAGTTGTGGCACATGGGATCTGCAATGTGGGATCTAGTTCCCTAACCAGGGATGGAACCCCTGTGTTGGGAGCTCAGAGTCTCAGCTACTAGATCACCAGGGGAGACCTCTGAGCGGTGTTCTGAACAAGGAATTTCAGATTCAACTCCAAATCACGTCCCTGGAAAGCCTGTGCTACCTGCCCCCCAACTCCCGCCCCTCCTCAACCCCCGCTGTCCCACCTGCCCTGGGTTCTCTGTCACATTATCCTGTTGTTACAGCCTTTCTCACTTCCTGGATTTACCTTGCTCATTCATTCACCAACTGATAACCTGCTACCCACCCTTTGAAACCTAAGTTCATCGGAGTCAGAGCTTGGTCTTGTGTGGCACGGAGCAGGTGCCCAGAGAGCATGTGGGTCCAAGCCCTGCTTCTTTCAGGGAACTACACAATGTCTTAAGGTCTGCTATCTTCCTTCAGGACCTGCTTTAAGACTTGGGGGGTGGGGGGTTCAGGGAAAAGCAGAAATATAGGGGATGGGACCGGGAGGGGATGCTCTCCCCGGGCCTGGGAGGCGGGATCACCCAGGTCTTGAGCATGACTCGCCAAGGAGCAGGTGGGTACGCGTGCCAACGCCTCCAGGGGCTTTGGGCTCCCCTGACTGGTCCATGGACTTCTGACCCCCTCCCAGAGTCTGCGCTCCCGGAGCAGGGTGGGTCTCGCCCCTCCTGGCCAGTCTTCACGCCCAGCCCCTCCTCCAAACCTTTAGTCATCCAGACCTGGATGATGCACGAACATGTGTGCGAGTGTCCTGACGACCTTGCCGAGCAGCTTGTTTTTCCACCAGCCCCTTTTGCCCTTTCGACAGAGGTAAAGGCTAAGACGAGATGTATTTACAGTTCGTGCTGAGAAGATCTCTGCTTAGGCAAGCGCCTTTAAACCTGCATTCCCAGGGAGAATAGCAGCTCCGGGTGCCGTTATTTGCCTTAAACAAGGGGAAGCCGTCCTCTGCCGGTCGCAGTCGGTAATGCTACCCACGGGCTGCGCGAACCAGGACCGCCCCCTCCGCGTCCCCCCACCCCCCCGCCCCCAACTCCTCCCACCAGAGGGAGAGGCTGGCCTGGGAAGCTACAGCAATTCTTGAGGTTTAAGAGGCTGAGGTTCTCCCTCTCCTCTTTTCTCTTTGACTCATTTTCTTTCCTTGTGTCGTTCCTCCTCCGCTCCTGCCAATTTCAACTGTTGACACTGAAAGCCTGTTAAAAGTGGACAGTGTGTGTTGGATATAATTTCATCCCAGAAGACAAGAAAAAGGTTGATATCTACAGGAGAGGAAATAGAAAATAATCATTAAACAAATCATTAAACAAGCCAGTCCATCCTAAAAGAAATCAGTCCTGAATATTCATTGGAAGGACTGATGCTGAAGCTGAAACTCCAGTACTTTGGCCACTGGATGCAAAGAATGGACTCCTTGGAAAAGACCCTGAGGCTGGGAAAGATTGAAGGCGAGAGGAGAAGGAGACGGCTGAGGATGAGATGGTTGGATAGCATCACCGACGCGATGGACATGAGTTTGAGTAAACTCCGGGAGTTGGTGATTGACAGGAAGGCCTGGTGTGGGTCCAGTCCATGGGGTCACAAAGAGTCGGACATGACTGAGCAACTGAACTGACTGAACTGAAACTCTCAAAGTCAGCAACCAGGGTTGTGAATTTGTAGAACTAAGCATGTACTTCAGTGTAACAGAGAAATGATTACCCCTGGGAGGGGTGGGCATATTTCTTCTTGAACACGCGAGTGAAGGTGTTTATTAATCATTGGTATGTGACAGGAAGGCGGTAGCCTTCCTGGGTGTGGGTGTGTTTGTTTAAACTTTCGTCTTCTGGGAAGGGACTGCTCTGGGCTGGGGTGCAGGTGACTGGTGTAACCTGAGGGCTTCCTGGAGTCATTCTTCGTGCCCAGTTCTGGAGCTCAGATTCAGATGTCTAATGTTTGGCTTTTATCCTGCTCATATTAAGTGATTGCACCACAGAGGATGCCAAGACCTGTGCTGAGCTGAGGTGAGGAACTACACAGTCATTTCTGTGAACAGAGCAACGTAGCCCTGCAGGGAGGGAGAGCCTCCCACGTAGCCAGCACTGGCATCATCAGGGCCTTAGAGTGGACCTGGGGTCTGGAGTTGGACAGGCCTTGGGGATCTTGGCGTGGCTACTCACTAGCTGGAACTGCGCTGCCTCTTCAGCCCATCTGAATTCATTTCCTCTTCTGTAAAATCGAGGTGATGAGAATCCAGTGTAACTTTTGCAAAAGGCAGTGCTCACCTTGATCAGAGTGGTGAGCAATATTCTGAATAACAGCCGATCATGATCCATGCTGTGTTGGAGATGCCAGCACATAAGAGGACTGGGCTGTTGGCTGAAAAATGTAGAATAGTTTCCTAATGCCAACAAAGATCCGTATAGTCAAAGCTACAGTATTTCCAGTAGTCATGTACGGATGCAAGAGCTTTATGTGGGTCATAAAGTAGGCTGAGCACCGAAGAACTGATGCTTTTGAATTGTGGTGCTGGAGAAGACTCTTAAGAGTCCTTTGGACTGCAAGGAGATCAGTTGTAAAGGATTGTCAATTGTAAAGGAAATCAACTCTGAATATTCATTGGAAGGACTGATGCTTAAGCTGAAGCTCCAATACTTTGGCCACTTGATGAGAAGAACTGACTCATTGGAAAAGACCCTGAGGCTGGGAAAGATTTGAGGGCAGGAGGAGAAGGGGATGACAGAGGATGAGATGGTTGGATGGCATCACTGACTCAATAGACATGGAGTTTCAGCAAACTCTGGGAGATAGTGAAGGACAGGGAAGCCTGGGGTACTGCAGTCCCTGGGGTAGAAAAGAGCTGGGCACAGCTGAGTGACTGAAAAACAATGACAACAATGGCTACCGTGAGAAGTTTGGGGTCTGAAAGAGAAGATGTACACAAACAAGTAATAAGAGTCTAGTACATTCGTTAGAATAATAGATGTTCGAATAACTTACCATGTGATACCTAAGAGGAAATCTCACTTGGGGATCAGGGAAGGTTCTGGAGAAGACGGGACCTTTGAGCTACGTCTTAGAGAACAGCAGGTGTTCGTTGCGGCTAGATGGTGCAGCTTGTGCTCAGGCTCGGATCAAGAAGACCTTGGCAGGCACAGGGAGTGAGGAGCTCACTGTGAAAGGGGAGAAGGGGGAATGTGTGAGTCAGATGGAAGTGATGCTACTAAAGGAGACTGTAGTCTCCCAGGAACCACCTGTGCTGTGTGTGCTAGGCCAGGGCGTTCAGACGCTGGCCTGCTGGCCAGGAGGAGATGCTGGAGATGGTGAGCAGGGTCACAACAGGCTTCCCCCTGCACTTCCAGCTCCTGACTGCAGAGTCTTGCCCCCAGGCTGGTGGGGCCACCGCCATGGCCCTGCATGGACAGGTGTGGCTTTGGGCCCCAGTTGCTGGTCATCCCTGTTCAGGAAGTTTGGTCGGATTTCAGCCTGGGCAGCCCCGCCATAATTGCTAGTGCTCCATCCAGCAGTTTGCCTGGAGGAAGCCTCCAGGAGCTTTTGTACTGGAGGCACTTGAAGGGCCTAGAGGCTCCAGATGTGACTGGAGCTTCTCGCTCCAGTCAGATCTCCTGCTCCACTGGAGAAAGTGGCCTTATGACCAATGACTGGCCACCTGGTCTCTGGGGAGGGTTGACAGAGGGTGTGAATCATGTCTGCCATTTGACTTGGCATTTTGTTCCATAAACTGAGTCCTACAGCCTCTTCCCAGGTGGAGCTAGTGATAAAGAATCCACCTGCCAATGCAGCAGACATAGAAGACATGAGTTCGATCCTTGGGTTGGGAAGATCCCCTGGAGAAGGACATGGCAACTCACTCCAGTATTCTTGCCTGGAGAATCCCATGGACAGAGGAGCCTGGTGGGGTACAGTCCATGGGGTCACAAAGAGTCGGACACGACTGAGCGACTTAGCACACATGCAGCATCTGACACTTAGGCCGCAGGTGGGAGACAGCTGGACTTGAAGACTTGGGCACTTTCTGGCTATGGTGGGGGGGCAGGGAGGGAGAGGCACCTTCCTCCCACTTCAGGGAGAGTCTGCCCAGAAAGGAGCCAGAGGAGGAAGGGTTCCAAGTCTCAATCTGGAGAATCTAGGTTTGAATCCTGTTTATTAAAGCAGCACCTTTACTAAGGATCCCACCTCCCTATGGCTCTGTTTCCTCCTCCTCTACAAAATAGAATGACAATCACTTCCTTATGTTTAGGGAAGTTAATTGCAGTTTAATGAGATAACATACCTCCATGTTTCGCAAAGAGGCTGACACCAGGTAATTAGCAAATGGTACCTCTCACTGACTTCTTTAAGATGTGCTCTACTTGATGACCTTCTTCCTCCCGGTAATTCCATAATTCTGTGCCCTTGAACCTGGCTTTGCTTCTCCACCACCTGACAGCTGGCTTGCAACCCTGTGTGAACCCTGGCTCCTCCACTCTGCTGCCTGGAGAAGGCCAGCAAGCCTTCAGCACCTTGTGGGTATGTTCCAATCTGACATAGACGGTCAAGACCATGACAAGGCGTTCTTGCCTTGAGTGTGGCACAGATGCTCTTGGGAGGATTTGCAGCCCTTTGCTGGTTTTGTGTGTTGGGTGGATTCTTAGTTGGTGGCTAAGGAATCCCCAGGGAGCTCTCTTTCAGGAGCACCAAGAGCCTGACCATGATACCCATGAAAGTGGCATCAGAACTCAGGGCCGAGGGGGTTCCTCTTCTGCCAGGGTTTAGAAAATTTTCATCCAGAGCAGAAACCAGGAATAAGTTTCAGGTTGTGATATTGTTTTCAGGGTCATTATCCACAAGTAAGTGTGCAGGCATTCATTGGGCTTGGAATTCAGTGGGAATGTTTCCATTGCCTCTTGTGTATCTGGGAACGGTATCAGAAATACTAGATTCTGAATTCTCGAGTTCCAGCAGCAGGTTAATACAGGTAGGAGCTACATGCAATCAGATGCTGATCAATAACAAGCATTTTTTAAACTCTCAGAATGCCTTAACAATGGGCAGGCCTCCTTGAGGGCTCCTGGATAAGACAGACTCAAGCACAGAGGGTAGTCAGGCTGTACAAGAGGCATGATTTTTGCAAGGGGTGTGGGGGTGGGAAGGGAGAGAGCTTGATTCATTTGGTCTTTTAAATCCTAACAGGAGAGGCTGTGATTAAAGACATCTAGAAGTTAGGTTCCTCTTAACTCTCCCTGTGCCTTTGGCCAAATCGTAACATCTCCAGGCCCCAGTTTGCTCACTCTTAACAGGAAAGAATCAAAGTGAATGATTTCAACAATTCCTCCCAGCTCACAAGTCTCATGATTTTTTAAAAAAATGTGTCAGATCTTGGAAACTCCGAGGTGGTCCAATGGTTAGGACTTCCTGCTCTCACTGCTGAGTGGGTGGGTTCTCATCCCTGGTCCAGGAACTAAGATCCCACAAGCCATGCTGTGTGATCCAAAAAAAAAAAAAAGTATCACATCTTTACAATTCAAGGAACACTCTGTAAAACACAGTCCACAGACTCAAGAGCTAGATGCATTTCTGCTTGTTTTCGAAAGTTGTTTTGATCATTCTGTCTATAGCCTCCCTTGGCTTCTCGGCACACCCATGACCATGACTCAGGTCCAGCTGACACCTGGCCCCCTCATAGCCCTTTTCCAAGCTGTGTGTAGGGGGCACACTACAGCTTTATGTTGGAACCAGAGGTGGGAGAAGCCACTGGTGGCAGGGCGCTGTTAGGAGGTCAACATACCCAACACAAGCCTTGGAGCAAAATAAAGCCCTTGGCTACCAGCGTGAATTTACAGGAGGCAGCAAAGTGTTTCTCTGCAGGACTGAGTCACTGCACTGCAGAAAAGTGCACAGGCAGTAAAGAATGAATATTTATGGAGTGTGTGTTCCCCGCCACCAGGCACGGCTGGTACCATCATGTCAGTGATTAGAGAAGCAGGCGAGTTTCTGGCTCAGAAAGCTGAGTGACAGGGGTCCTGCCGTTCTGGCTGATGGATTGTGGGGCCCTGGGCAGGTCACTTACCCACACAGGGTAGGGGGAATGAGGCCTGGAGCTCAGTGCTGTTACGGAGCAGCCTCAGGGGGCTGGGGCTCCCCCCATGCCCACCCAGCAGGACCCTAGGTGGCGCTGGGACTGGGTGAAGTCACTGGGAGTGATTCATTTATTAATATTTTTTAATTTTAAAATTCATGTTGGCGTACAGTTGCTTTCGGGCTTCCCTGGTGGTTCAGACGATAAAGAATCTGCCTGCAGTGCAGGGGACCTGGGTTCAATCCCTGAGTCGGGAAGATCCTCTGGAGAAGGGAATGGCAACCCACTTCAGTATTCTTGCCTGGAACGTAGAGGAGTCTGGTGGGCTACCACCAGGTCAGACCTGACTTTACCGTGACGTGTTAGTTTCTGCTGTACAGCAAAGTGAACCAGCTAGATATATACAAATGTCCCCTCCTTTTTGGATTTCCTTCCCATTTAGGTCACCACAGAGCAGTTAGTGGATCCCCACGCTATGCAGTGGGCTCATTACCAGTGAAGTTGCTCACTCGTGTCTGACTCTTTGAGATCCCATGGACTGTAGCCCACCAGGCTCCTCCATCCATGGAATTTTCCAGGCAAGAATACTGGAGTGGGTTGCCATTTCCTTCTCCAGGGTATCTTTCTGACCTGGGGATCAAACTCAGGTCTCCTGCATTGCTGCTGCTGCTGCTAAGTCACTTCAGTCGTGTCCGACTCTGTGCGACCCCATAGACGGCAGCCCACCAGGCTCCCCCGTCCCTGGGATTCTCCAGGCAAGAACACTGGAGTGGGTTGCCATTTCCTTCTCCAATGCATGAAAGTGAAAAGTGAAAGTGAAGTCGCTTAGTCGTGTCCGACTCTTAGTGACCCCATGGACTGCAGCCTACCAGGCTCCTCCGTCCATGGGATTTTCCAGGCAAGAGTACTGGAGTGGGGTGCCATTGCAGAGGCTTTACTGTCTGAGCCACCAGGGAAGCCCCGGACTCTCATTAGTTACCTATTTATACATCGTATCAATAGTGTGTACATGTCAATCCTAATCTCCTTTCATCCCTTAAAACCCTTCCCCTCTTGGCCTCCATATGTTTGTTCTCCTCATCTGTGTCTCTGTTTCTGCTTTGCAAGCAGGCTCATCTGTACCAATTTTCTCGATTCAACATATAAGTGATATTATACGGTATCTATTTTTCTCGTTTTGACTTACACTCTCTATGACAGCCTCTAGGTCCATCCATGTCTCTGCAAATGGCTCACTTTTGTTCCTTTTTATGGCTGAATAATACTCCATTGTGTATATGTACCACATCTTCTTTATCCATTCCTCTCTGGACATCTAGGTTGCTTCCATGTCCTGCCTATTGTAAACAGTGCTGCAATGAACACTGGGGTACGTGTATATTGATTTATTTTTTTGAAAGATTTCTTATGGCTGCTCACAGAATAGACTGCCGAGGATTTATTCGTTAGCTTTGCCTTTATAAGCTACGACCCCCAGATTGCCCATGCTGACTGTGACATTCCATTCCAGCTCAGGTTTCTGTAGGCTGTGGCACTGTCCCTGCCCCTTCTCGCCAGGCTGTGACCCTTTGGGGACAAAGGGACCATCCCCTGCAGCTGAGACCTGCAGCCTGGAGGTGGAGCCCAGCCCTGCTCACATCCCATACGTGGACAGGCGCACAGGCCAAAGTCGATGAGGCAGGAGGTGTGGGCACTGGGCAGGACAGCAGTACCACCCGCCCAGGGAGCAGGCGGTGCCAGGAGACCTGTGAGTAGTCACTGTGATGGTTCAAGGGCAGCAGAGGTGACCCGGGCCAGGGTGCTGGCTGTGGAGCTGCAGAAAGAAACGGAGGTGGGCTACATACGTGTGGGAGAAAGGTTTCCATGTCGGGTGTGGAGGTGGTGTTTGGGAAAGAGGAGAACGCAGGATCACTTCTGGGTTTTCAGGGTAACTCAGTGGAGGGGGTTCCAGTACTGAGCTGAGGAGGCTGTGAAAGGACAGGTCGGGGACTGAGGGTCGGGGACTCAGGCACGAGCGTGAGGCAGTAGGACCTGAGGCTGGGGTTCCAAGCGGGTCGGCATTGGCGGTGCGAACTTAGCTGCCAGGCGTAGGTTCTGTGCCCATCTAGGCATGCAAACAGAGGTGGGGGATTTCTCAACATCTCACGCACAGACATCAGAGGACCGATGGTTTTAAAATCAGGAAAATAGGAGGTCAAGTAAAAATCCATGGAACATTTTTTGCACCATGTATAGTTTTAAGGTTTCTTTGTTAGCTTGCTGCTGCTGCTGCTAAGTCACTTCAGTCGTGTCCGACTCTGTGCAACCCCATAGTTGGCAGCCCACCAGGCTCCCCCGTCCCTGGGATTCTCCAGGCAAGAACACTGGAGTGGGGTGCCATTGCCTTCTCCATTTGTTAGCTTAGGAGCAGACAATTAGGTAACTCCTTGGCAGGGGTGGGCTGGGGTGGGGTTGTGGGCAGAGTGCAAAGGAGGAGGTCAGAGCCCTAGGGAGGGGAGGAGAGGGGACAGGAATGGGCCACTTGCAGGGAGATTGTCAGAGAAATGAATGTCTCAAGGATGACAGGGAGCAAGTTTATCACTGTCAGGGAAAGAAGGTACAAATATGGAAAGGAAGAAAATGAGAATTCCTAGTTAGACTGGAATTGGAGGTGTTCAAACTCCTTTTTCAACAGAAAGATACAGAGATGAATATAGCTGTGTCTGTGTGTGTGTGTCCAGCTGTATTGTCATCTCCATCTCCATCTATGTCTGTATTTTACGTCCCTTCCCCAGGAGCAGTGACACTCAAATTGCAATGAGCATGCAAAACACCCAGATCTGGGTTTCTAAATAACAGAAAACGTCTTGCTGGGGTTTTTGATGGCCAAACTGGGGACAATATGAGCGTCAAAATACAAAATTATAGGAAGAGATAACCTGATGAATAAAACAGGAGACAAGTACATAAGATATAAATAAATGAAAGAATAAATAGAAAAAATAGGTGAAAGAATATATGTACATAAATGACAGGCTAAATTGATGAGGAACATGGTATTCAAACAGTTTAGACATGCCTCCCCACGAAATAGTTATCAATAGCAAAGCAGAGACGAGTGCTTTTACAGAGGGGGAGACTGGCTGGCATTCCCCTAGTTGGGTGACCCAAGTGAACGTCATCAGTAATGGAACAAGTCACAGTTTTGTGCCACCTGATAGGATACAGTGAAAAAAAACGGAGCATCCCGCTGCTTCTGAAAATCCTGAGAGCCGTGGCTCCAAGGGTGCACGCTGCCCCCGCCCCCAGTATTGAACACAGACTTTTGTGTGCGTGCAGGCTAAGTCGCTTCAGTCGTGTCAACTGAGAGCAGAGGCTGGTCCGCAGGAGTCTTTGTAAATGAGGTGACGATGCTCAGGAAGCAGATGTAGGTCAAGGTCAGCCTTCGTGGCTTTGAGGCTACGCGTTTGCCACGCATCTGTCTTGTCACTGTTTAGTCGCTCAATTGTCTTTGACTCTTTGCGACCTCATGGGCTGTAGCCTGCCAGACTCCTCTGTCCATAGGATTCTCCAGGCAAGAATACTGGAGTGGGTTGTATTGCCCTCCTCCAGGGGATCTTCCAGACCCAGGGATCGAACCCAGCTCTCTTATGTCTCCTGCGTTGGTAGGTGAGTTCTTTACCACTAGCACCATCTGGGAAGCCCACTTTTGTATATGACTGTGTATATTTTTCTGGGAAGAGGAGCCAACACTTTGTAAGAGTCTCAAAGGGTACAGACCTGAAAACTAAAGAATCATAGCTCTAGATGGAATTAAATTGATTGTTCAATTAAATTGAACCAAGCTCGACAGGATTTAGTTACCTAACTACAAACGACATACTCGGTACTTCTCATCCTGGCCACCTTTCTTTGCTACTTTGACAGAGAGTATCCCATCGTTTTGCAGAAAATGCAGTGTCATATCTAATGGCATTCTTTGATCTGCTAGTTTGGTGTGCTTAGTCGGTCAGTCGTGTCTGACTCTTTGAGACCCCATGGACTATAGCCCGCCAGGCTCCTCTGTCCGTGGGGATTCTCCAGCCAAGAATACTGGAGTCGGTTGCCATGCCCTCCTCCAGGGGATCTTCCCAACCCAGGGATTGAACCCAAGTCTCCCACACTGCAGGCAGATTCTTAACCATCTGAGCCATGGTAGTTCTATACATTAAAAAAAAAAAAATGTCGTGACTTCAACTTTGTAGCCCATCATGGGTCCCTCGTGGTACCACTTTCTTTACTCAATCTCAGAGGCCATCTGCGTACTCTTCAGGTCTGGAATTGCACTAATAATCGGTAGAAGGCCTCGGAGCATCTGTCATTGTGCTCTCAGGAGCTGAGGCCGGGGTGAGGACAGTCCTCTGGTGATACTGTACTTTACCCCTGGTTGCTGCAGAGCCCTGTCTCCCTCCTGTATCCAGGCGTGTGTGTGTGCGTTCATCTTTGGCTTCCACTCCCTACTGCCTTTTCTTTCCCCTCTAGGCACCTGATGCAAAGAGCCCACTCACTGGAAAAGACCTTGATACTGGGAAAGATTGAGGGTAGGAGGAGAAGGGGGCGGCAGACAATGTGATGGTTGGATGGCATCACCGACTCATGGACGTGAGTTTAAGCAAACTCTGGGAGCACAGTGGAGGACACAGGAGCCTGTCGGGCTACAGTCCATGGGGTCACTAAGAGCTGGACAGGATTTAGTAACTGAACAACGGCAACAGCTAGGCATCCGTCCGAATGTGCTCGTCGCACCTGCACCGTTTCACACGCACGCGCCGTGAAACCCACACAGGTGTCTGGTAGCCCTCGTTTGGCCTCCCACTTCCTGACACACAGTATGTTTACAAGGCTCCGTTGCCTTACTCCGTGCCTTCGGGCTCTGGCAGGGCATTTCAAGAGCCCCTCTTCCACTGTTCCCACTCGCCCCACAGATGGACCTCCCACGGCCACAAACAGAACTTCAGTGAGCATCTCCCTGGCCCTTAGGACACGGAGGCGGACTTCCCCAGGATGCGTGTGTGGGTGGTGTTGGGTTACAGATCTGAACGTTGACCTTGACTTAAGTGCTGCTCTCTAGAAAGGCTGCACTGTTCTGCAGACCTCCCGCAGGACCGAGGAGTCCCAGTGTTGCCACACCTGGGCCACTACCTGCCAACACCCAGCTTCCCAATCCTGGCCCATCAAATGGCTGTAAATGATGCCCGGTTGTTGCTTCCATCTGCATTTCTCTACTTACTAATGAGTTGGAGCATCTCTTCGCATGCCTGTTATCCAGAACAGTTGCCTCTTCTGTGCATTTGCCTCCTCTGATCCTTTGTTCCTTGAAGAGAGGGGACCTTGACACCCACTGGTGAGTCGCAGGGCTCGTGCACATGTTGAGCTGGCCCCTTGTCAGTTTTGCTATTGCTAGTATCTTCTCCCAGCCTGTCTGACAACCTTGTCCTTCCTCTAAGATCCTTTTGCTGTGATGTATTCAAATCCATTAAGCACTTGCCGAATGCTCTGCCCTTCTGAGGTTTTAAGAACTGCTTTCCCACTTTGGGGTCACCAAGATCCTCTCCTTGGAGGCGCCGCAACCACATTCAAATTGAGCGTGACAACAGCTGAACATCGTCTTCGGTATCTTGCACCTTTTCAGGCTTTGTCGTTGCTGGCACTGCAGCTCCAAGCCCAGCCTCACTCCCCTCCTCCTGCTTTCAATGCCCACTTCCTCAAAAACCAAACCCCAAACTCCGACGAATCCAGCCTTCTCAATCCCCTTCTGTGCTCCACTGTCGCTCACATCGCAGCGACTTCATTACCGCACCCGGCGCCCTAATTATTTCCCGTGGGCTCCCCTCTCCCGGAGATAGGCGTCCATCCTTTATTTATTTTGCCCATGGCTACCGGGTCAATGCTCTTAGTAGGCACCTAATAAATACTCCCCTCTCTCCAGATTCAAGCTGCTGCCAAAGGCTGATTACTTAAGCCTCCAAAACCTTTTTAAAAATGCATTCCTTCCTTTCCATCTCCAAAGCCACATCCGTGCCTGGGTTTAATCATTGCATGCTCAGACTTTTACAACTGTTTGCACCCTCTTCCTGTCTGCCTGGGCTCCAGTGAGAGCAGAGAAGTGCTGTAAAATCACTCTGGCTTAGAATCCCTGGGTTCAAAGGGATTTTATCCAGTCTCCAACCCACCCTGCCTCTGGGGCTAGAACCGCCTTTACAGTATTCACATTCCTAACAAATGCTGCTCAGTCTCTGCTTGAATACCTTTAGTCATGGTGGCGTCCCTACCATTTAAAATTGCTGTTTCCTCTTTGGGCTTCCCTGGTGGTTCACATGGTAAAGAATCTGTCTGCAATGCAGGAGATCCAGGTTCAATCCTTGGGTCAGGAAGATTCCCTGGAGAAGGAAATGGCTATGCACTCTGGTGTTCTTGCCTGGAGAATCCCATGGACAGAGGAACCTGGAGGGCTACAGTCCACGGGGTTAGAGTCAGACATGACTGATCAACTAACACGTTTCACATTCCCTCCTTGACCAGCGGGCGGTTCCTTATTTTAAGCTGAAATTTGGCACCTGGTAGCTTACAACTGTTGGTCTTCATTTTTCCTGTCGGGATGGTTCAGAACAACCCTTAAAGCCTCTTTCAGTAGATGGATCTCCCAAGTGTGGTGCCCAGACCAAACACAGTCCTGCCAAGGGAAAGATGGAAAGATGGAAGGGAACTCTCCTCTCTCCCTGGATTGATTTCCTGTGGCCGCTGTAACAGGCGGCCACAAACATGATGGCTTGAAACAACAGGGATTTATTGTCTCACACTTCTGGAAGCCAGGATTCCAAAATTGGTGTTCCTGGGCCAGAATCAAGGTGTCGCCTGGACTGTCCCCCACCCCCTACACTGCCCTGAGACTCTGTTGTCTCTTCTGGCTCCTGGTGGCAGCCGGCTTTCCTTGATTTTGTGGCAGCGTTGCTCCAGTCTTCAAGGCCAGCACTTTCAAGTCCGTCCATCTGTCTTCACAGGACTGTCGCTTTTGTATTTAGTAACATCTCCCTTTGCTTCCCTCTTAGGAAGAATGCATCTGATTGCATTTAGGGCTCACCTGGATAATTTTGTACCATCTCCCCATCTCAAGACCCCTAACTTCATCACATCTGCAAAGCAAAGCCCTTATAAGGTAGCATTCACAGGCTCCAGAGATAAGGACGTGGGTAGCTTTGGAGGGAATTTTTCCACTCTACCATACTCCCCTTAAAAGACAAGGCTTTCTTTAAGAGAGCCTAACATCTCATTAACGTCTTCTGGTGGTCATATCATACCATTGACTTTTACACTGAGTATATTTTCTCTGTGTGTGGCTAAGTTGCTTCAGTCACGTCCGACTCTTTGTGACCATATTCTATGGACTGTAGCCCACAAGGCTCCTCTGTCCATGGAATTTTGCAGGCAAGAATATGGGAGTGGGGTGCCATGCCCTCCTCCAGCGGTTCTTCACGGCCCAGGGATCGAACCCGTGTCTCCTGCATTGGCAGGTGGATTCTTTACTGCTAAGCCACCTGGGAAGCCCCCTGATTACAATACTTTATCCCCAATAAATGACAAACTATTAGCTTTAAACCATCATCCCAGTTGTGTTTGCTGTCTTCTCAGTTCTATCAATTTGGGATTTCCACAAACTTAGTTAGATCTGCAAATGTTAACGTTGGTAAGCACTGGCTTATTATCAGTGATGGAGATGTTCAATGGGCCTGGCTGGCAGCAGTACCCATGGCTCTTCACCATATATCTCCCTCCAGCTTCCATGAAGCCTGTTGCCCTCCCCTTTCATCTCACCTGTCTCTTCTCATAGGCTGTCTGCTGATTTATGCAGTGTCTTACACTTAGTAGGAGTTGCGAATGATGATTTCATATTTATCAACCTTTTGTTTTCCATATTCCAAACCTGACTTTAAGCCCATCACTCATGGATTTACTCTTACTTTCAGATCAAAGTTAAATACTTGACACCACAAGGAAGATGCGATGCAGAGCAGAGGTTCTTCAACTTAAGAGTGTCAGAATCGCCGGGTGTGTGTTAGTCGCTTAGTCGTGTCTGAGTCTTTGCAACCCCAAGGACTGTAGCCTGCCAGGCTCCTCTGTCCATGGCATTCTCCAGGCAAGAATACTAGAGTGGGTAACCATTCCCTTCTCCAGGGGATCTTCCCTACCCAGGGATCAACCCTGGGTCCCCTGCGTTGCAGTCTGGAGGGCTTGTTAAAGCAGACTGCTGAGTCTACCTTCAGAGTTTCTTACTCAGGAGGTCTAGGAAGAGACCTGAAAATCTGCATTTCGAATATGCTCCAAGGTGACACTTTTTGAGAATCAACAATGTAAAGTATGCAGAGTTCCATTACATCTGCAGATAAGCAAAGATGTTACGACTTTCATCACAAGCATGTTTGGCCACAACAGGCGTCACATGTCTGCTACCATAATAATGGAGTGATGCCTGCTCTCTGGTCTTAACTAGTCTTGATTAGATAAGAAAAGTTATTCTTTCACCAGTATACAGACGTCAAGTTGCCTTCATTCCTTACTGCTTTGTTTTCCAACTTTTCCTGTTCTCTGCAGTTAAAAAGTATTTGTAAACACATGATGACTTGAGTTGATCACTTAACACAAAAGCTAAAGCAGACCCTATAACATTTCTTCCAAAGTATGTAAACGTAAGGTCCCTCCCTTCGCCCACTTCTGAAAGTCTCTACTCCCCGGATCCATTTCCACCTCCAGTGCCCCAGGTTCTTCCATTTCTCCTGAACGCAAGAGCAGAGCTGAGTGGTGGAGAACAGGGGCGTTTATCGTTTATTTATTTTTGTTTATTTATTGTTTAACGTTTTATATTATATTGGAGTATAGCGGATTAACAATGTTGTGAAAGCTTCAGGTGGATAGCAAAGGGACTCAGCTGTACATATATGTGTATGCATTCTCCCCCAAACTCCCCTCCCATCCAGGCTGCCACATAACACTGAGCAGAATTCAACAAACAGGGGTGTTTAAATAGAACACGGAGTAACCAGCTTCTCTTCCTGCGGCTCCAAGCAGGAAGTGCAGCCCTGACTTGCACAGGCAGAGTGGTGGATACAAAGCCTGGACCATCATTTTGACTTTTCTCAATAATGACTGAAGATGGCCTCCACGTGGTCAAGCATGGGCCAAGATGTCCTCTGAGTCAGGCTGGGCCTTGGGCCGTCCAGGAGACCCTTCACCCCTCTTAGCTCCTCTGCCCCTCTGGTTTCCCCAGGGTTGAGAACCCCAGGCCCTGAGGGACACAGTGCCACCTTTTTGATTTGGTCCAAAAAGGACATGTCTTTTAATTTAGTTTGCAAAGTCAACAAGAGCATCTCTCTCTCTCTCTGCCTCGTCTCCTCTTTTTCCTCTCTCCAGCGACTGCAGCTCTGTGCAGAAGGGTCAGCCTGTTACCTCTGCTGGGCTTTATATGAGATCCCATTGCATGACTGACCACACCGCCATTCACGCACAGAATGAGCGACAGAAAGGGGCCCCCCGTCACGGGGCTGCCTGCCTGCCGCAGATGGCTGAAACTCCTAGACATTTTCCACATTTAAATGTTTTATGAAGGAAATAAAACACAAGGCTGGATTAGAGTTGCCACTGAGCGTTACAAGCTTTTTCAGATGTTCATATGAACACAGTTTACTTATCATTTCTACTTCCATCAAACCAACAAATGAAACTCCTCAAGTTTATGGTGCTTTAACTCTCTTCTTCATTGAGCCTACAGGAGACCTTCCCTTTTCTGACAGCAGCCTTCCTGAGTCAGTATTATACATTCAGAAAAAAAAAAAAAAAAAGTGTCATTTGCAAAGCATTCCTTCCTTGCCAAATGCACAGTGGTTCCAGGAGAGAAAGGCCACACGCCTCTATTTCCCGGGGCAGATAAGTCCAGACGGAACACAGAGTGTTCTATGGCTGCTGGGTACATAGCGTTCAGTTCCAGAGCCTTCCCGGCGCTTGTTTCTGGCCGAATCCATTTTTCGTTTTTATTGCTTTTCTGTTCTTTGATTCAGCCTGTGTGAATCTTGCCACTGAGATCTCGGATGCACCCAACTGAAATCTCTCATCTGGCTTTTATTTGTGCGTGCGTGCGTGTGTGTATGCCTGCGCGTGAGTGTGTGCAGAAAACCACCCCCAGACGACCGAACTTCAACATCTGAAGCGGCTGGAGGGAGCCGATGTCCGCCAGGGGGCGCCGCCCCCCACCCCATCGCTGGGACCAGGCAGGGGCCGCGGGGCTTCGGCGCCTTCAGGGCGCGGCCGCGCGCGCAGGGACACCGTGCGCACCGCCCGCGTGGCGAGGGGACGCGGACTGCGGGGGCCCGGCGGGCTGTCCTCACCCCCAGCGGAGCGGGCGAGCGGGCGGCCGGGCGGGGAGGGCGTGGCGCCGGGCGGAGCGCTGCGCCGTCGGGTCCCCGAGCCCCTAATGGGCCGCGCGCGGCCACAGCCCCGGAGCCGCGGGGCCGGGCGAAGGAAACGGCCCTGCCGGATGGAGATCGATCTCGCTCGGAGACGGCTGAGTCGGCGCTGCGGTTCCCCGGTGGTCTGGCTCCTCGCGCCAGATGCCCTTTCCTGGTGCAGGTGCTGCAGCCATCGGGTTTCTGTCAAGTCTGAATTTCTCGCCAAAGGCCCCTGTATCCTGATTGGAGAGGTCATGAAATCCAAGGTCACTGGAAGCAATTTTCCGAAGTTGGCTTTTATCCGGGCGTCCCCTGGGGACTACAAGGGGCGGAGAACAAGGGTGTTTAAAGGTCTACACGCGCACAACCAGCTTCTCCGTCTCTTCTTTGGAGAGGAGGGCGGTCCGGATTCCGCAACCCCCTCCCCACCTTAAGATCCTGCTGTTCACCCTTCGGCTTAGGTGTGGCTGGTGGAAGTGTCCTGAGCAGATAGGAGCCAGAGGTCCTGTGAAATGAGCACCTTTAATTCTCCTAGCAACCCGGCCGCCCTCATTTTACAGAGGACAAAACCAGGGCTGGGAGAGGCGCGGTACTTACCCAAGCTTACACACCTGGTTGTGGTCCAAGGCAGGTCTATCACCCAACTGCCCCCTGGGGAAGGGTCTTGATTCTCCTAAACCTCCGCCCATGAACCCAGTCCCAGGATAGGTTTAACTCTTATTAGCGCCCCTACTGACGGGAGGGAAGAGTGGGCAAAGGCGGTTGGTTTCCAAAGCTATTGCCCAACGCTGCAGAGTCCAGACTCACTGTGTATGAGCTGTAGGGACACAAAACGCGCTGGTCACTCGTAACTTAATGTGACCAGTATGTCCTCTGGTGTCCCAACATTTGCCCAGCTTGTGGGCTGGGGAAAGTTGAGGGGGAGGGACTTCCCTGGGGGTCCAGTGGCTGAGACTCCGCACTCCCAGTGCGGGGGGCCCTGGGGTTCCATCCCTGGTCAGGGCACTAGATCCCGCATGCCACAAGTAAAGACCCTGAGTGCTGCAGCTAAGACCTGGTGCAGCCAAATAAATATAAACATTAAAAAAAAAAAAAAAAAAAAAAAGTTTAGGGGCTGTGTTAGTTTTGCTAGGGCCACCACAACAAAACCCTGCAGCCTGAAGGGCTTAAACAAGAAAAATGTATTGTCTCCGTAGCTCCGGAGGCTGGAAGTCCGAGATCAGGTGCCAGTGGAGTTGGGATCTCCTGAGGTCTCTCCCCTTGGCTGGTGGGCGGCCATCTTCTTGCTGTGGCCTCACCTGGTCCCCCCACTGTGTCTACACAGTCTATGTTTAAATTTCCTCTTCTTATAAGGACACCAGTCTTAACTGCCTCATCTCCAGTGTGGTTCTATCCCGGGGAACTTGGGGTTAGGATTTATTTGAATTTGAGGTGGGGGCACAGTTCAGCACCAAACAAGGACTCCAGTAAGTCTTAGCTGTATGAGAACCGACCCTGAAAACCGTGCATATTCCATGTGCAAATCAGTCATCTATTCCTATGTCCACACGGACATCTTTCCTAAAAACAAGACAGTCCTGATAAAACTGCCCAAACCCTCTGTACTCTGCCTATTCATCGTTTTTGAGAGTCATGAGTCTTTGGTTTGGCTCAGGCAAAATCATGTGTGAAATCCAATAAATGGGAAGTCTTTATTGCTCAACCACTTTTAAAAAATGTCTGTCACAGAGGCCAATTTTTTTTCCCCCATCAAGTCTCATGACTTTCTATGAAACCAGCTCATTATGGGGGGGAAAAAAAAAAAAAAAGACATCTTTAAGAAGTGGGATGAAGAGTGTAGTACTGGCTGGCGGCCGCTAGATGGAGCCCGGGGCAGAGGCAGAGAGGAGACAAAATGTCTGCAGGCCCTGCCCAGACTTCAGACTGGTTTTGAATGAGAATGCAGTCATTCTTGAAGTTGACTTTTTTCAAACGAAAAGAAACCAAGGGCTCTGACTCTGTTGGAAAAGTCAGATTTTTTTTTAAGGGGAGGAGGGGAGTGGTGATGAGATGTTGTAATTTAGGGATCAGAGTCGAGCAAAATTGAAATGGTTATCATTATCAGTAGCTGTTTTATCTCTATCAGAAGTTTAGGTGGGCTTCCCTGGTGGACCAGTGGTTAAGACTCTACCCTTCCAATACAAGGGGTGCAAGTTTGATCCCTGGTCAGGGGACTAAGGTCCCACATGCTGTATGGCCCAATAATGATATAAAAAAATTTTTTTAATTATTTTTAAAATGTTAGGCATATTTGGGCTTCTCTGGTGGCTAAGATAAAGTATCTGCCTGCAAAGTGGGAGACCTGGGTTTAATTCTTGGGTCAGGAAGATTCCCTGGAGAGGGGGTGACCACCCACTCCAGTATTCTTGCCTGGAGAATCCCGTGAACCGAGGAGCCTGGCCGGCTACAATCCAGGGGGTCGCAAAGAGTCAGATACAACTAAGTGACTAACACATACATATGTACACAGGCATCTTCGGTGGCTAGTCTCATTGGGATTGTACAAAATCTCCCAGCTTTCCTTCCTCCCCTCATTCCCACGTGGTTCTTCTCCACCCCTCCCCGGGGCCACCCTCTCTCCTTCCCCTGTAGCTGAGCACCAACTCTTATGTCTGTTGAAGATGCTGGCTTGTCTGAATGCAGAGGCCGAAACCCACTGAGTGTCACAGCATAATGCCTGTAGAAGAGGGAGCATCCTTAGAGAAGACGAGAAGGTGTTTATGACATGGAGTTCTGATTATGTCCCCCTCTCCCTCCAGGCCCTGTGCTGCTGGGCTGGACATGCTGTGCAGAAGTGATTCCCCATGTGCTCACCCACTGGCCTTCCTCCTCTACTGGGACTCAAGACTGCAGCCCTGTCTCCTTGGGTCCTGGTGGACAGTGGCAAGGGCGGGATGACAGATGGTTTATGTGTTGAAAGTGCTCTCCTGGACTGTCTACAGGGTGCTGGGGCTAAAGTCCTGCTGGGGCTAAATGTTCTATATCAGTTGCTCTGCCTTCTCCTCCACTGGCTGGTCATTCCCAATCCTGGCTCCACGCTTTACCATCTGCACTGGTCTCCAGGTGTCCCCCAAGTCCTCATTCATTCTCCACCTATCTCTACTCTGCTCAGCATCCCAGAGGCTGTTCTTTGTGGCCTGTGTCCCTTGGCTCTCCTGCCTTCTCCCTTCCAGCTGGGCTTAGCTGTTGGCTGGAGGAGAGAAGAGTCACGAGTCAGGGTGTGTCTGTTGCTCTGCTTCTTCCCTGCTGGGGTCCCTTGGGCACTCTGGCTCCTGTCAGATAGAAGACCCAAACTGTCCACCTCATCACAAAGCAGGCTGCTGAAAGGTTCTAGACCTCAGGCTCAGAGGCAGGACCCAAGTCAGACAGGACAGACAGATCTCAGGACTAGACAGCCATCACTCCTGTCTGCTGCCTGGAAACACTGTTCAGCCTGAGAAAAGGAGTGGCAGGTGGCTGAGCAGAGAGAGCTGCTGGACAATCCCAGGCTCCTCCACTGGCTGCTTGAGATGGAAAAGTCCTGGGTCAGATTTTGTCCCCCTGCCAAGACGTAAAGTTGTCCTCTTCATTCTTTAAGTCCCTAACTTTGGTTGGAATTTTACATGGATTTGATCATCCATGGGGCTTCCCTGGTGGCTAGAATGGTAAAGAATCTGCCTGCAATGCAGGAGACTGGGGTTGGGTCCCTGGATTGGGAAGATCCCCTGCAGGAGAGCATGGCAACCCACTCCAGTATTCTTGCCTGGAGAATCCTGTGGACAGGGGACTATAGTGCGTGGGGTTGCACAGAGTCGGACCTGACTGAAGCAACTTAGCCTGCCTTGTTAACCCAGGCTCCTGGGACATGGCCCAGGAAGACCCACGCTGGGTGGAATTCAGTAGGAATTCAGTGCCTAGAAATTTTGAGAATACTGAGTGCTGTGAGGGTCTAGCTCCCACTTACCTGCTTCTGCGTGGAGTGAATACAGTTGAATTCTTTACCCTTTCTTCTTGGGTTCAGTTTTCCATCCCTTTTGTTATTTATTTCCTCTTCACCAAACCCCTCTAATTTTCCCTTGCTTTTGCAAAATTTCAGTTCTTAAGATTAGAAAGATCATTTCTTTTAAATTCTTAAGTTCTTTTGAAGTAAATGCCCATTGATTATGTTGGGGTTTTCTTTATTTATTATTTACTTTTATTGGAATATAGTTAATTTACAATATTGTCTTAGTTTTTGGTGTACAACAAAGTGATTCAGTTATATATATATATATATACATACACACACACACATTTTTCATATTCTTTTCCATTATGGTTTATTACAGGATATTGAATAGAGTTCCCTGTGCCATACAGAAGGACCTGGTTGTTTATGTATTTTACATATAGTAGTTTGTACCTGCGAATCCCAAACTCCTAATTTATCTCTTCCCTATCCCCTTTTCCCTTTGGTAGCCATAAGTTTATTTTCTATGTCTGTTTCTTTTCTCATGTTTTAAAAGAGCATTTCATTACAAAAGCATGTTTGACCTGTGAGATGGTACTGATACCACAGGCCTTTTGTGTTCAACTCATTATTCATATTTTGGGTCTCTAGCTTTTTTTTTTTTCAGGTTCCCAAATGGGACTTTTTTGTCCTTGTCCTTGGGGATATCATCTTGCTTTTGACAAGTCATTTCTCTGGTCTCAGGAAGGATTTCTGACATTTCAGCCGTGGTGCCGAGAGGTTGATGCCTGCAGTCATCTGCAGCTTTAATGGGACAGTCTCCAACTCCAGAACCTGCCCAGAACAAAACCCTGTGCCCTTGACCTTTTTACTGGGGCTCCCGGCAGACCTGTTTTCCTTCCAAGCTGACCCTGGAGGCCTGGGGTTCAGCAGAGCTCCATCTCCTGTCCTGTGCCAAGGGGAGTCTCCTTCCACCCAGGGTTCATTACTGATGACACCTGAGGATGGAAGGCCAGGTATTTCCACACATCACGCGGCCCTGGGCCCAGATGACTCCGGCAGAGTCTGCAGCAGCCGCAGCGGCAGGTGGAGCGGCCCCTCCCAACCAGCCTTGTTGCTATGCACTGCCATGCCCGTGACTTCATCGCACGCACCTTTGTAAACAATCCATTTAGCAGCCAAATTATACACTGGGTAATTATAGCTTCCAGCCCAACATCAGGACTCCCCAGCACAACCGCCCGCTGGCGGCGATCGCACGCCTGGAGCAGGGTGTCTCAACGAGACACCACGGGCCGGGTGGGTGGCCTTGACTTACGTTAATTGTCGGCATCAGGTCTTCGGGTCCTGTTTTGACAGTCCTGAAATTGTGTTTGGACTTTTGATGAGATCAATATGGGAAGCCGGGCCAGAGCAGTTTGTCTTGGAGGGAAAAACTAGCCAGGAAGATCAGATCCCTGGTGTGAAGGAGGGAGGCTCTCTTCACAGCCCCCTTTTATCTTCCTACCTCCTTGCAGCTCTCCTCCTGGGCACACAGCTCTTCAAATGGGCCCCGGAAATACTGGCGGAGGGTAAGAACTGCTCAGTTGGGGGAAGGGGGAATACAGTAATAGTAGGAGACAAGGCCTAGGTTTACAGCAAGCCATGCATTTAAAAGATGGATTTGAAGGGTTAATCTGGATCCTCCCTTGGTGGCTCAACAGAAAACCCTTTTCACCAGGCACGATGGGGAGGGAGGGAGGTACCACGTAGGAGATGGCAGCGGAGGGGTGGTGGCTGGTGGAAGGAGCCACTGGCTAAAGGAAGCTGAGTTAGGACCCCGAGCCAGGCAAGGGCAGGAGGGGAATCCAGATCTGTTAGAACGCTGTCTGCTGGCGATGCTCGTGTTTACAACCTTGTTGTTCATTTAGATCTGATGATTCTTTACGCCTCTGGTGACAGCAAGGCTTCCTCAATGGAGCTGCTTCCAGGGAACCCCCACCAGCATCCTGGGTAGCGCATCCAAGGAAACACAGGTCTCTCCAGGCTATTCATCTGTGGTTGGATTTTTCCTCCGCAGTCAATGGTCCCCCCTGCTGCAGAGGCTCGTGCTCTGACATATTCAACAGGAAATAGGGAGGGTGGGTTGAAATGAGTCAAGCATGAGGGTCCCAGATTCCTTGCCCATCAGGAGGGCTTTGTATCTGAGGACCCTCACCTTCCCCGCCCTGTCCACTGGAAAGGGTCTCCTGTTGTCAGAGGACAGCTTAGCCTGCTCAGCAGATGGCTGGGGAGGGATTTTTCATGTAGATTTGAGGAAAGAGATGTGAGGGAACCAGATGGAAAAGCGAGAGATTTTTGTCTGTGACTCTGTTTAGGAAATGCACGGAAAGAACATCGACTATTTTGAAGCGGCTCTGGGGTTCATGGATGGTGTTTCTTGATTTTAACACTGGTCTGAAGCTGACTGTGTGGCTTATGGCTTCGATGGGATCATGGGAATAACCGTGTAAGGAAGCACGTGATAAACCCACACCCTTGCAAGCTTTAGCAGCCCCTCTTGGATCCTGGGCAGATCCAGGCTCTGCATCCAGAAGGTCTCAGGAGGAACTGAGGGATGGAGGAAACCTCTTCTCTCTGAACCTCTCAACGCATGTTCACGAAAGCTCCCCTAAGAGCTGTGTCTCCAGGGCCAAGCTCCCCGTGCGTGTCGTCCGCTGTTCCCGAGTCTGTTTCTGGATCTCTTTGTCGGAATGATGATCCCATTTTATCATTTGCTGGAGTGCTTCTTCAAATGCAATGGGTAATTTGCTTAGCTATACCATTAGCATATATTTGCATATTTGTTTCAGCATTAAAATATGAGTAAGAAGAAAACTACACCAAAATTGTGTGAGTGGCCGTGATTAAAACAGTGTACAGTAATTTTCCTCACTGGTTTCAAGTACGCCATACTCTTATGCGTTCATTATATCCTTAGTTCTGCAGTGGGAACACTGCCATCAGGTGCTGTGGGTGGAATTTAAAGGCATTCCCCAAGCTCAAGAAGACTAGAGTCTTCCTCAGTGGTGTGTTTTGTTAACAGACTTCATAATCATATGATATTTTTGGGCTTATAAATATATAAATATCTTAATTTTGGGAGAGGCACTGAATATTACTCCATTTTTTATTAAAGAAGGAAATGCATGCCTGCTAAGTCACTTCAGCTGTGTCTGACTCTTTACGATCCCTGGATTGTAGCCCACCAGGCTCCTCTGTCCATGGGATTCTCCAGGCAAGAATACTGGGGTGGGTTGCCATGCCCTCCTCCAGGGGATCTTCGAGACCCAGGGATTGAACCCTCGTCTCTTTTGTCTCCTGCACTGGCAGGCAGATTCTTTACCACTAGCGCCCCCTGGGAAGCCCAGAGAAGGAAATGTGAAGTGAAAGGTGCTCAGTCATGTCCAACTCTTTGGGACCCCATGGACTATACAGTCCTTGGAATTCTCCAGGCCAGAATACTGGAGTGGGTAGCCTTTCCCTTCTCCAGGGGACCTTCCCAACCCAGGGATCGAACCCAGGTCTCCCACATTGCAGGAGGATTCTTTCCCAACTGAGCTATCAAATAGCTTGGAGCAAATCTGAGTGCAGATGGACATCTTAGTCAGGGGCAGAGACTCTGGTTGCAGGCTAGTGCCATGAAACCCATTTTTCTTCTCTGTGAGTGTAAACTCAGGAGAGCTGTTGATCTTTGTAATAAGGAACTCATTTTCTTGACGATATGGAATTCCAAAGAGTCACCTTTCAGGTGTATGAAAAGCTGACAGTCAGAATTTGGACTTTTTTGTTTGTTTGTTTTTAATGAGGCTCCTGGAGGAACCATTGGCTCGGGTGACTCTGTGTAAGTAAAGTGATGAAGTCCAGTAAGTCCTCCTGGTCTTCAGGGACCCGCTGCCCATGAAGTGACACTAACCTCGTGAGGTTCTCCCCCTGGCAGCAGGCGCTGGGATTCAAGCCCTCGGTAGCCTCCTGCTCGGGTCTTCCTAACACTTGGGACTTGGCTTTTGCACCTTCTAATGAGACCAGGTTCCTGGGACAGAGACCTCCCCCAGACTGTCACGTCAGTCCCTGAGCTGTGATTGGACAGGGGATGGAGAGGGACCAGCCAACAGCACGGTTTACCCGACTCCTTTCAGAGCCTGGCTGGGAGGACCCCTGCCTCTCAGGGGTCACTGAGGACCGGGCGGTGACCAGACAGAGCAGCACTGGTGCCTCCCAGCCGGCTCCAAGCATCTTCCTTGGGGCCAGCCTTAGTCCCGTCCGCCCTTCCCTTACTGGCTCCTCTTCCTGCCGCCTCTGCCCTCATGTCAGTTCTCATCAGTTCCCGCCCTGGTTGCCACAGCGCCTCTGCCTCTGGCTTCCGTGCATCAGTCAGTGACGCCCAGCACTGGTGGCCAATTTCCTTACTCTGCCTGAAACACTCCAGGCTCCCCCTAATTTACTGCAGATTCAAAAGCAGAGACATTACTTTGCCAACAAAGGTCTGTCTAGTCAAAGCTATGGTTTTTCCAGTGGTCATGTATGGATGTGAGAGTTGGACTATAAAGAAAGCTGAGGACTGAAGAATTGATGCTTTTGAACTGTGGTGTTGGAGAAGACTCTTGAGAGTCCCTTGGACTGCAAGGAGATCCAACCAGTCCATCCTAAAGGAGATCAGTCCTGGGTGTTCACTGGAAGGAATGATGCTAAAGCTGAAACTCCAATACTTTGGCCATCTGAGGCAAAGAGCTGACTCATTGGAAAAGACCCTGATGCTGGGAAAGATTGAAGGTGGGAGGAGAAGGGGACGACAGAGGATGATATGGTTGGATGGCATCACGGACTCAATGGACATGGGTTTGAGTAAACTATGGGAGTTGGTGATGGACAGGGAGGCCTGGCGTGCTGCAGTTTATGGGGTCACAAAGAGTCGGACACGACTGAGTGACTGAACTGAATTTACTGCAGAAAATGGTCCCAATGCAGCCTGGTATTCGAGGCCTTTCCTGATGGGCACCCCCCCTCCCCCAACTCCCTGGGCGCCCTGTGGAAACACGGCTCCCCCAGAATGGGACCTCCTGGCCACGGGGTCCTGTCTCCTCCCTGATCCCCAAACACAGGCCCAGGCCTGGTGGGTCTTCATGACCCTTTTCCCTTTGACATTCTAGATGCACCAAGAAGGCAAAGTGTGAGACTAGAGTGGGGTTGAGAAAAAAATCTGTGACAGATTCAGGGACTGGATGAGACAGAGGACCGCCTGCGGTAGGGGAGCAGGGAGCTGGATCCTCCAGCCTGCCCACCCCCTCTCCCCACCCCGCCTGCTCCCTTCTGGTTCAGATGAGCCACCAGGTCCCTGCAGTTCTCCCTTGGCCAAGTTTCTCGAATCCACCCCTTCTTTTTCATCCTCACAGTCCCAGCCATAGCCCAGATACTAAGCCCCTCTTAATCTGAATGTTTCTGAGTTTCTTCCTGACTTGGAATCTGTTCCACTTACATCATCAGGCAGGTCTTCCTGAAATACTGATTTGAGCCACGTCTTCACCTAAACTAGGGCATCGGTGACTCCATATTGTGGACAGGTTGAGACGCCCAGCCTGGCATTTGAGACCCTCCGATTGCTTTTCCATCTGTATTTCCTCACGGGATGCTTCGCCAAATAGGCTGCACTCCCTGTCCTGTATATGTCATTGCTGTGTTCTCACCTCTGTGCGTTTGTTCATGCCATCACCACCTCCCACACACATGGCCATTCAGACCAGCGGCCCTGAACAGGTGCTCCATCTCTAGCTCAGGAGGGGTGTGAGGATGTGAGGTCTGGACCACGGTAGCCCTTTTGTTTTCACGAAATGAGAACCTAGATGACCATGTGCTGCCTCGGGACAAAACCATGACTGGAGAGCAGGTCAGGGGCAGAAAGGAACTGGCCCCAGTGACATCATTAGGCCCCAGCATCAAGCCTTTCCCAAAGAAAGACAACCTTGTCTCTAGACTTTTCCACTGTGAAGCTAATAAATCCTGTTTGTTATTTAAGGCAGTTTGAGATGGGTCCTCTGTCACATACAATATTAAGAGTCTAACTGATAGACTTCCATTTACTGAGACAAACTGAGTATATCTTTATCCCTCACAGCCTGAAATTGCCTAATATATAAAGTATCTAATGATGTTTTCAAGGCAATCCTTTATCTGGCACCCTGAGCTACATCTCATTGCCTGCTACACTCCTCTCTCTAGAAATAAACCGTCAAACCGAGAAGTACGTCCTTGGAATACATCCTCCGCGTTAGCAGGTGTCTCGGTTACTCTTCACTGTGTAACTCTTAAATAAGTTTGGATTCAACAGATGAAGGGCACAATCAGGACATTTTTCTTGTGATTGAACTGATGTCTGGGTTGGTTCACTGAGTCATTCATTCAGTAAGTCTATGCTGAGGGCTCACCGTGAATTGGGTAGCTCGCTAGGCCCTGGATGGGTATAAAAGGAGGAACAAAGCAGACATGGGCTTTGCCCTCATAGAAGTTATAGGCTACTGGGAGAGGCAGACATTAAACCATAATCACATAAACAGGGCATTTAAACAGGGCATTTAGAGAATTGTATGAAAGTTAAGTGGGCTTCCTTTGTGGCTCAGTAGTAAAGAATCTACCTGCCAGTGCAGGAGACAAAAGAGACGCACGTTTGATCCCTGGGTCAGGAAGATCCCCTGGAGAAGGAAATGGCAACCGACCGCAGTATTGTTGTGGGAAAACCCATGGACAGAAGGGCCTGGCAGGCTACAGCCCCAGGGTTCACAAAGAGCCACACACGACTATTGCTGTGACCGAACAACAGTGACGACATGAAAGTTAAGTACTAAGTAATAGCAGAAGTTTCTAACCTATATGGAGAGTTAGCAAAGACCCTTTAAAGGAGAGGACTTTAACCTGAGAGCTGAAAACTGAATATCTGTTCACTAGGCAGAGAGCGGAAAGGACATTCTGGGCGGGAAGGAAGCTTGTGCAGAGGCCCCAGGGCAGGAAAGAGCTTGACTCATTTGGGAGCTTGAGAGAGGCCAGTGTGGCCAGTGAAGTGAGTGAGGGTTCGGCAAGGAGAAGGGCAGGAGAGTGGCCAGAGGGGCACATGGCAAGCCTCACAGCCTGAGTGAAATGGACGCCACTGAGGTGGCTTGAAGTGGAAGTGACGTGCTCCGAGTTGTGGTTTTCTTTTTTAATTTTAATTTTATTTTCATTCATGTATTTATTTTTACCGCAGCATGGGGCCTGTGAGATCTTAGTTCTTAAACCAGGGTTTGAACCTGCGCCCCTTGCTTTGGAAACACGGAGTCTTAACCACTGGACTCCGTGAGGGAAGGAAGTCCAGGGAAGTCCTATGAGTTGTGTTTTTTCTTTATAAAAACATCTCTGGCTCCTGTGCAGAGAATGGAGCAGGGAAGCCAAGGGTAGAAGCTGTGAGACCAGCAGGGGGCACTGTAGGAATCCAACGAAAAGTTCCTGGGCTCTTAGATTTAGATGGTATGGTGGCCGTGGGGTGGAGAGAGTTGGAAGGCGTTGAGATGTTTTTAGGGAGACTATATAAGGTTTGGGGGTGGATTGCTTCTGCATATGTTGGGAGGCGTGAAAGGGAGGGGGCTGTCAATTCACATCAGTCAAGGGACTTGCAAGCACCCATTGGATACTGAGAGGTTATTTGGGGTTTGATTTGCATGCACATATTCTTGGGCTTCCCTGGTGACTCAGATGGTAAAGAATCTGCCTGCAGTGCAGGAGACCTGGGTTTGATCCCTGGGTTGGGAAGATCCCCTGGAGGAGGGCATGGCGACCCACTCCAGTATTTTTGCCTAGAGAATCCCCATGGACAGAGGAGCCTGATGGCGGGCTACAGTCCACGGGGTCATAAAGAGTCGGACACGACTGGGCGACAAAGCACAGCGACAATGTTTTTGTCAAAACAGGCAGAAATTTTGTATTCATGTCTCAGCTGGTTGACCACACCAGAACTTTGCCCAATTAAGCTTTTTCTAAATGTAGCTTGAAGTCACACAAATGTGGATAACCAGTCTCAGTCTTTCTAGAAAAGCACAGAGAGAAAGGGGAACAGAGCCAGAGCAGCATTAAAGCATTGGAGTGGAGAAGATGAGAAATTCTCTCCAGTAGGGTCCTCCTCGCTGCCCTGTCTCTTTCTTAGTTTCCTCATCGTGTCCCCGCTTCGACCTTTGCAATAGCCTCCCACTTGTCTAGTGCCACAAGCCCTGGGGACATCCCAAAGTTCTTTTATTTTTAACTTCTTTAAGATTTTCATTCCCTTGACACATGAGTTCTAGAGGCAGCTAGGACTCTCTATTACCAACCTATTTTCAACAAACTCTAGTAACATTGTATCAAAGAGATTTTTGGAAAACAGGAAGAAATCATATTCATGATCCCATTGCCCATGTACAATGATTGTCTTTCTTGTTTTTTTTTGTTTGTTTGTTTTTTAAAATTTTTTGACTCTGCATATAATGGTTCCAGTCCTCAATACACTCATCATTCATTTTGAGTTCTTATGGAGCATATATTATGTGCCAGGCATACAGAAGTGAACAAAACAGACAAAAGTCAACAATCATGCCTACTTCAAATAGTTCTAGTACTGTGTAGATGCCATTCTAAATTAATCTTTGTGAATTTCAAATGGTATTTGCATCGTTCTTAACTATCATTTAATGCTTGCATGTTGTAGCAACATGTTAAGAATACAATTCCTGAAGACATTCACCAATTGGGACCGTAGGCTCTTTGCAAATAAGAACTAGAATAATTTTTTTACCACTGCATCCCCAGCCTCTAGCGGAATGCCCTACAGATAGAAGGTGCTCAGTAAATATTAGCTGAATAAATAATGTCTCTTTGTTTCCAGTTTGGGAATAGCAATTACACCTCTGCAATCATCTTTGTATCAAGCGGCTTCAGCTTCTGTTATGTTATTTCCTGAAGACAGATCTTTCCAGGCTTTCCCATCAAAGTTTTAGCAGCAGTAGAAAATGAACCTTTGTGAGTATAACATATACATATACTTAAATCTAATTAAAATTATTTGGATATAGAAAAAGTTTTGCAAACTATTGCTTAGAATACTTTCTATTCACCTCTCTCTGGCCCTGGAAGAGGTAACACTCAGGTTTGACCCACATAACAGGTCTTCCCAGATGGTGCTAGTGGTAAAGAACCTGCCTGCCAATGCAGGAGATGCAAGAGACACAGGTTCTATCCCTGGGTCAGGAAGATCCCTTGGATCTCCTGGAGGGGAAGAGGTCCCCTGGAGGAGGGCATGGCAATCCCACTCCAGTATTCTTGCCTGGAGAATCCCATGGACAGTGGAGCCTGGTGGGCTATACAGTCCATAGGGTTGCAAAGAGTCGGAGACGATCGAAGGGACTTAGCACATGCTGTTACTTCCCTCACATTTTATAGCCACTGTTACTGCTAGAAATATCTCTGTATAAGCAGACCAGTTTAGCCCAACCTTGCTGGATATTGTTCTGGGTTGAATTGTGTCCCCTGAAAGATACTGAAGTCCTAACACCCCAGGACCTGTGAATGTGACCTTATTCGAAAATAGGGTTGTTGTAGATGATCAAGTTAACATGAGGTCATTATGGTGGCTCCTAATCCAGTCTGACTGGTGTCCTTATAAAAAGGAGAGATGTGTAGACAGGTCCACACGCAGGGGGAATGTCACGTGAAGCTGGAGGCAGAGATCGAGATGGCGAGTCCAGGGACCAGCAAAGGCCTCAGCAAGTCACCAGAAGTTGGGAGAGTGGCCTGAACAGATTCTCCCCCTCAATCCTCGGAGGGTTCCAACCCTGCTGACACCTTGACCTTCGCCTTCTGGCCTCCAAAACTGCGGGACCATATATTTCTATTCAGTCACTCAGTTTGTGGCACTTTGTTACAGCACTTCAAGCAAACTAATATAAGATGTTTTATATAAAAGCTTTTCTTTTTCCTTTTTGTACCCTAGTGGGTACAAAGGGCTTTCCTGGTGGCTCAGATGGTAAACAATCTGCCTGCAATGTGGGAGACTCAGGTTCAGTCCCTGGGAAGATCCCCTGGAGGAGGAAATGGGAACCCACTCCAGTATTCTTGCCTGGAGAATTCCTTGGACAGAGGAGCCTGGTGGGCTGCAGTCCACAGGGTCACAAAGAGTCAGACACGACTGAGCGACTAACACACATAGACACACACACACACACACACACTGGATACAAAATGAGTCTTCATATGCTTTAATTTTTTTACAACTTGAGATAATGAATTGTGAGTTTGCTGTGAGTTCATTTGTCATATTTCCAGCTGTTTCCTGGGGTAGGAGTTTTTCTCACTCATGAGATGGGTCTGGGTCACTATGTACTTAACAGATGAGGAATTAAAGAGTCAATAGCATAGTTGAATGTCATCCCGTGGAACGTTTGTCCAGTTAAGTCTGATCAAAGGAAGTATATGCTTTGATTCCTGTATATACTGTCAGCACCTATGACAGAGCTGAGACATTTCCCTAGAGAGAATTATTTTGCTCATGCCATCTAGACCAATATGTTCAGGAGTGCTCAACGGCTGTGTGTCTGTCTTGTCTGAACAGTCTCCTTTAGGGAAGATATGGGGACTGATTTATTCAGCTCCCTAGCCCCAGGTCCAGAAGTACCTGGCCCACGGTAGAGGCGCCATACAAGCTTGAGAAACGAGCTTGGGATAATGAATTGCACCAATGGCCCACTTCCAAGAACATGAGATGGGCTGAAAGTGAATGATCTGCTTCGAACCAAGGTGAAACCCATCTGAAAACTGATCCTACATTAGTTCAGGTTACTGACATGGCCACAGTAGCTGCATCCCTCTGCTTCAGGCCTGAATCCCACTCATGGAGTCTGATGTTGGTCAGGTGACTCTTCTCCATCTTGCAGTTACACTATCTGCAGAAGATGAGGGAGATGGAGGTAAGGGGCTGGAAAAGAGGAAGTGGAGGATCACACCAGTTCTAACCATCTCAGCCTGGAATGAAAGGGGTGGCTTCTGCTCACATTTCATTGGCCAGCACTGGTCACATGACACCAACCTAACCGGGCCCAGTGGGGAGGTGAGGAGGTGGCGGGGGTGGGGGGGGTGGGAAGGGTTAAGCTACAAGATGCAGAGGAATGCAAAGGGGCATCATCGCTGCCATAGTTGTGAAAAGCAACTGGACAGCAAGGCATCCCTGTGCATGCAAGGATTTTCATAATGAAAATCTGTTTAGAAGTAGCCTTGGGGACTTTCCTGATGGACCAGTGTCTAAGACTCCATGCTCCCCATGTAGGGGGCCTGGGTTCCGCCCCTGGTCAGGGAACTAGGTCCCATATGCCTGCTAAGACCCGGCACAGACAATTAATAAATAAATAAAAATAGATATTAAAAGTAGCCTTGAAAAAATTCAGAGTTTTCATAGTTTGGATTTGAAATCTCCCTTTGAAACAAAGCTCTTGTTCCTCCTTTGCAGCACAGATATGGAGATAAGTGAACTGAAACCACTGGCCAAGTGAAAACCAGAATTGAACCAGGATGCAAAAAACAAATAAAAAAAGACTCAAAAAAAAAAATAAAATAAAGATCACTGGTGATGGAAAAAAAAAAAAAGACTCATGCATATTTGGAGATGGCAATGGCAAGCCACTCCAGTACTCTTGCCTGGAAAATCCCATGGATGGAGGAGCCTGGTAGGCTGCAGTCCACGGGGTCTCGAAGAGTCGGACACGACTGAGCGACTTCACTTTCACTTTTCACTTTCATGCATTGGAGAAGGAAATGGCAACCCACTCCAATGTTCTTGCCTGGAGAATCCGAGGGATGGGGGAGCCTGGTGGGCTGCTGTCTATGGGGTCACACAGAGTCAGACACGACTGAAGTGACTTAGCAGCAGCAGCAGCAGCATGCATATTTGGAGGCTCTTGGATGGTACGTAGGCCATGTTGAGTGGTCACATGTCCATGAGTTGCTGGGTTGGCCTGTATGTGAGTTTAGTATCAGGGATTCCAAAGGCTCTGATTTTTGGGCTTCTGACAACTTTGTTTTTAATCCCACGGGGGCTTAATTTAGGCTATGAGAACAGTCTGTGAACATTTGTTTGTTTTCAAAGTAGCTGTGTAGGAGGAAGGAGTGAGAAGATTAAAAAGTTCTATGTCGTGTCAGAGGCGCTTGGTTTCCAGAACAGAAAAGCAGAAGATGCTTTGCTATTGAGATGCTGGAAATCTTGACAAAGCTGGTCCCAGCACGGCTGGCTGGGCAGAGCATGGGCGTTCCTCATGAGAGGGGGAGTCACTGGGCGTGGAGGGGTTTTACTGGTGAGGTGGTGAGCTGGAGAAGGAAGGAGGATTTTTCCCAATTCTGAGATTGGGCTGCTATTCAACACCTAATCAGGCTGAGGACCCCGGACACACTTACAATCCCAGATGCCTTTTATAATTCTCTTTTCCTCTCTTTGAAATAAATGGCAGCTCTTGATATACTTCCCCCATAGCTCAGTGGTAAAACATCTGCCTGCAAAGCAGGAGATGAAGGTTTGATCCCTGGGTTGGGAAGATCCCCTGGAGAAGGAAATAGCAACCCACTCTAGTATTCTTGCCTGGAGAATTCCATGGACAGAGGAGCCTGGCGGGCTATAGTCCATGGGGTCACAAAGAGTCAGACACAACTGAGCAACTGAGCACACACACAGACACACACACACACACATTATGTTAAAGATAAAAATTGGAACTTTGGGAGGTCAAACATATAACTAGCTCAAAGCTATATAATTAACAAGTGGTGGAGTCCGTTTTCAATTTCACAGGCTACAAGTGGCTGGCTCACTCAGGTTCCTATTGTACAGGCAAGGGAGGGGCTTCAGCGATGTTGTGGCACCCTCCCAAAGGGATCCAGTTGGTCAGTGAGAAGATCCAAATCAAAACCTGGAGCTCATGACTCTCAGACCAGGTCTGTCTTCTGCTCTGTAGCCTAACCCACACTTGTCCATCATCCTTTGTCTTTCCAAGAGTAGATACATGTCCACCATGCAAGGTCAGGTGCTCCCGGGCAAGTGGTTCTTTGTCAGTAGCTATGGAACACCAGGACCTCTTGTGTGGGGAGGCAAGGTCTCTCTGGAAACCCCCTCGTGGGCTGCAGCCTCAGGGCTTGGCTGTCCTGTGCAGGACACACAGCCTGCCCACCCACCCCAGCCCTGCCACCCCTGAGCTTCCCACCCATGTTAGAATCTGGCCATGCCTCAGCTCTTTGGACCACATTGTAAAATGAAAGGAAGAGTTAGGTGATTTATCTATCAAGTGGGACTTGTCCTTGTCTAAGAAAAGAAAGGCATTTTAAAAAGTGAAATAACAGGGCAGCTTATCACAATCTCCTTTCCCGGGGATTCGGACTCCCTGGAACAACCTATGTAGTGGATGCTTCAGGGAGGTGTGGTAACTGGTGCTTGCTTACTGTTGGAGAGACTGTTTCGTTTTCTCCCTGAAGCACATGGCAAGAAGATATTCCCAGCTTACCTTGCGGTTAGACCATGTGACTGAATTCCAGCCAATGGCGTGGAGCTCCTTTTCCACTCACTGGAAAAGACCCTGATGCCAGGAAAGACTGAAGGCAAAAGGAGAAGAGAGGGCTGCAGAGGATGAGATGGTTATCTAAGCATCACCGACTCAATGGACATGAATCTGAGCAAACTCCAGGAGATAGTGGAGGACAGGGCAGCCTGGTGTGCTGCAGTCCATGGTGCTGCAAAGAGTTGGATATGATTGAGCAACTGAACAATAGCAACTTCCAGGCCTAGCCAATGAGACCTACCCTGCACAACACCCTCCTTTATCACTTTCCCATTTTCTGGATGTTGATCCCCAGGGCACCCTTAGAAGCCTGATGTTGAAAATGTCAGAGCCTTTTTTTAAGGCCAGATCCCTATAAAAATGGCAAGATTAAAGGAACACTGCTCACACTCCCATCACCTGCTGGTCATTCTGACAGGTTCTCAACCAGGGTCTATTTCTGTTGCTTGCAACTAAGAACCCAGATGTATACACTGTCAGGAAAAGTTATCTGCCTATAAAGAATTTATTTTATGAGTAAATGGCATTGTTAGGCCAGAGTATGGTGATCACTGTAGCTGGTCATAATTCACATAGCAGTTGTGGGAATTCTTAACACAGCATCACGGGCTGTTAGCTGTGACTTGTGGCCTGGAATTAATTCCGACTTTGGACAGCCTGTCTGCGAGGATAAACAAGTCATATATCAGACACTTTAGACTGGTTTCCTGGAGAGAGAAAGGTAAGCAGAGATCTGGGAAGGAGAGAGGAAGGTAAGCAGAGATCCGGGAAGGAGAAAAGTTAGATAAACAATAATGATAACATGGGACGCACGTACATAGCCCCCACTGCGCACAGCTTCAGTTCTCAGGGTATTATGTGCAGTTAGTCATTTCAGCCTCACGACAGGCTCTGCCGACGGCTGTCCTTTCTCGTCCCTAGTTACGGAGATGGAGCCCCCTGCCCCAGCCACCTGGCCCCTAAGCACTGGCCTCAGGATTTGAACCTGCCAGCTCTTCACCACACTGCTGGAGGCAGTTAACAACAGAGGAATCCAATTAACTCAAACTCCCTGTCCTTCAAATATAATCGGGACAACTGAGAAAGGGCTGAGGGAACAAAATAAAAGCCAGTAATACTTGGCAGGGCACTTGGAATAATTTGCCCGAGGCACCCAATTTTCCCTCAGATAATCTAGACTCCTTCTTTTACAGGGCATTTAAGGAGAAGAACGTGATGACGGGAGATTTCTCAAAATGGCCTGAGGCTCTCCTCGTTCCCTCTCCAGGCTGCCCCTGCCCCCCAGCGGCTCTGCTCCTCACTCCTCCCAGGGTGTCAGAGCCAGCATCTCCAAAAATCACCTGCTGACAAGCTTGACTGAACTGAGTATGTGTGCCCGGGAAGCCTGCCCAAAGAGCCACGGCCTGGCCCATCACCTCCCAGGGACGAGGCTTTAGGGATGAGGCAGAATTCTGGGGGCCTCGGGTGGGTCGTCGGAAGAAGAGAGTTGTTGCCAAGTTGTGTTAGACCCTGAGGAGCCCATTCCTGCCAGGAGTGAAGGGGGGGCTGTGACAGAGGTGGCGGTGGGAGGGTGGGGGTGAAGGGGTGGGGTGGGAACTGAGGGGGACGCGTTCTGTGTGCATCCAGGGATGTTGCCTGGGACCCAGGCCCCGGGGCTGGTCTGTCTCACCACCCAGGCCACCCCAGGGCCACCTGGCATGGGCTCGTCGGCCGTGGAGCCCAGGGACGTCCCCTGATTTTCCCCAGTGGCCGAGGCACCTGCTGTGTGACACGGGCGTGGCCTTGCAAAGGGCCACATCCTCGTGGCTTCAAAGGTTTGAGAGCCAATGTGAAGGGCTGTGGTCTCTGCTGGGGGCCCAGGAGCCATTCACTAACTGCAGTGCGGGGCAGCGAACGAGGGGATCCCCCTGCTCTGTCCCTGGAAGACCTGTTTATCTCTCTGGACCCCATCTCCTCCTTTCCCTCTTACAGCTTCCACACTTGGCAAATGGAGACTGGGCCCTATTCAACTTCTCCAAGGCACAGCTCTCAATGGGAAGGTTCTAGAACCCTTTATCCAGTACCGTTCTGCAACTCACCCCACCTGGCCTGTGTTTGCCACCAAGGTACCTGGTACCTGGAATTCGCAGCACTGCGCATGCCAGAGCCTGGGCTCTGGAGTCAGACTCTGAGGAAGGGCAAGCCTTCTGGGCATGTCATCCCTGTTCTCAGCTCCCTGCGCCTTGCCTCAGTTTCCCTCCAGTAATACGGCGACCACTCCTTCCAAAGGTGGTTGCGAGCATTACAAAAGTCAATGGATGCAAACCCTTGGTACATCATATATGGTAAGTGCTGGGTTAAGTGTTAGGTGTTATTATGATCACAGCGCCCTGTGTATGTAGCCTGAGTGCAAGAGTAAGTTAATAGTAATAATAAACAACAGCATGAACACTAACAGCTCACATGCATCGTGCTTCTCGTGCCCTTCCTGCTTCACTTATTAACTCCCCACTCTCCAAGTTCCCAGGTGTCTCTGGTAGCTCAGACAGTTAAAGAATCTGCCTGCAATGCAGGAGACCTGGGTTTGATCCCTGGATTGGGAAGATCCCCTGGAGAAGAATGGACTTCCCTCGTGGCTCAGACAGTAAAACGTCTGTCTACAATGCGGGAGACCTGGGTTCAATCCCTGGGTTGGGAAGATCCCCTGGAGAAGGAAATGACAATCCACTCCAGTACTATTGCCTGGAAAATCCCATGGACAGAGGAGCCTGGTAGGCTACAGTCCATGGGGTCGCAAAGAGTCGGACACGACTGAACGACTTCCCTTTCACTTTCCTGGAGAAGGAAATGGCACTCCACTCCGGTATTCCTGTTTGGAGAATCCCATGGACAGAGGAGTCTGGAGGGCTACAGTGCATGAGTTTGCAAAGAGTCGGAGATGACTGAGGCACAGGTCACTCTCCAAGCCCACATCCTTGTCCCCAGGCGGGGTGGGGGCTCCTCTTCTGTCCCCACAATGCCTCTCACTTAATGTCAGTGTGACACCTGCCACCCTGCACGGTCACCCTCTCCTCCTCACTCCAAGAAAGCTCTCTTGGGGTGGACCTGGCCCTTTTCCTGTCGTGTCCCCAGAGTCCTGCCGTCCAGATGCTCAGGGTGGCTGGAAGAATACAGGCTTTCCTAGCCCCAGCTGCAGGCAGCACCTCCATCCTTACTTCTGGTTCCACAGAAGGGACTCTGTGAGCATAAATTCAGAACAGCTAGGGGCTGAGGGGGGCCCCTGAATTCGCAAGCTTCCTGCTCAAGTTCATGGCCCTCTGAGCAGTGCAAGGCCTTGATGACCGGCCTCTGCAGGATGCCTGTCCCTGGATCCGGTCATTTAGAACAAAAAAGAAGAGCCAGCCCTCCACAGCTCTTACCAGGAGAGAAGTGTATTTCAGATGTAATTGGGGTTAGCATGTGGACAGCTGGGCCTGATAAATAAGAATACCCACTCGGCCTCATTCCGGGCACTGTGAGCCCCACAGAACGGAAAAGACTCTCCAGCGTGGCACTGAGTGGTTCCTGCCTCAAAAATTCATTTAGTGTGAACAGTCACATTAATGCAAAAGGCAAGCCACTGACACTATAAATAACTCAAGCTGAGTCCTGCTGACGGTAGGAAGCCCGACACCGAACCACTGCCCTGTTCCCTGTTCCCTCTCCGAATGAGGCAGTGACGTGCCCAGAACCATTACCGATTCCAAAACAGGCCCATCGGAGCCTAGCATGACCCTGGCCAGGTGGCATCCTTTACCGCCGGACACATCAGAGGAACTGTGTTGTTTTTATCTTCAGTTCAGTTCAGTTGCTCAGTCGTGTCCGACTCTTTGTGACCCCATGAATCGCAGCACGCCAGGCCTCTCTGTCCAACACCAACTCCCCGTGTTCACTCAGACTCACGTCCATTGAGTCAGTGATGCCATCCAGCCATCTCATCCTCTGTTGTCCCCTTCTCCTCCTGTCCCCAATCCCTCCCAGCATCAGAGTCTTTTCCAAAGAATCAACCCTTCGCATGAGGTGGCCAAAGTACTGGAGTTTCAGCTTTAGCATCATTCCTTCCAAAGAAATCCCAGGGCTGATCTCCTTCAGAATGGACTGGTTGGATCTCCTTGCAGTCCAAGGGACTCTCAAGAGTCTTCTCCAACACCACAGTTCAAAAGCATCAATTCTTCGGCACTCAGCGTTCTTCACAGTCCAACTCTCACATCCATACATGACCACAGGAAAAACCATAGCCTTGACTAGACAGACCTTTGTTGGCAAAGTAATGTCTCTGCTTTTGAATATGCTATCTAGGTTGGTCATAACTTTCCTTCCAAGGAGTAAGCGTCTTTTAATTTCATGGCTGCAGTCACCATCTGCACTGATTTTGGAGCCCCCCAAAACAAAGTCTGACACTGTTTCCACTGTTTCCCCATCTATTTCCCATGAAGTGATGGGACCAGATGCCATGATCTTCATTTTCTGAATGTTGAGCTTTAAGCCAACTTTTTCACTCTCCACTTTCACTTTCATCAAGAGGCTTTTTAGTTCCTCTTCACTTTCTGCCATAAGGGTGGTGTCATCTGCATATCTGAGGTGATTGATATTTCTCCCGGCAATCTTGATTCCAGCTTGTGCTTCTTCCAGCCCAGCGTTTCTCATGATGTACTCTGCATAGAAGTTAAATAAGCAGGGTGACAATATACAGCCCTGACGTACTCCTTTTCATATATATATGTGTGTATATATACACATATATTTGGCTGCTCTGCGTCTTTGATGCTGTGTAGGCTTTTCTCTGGTTGCAGGGAGCTGGGGCTGCTCTCTAGCTGTGGGGGTGTCTCATTGCGGTCTTCTCTTGCTGTGGAGCACAGGCTCTGGGGCACTTGGGCTTCAGTAGTTGCTGTCCCCCCGGGCTCCAGAGCTTCAGCTCAGTTGTTGTGGCATGTGGGCTCAGTCACCCCAAGGCACGTGGAATCTTCCCAGACCAGGGACTGAATGCGTGTCCCCTGCATTGGCAGGCGGATTCTTTACCACTGAACCACCAGAAAAGCCCCAGAGGAACTTTAAAAAGTAGGTGGGGTGGTCAGAATAATAATTTGTTACAGCAACAACAGGAAACTAATACTATAGGCAATTGCTCTAAAGTGCTTCTAAAAGGATCCCTTTATTACACCATGCATTTCTTTCCTGCTTCCCTTGTTTCTGGGAAGGGTCAGAAGCAGAGTCAGGGGATTAGGGGGAAGGTTTAAGAGGAGGTAAATGTAACTCAGGCTTCCAAGGTGGCACTGGTGATAAAGAACCCGCCTGCCAATGCAGGAGACGAGACAGGTTCGATCCCTGGGTCAGGAAGATCCCCTGGAGGAGGACATGGCCACCCGCTCCAGTATTCTTGCCTGGAGAATCCCATGGACAGACAAGCCTGGTGGGCTACAGTCTGTGGAGTTGCAAATAGTTGGACATGACTGAAGCAACTTAGCACGCAAAAAGTAACCTCAGTGTTTGCCAACCACCCACCCATATGGGATGAAGTTGTACTGCTTGGAAAAACTATCAACATTAATTTTTTTGGTGGGAATGGGAATGGGGCAGAGTCATTCTTTGTAAAGCTTTCACATTTAAAAATAGTTCTGCATGGCGACTGTCCCCCATTCTTCCAGCCCCACCCCCACTTTGGCTTTTGCGTCTGGTGAAACCCTAGCTTTTTACCTTTTATACCTGAGCCACCAGACTTTTTCAAAAGTGGGAGATTCATAAATCACGTGGGGTAGAGTCTGAGATTGCCTGGGGCGGAGGAAGCTGGTTTAGCATCTCTGGCCTCCTGCCGCCTCCAGAAGGACTTCCCAAACCTTCATGTTACAAATGAGTCTAAGGATCTTATTTAAGTGCAGATTCGATGCGGAGAGTCCTGCGAGGTGCTGCGATCCAGCCTTTTTAACCGTCCTCAGGGGATGCCCTGAGTCCCGAGGAGACGAGGACAGACATTGGGGGTCTGAGAACCTGGGACCTGTGCGCAGCTCGCCGGTAGGCACACAGCTGCAGTAGAACCTTGCTCCTGCAGGTGTGGTCCCCCAGAAGCAACACTGACAGACCCCGAGCTTGTTAGGAGGGCTTTCTCTCTGGACCCCCATCCTGCCGGGCCTACTGCATCGGAACCTGCATTTTAACTAGACCCTCAGGGGACCCGATGCACACAGAGTTTGGAGAAGCACTTGCCTGAGAGCCAGGTTGGTTCTCAGCCTGTCTGAGCCTCAGGAGCACCTGGAGGTCTCAGGACAAGACAGATGCTGGGTTCTGCTCTCAGAGTTCCTGATTCACTGCATTGCAGATGGGCCCTGAGTACGCATTTCTAACCCCAGTCCCCAGGTGATGTGATGCAGCTGGTCCAGGGACCACATAGCACGACCCACTGCCCTAGGGCGAGCCCAGACCTCCGGACTGGTGGCCAACATCCCTGCGTGCTAAGTTGTTTCAGTCATGTCTGACTCTTTGTGACCCTATGGACTGTAGGCTCCTCTGTCCATGGGATTCTCCAGGCAAGAATACTGGAGTGGGTTGCCATGCCCTCCTCCAGAGGATCTTCCCTACCCAGGGATCCATCATGAGTCTCTTATGTCTCTTGCATTGGCAGGTGGGTTCTTTACCATTAGGGTCTACCTGGTAAGCCTGGTGGCCAACATACCCACCCACGAGTTCTAGAATGAGCCCCAGGGACATGTGTTTGGATTCTGAGGTCTACCTATTTTCTCCAATGATGAATTTTTGGTGTGTGTGATATGGTAAGAAATACATATATATTTGGTTTCATATGAGTGTCTTTTGCACAAATGACAGGGGCCTGGGGGCTCCTGCACGGCTTCACAATGGGACTGACAGCCAGAAAGAGTAAGGCAGGATTAGAGAGCTGGGACGTTTGGCCCCACCCCAAACTCCAGGGGTGAAGAGTGGCTGGAAGGTGAGTTCAAGCACCGGTGGCCAATGATTTCACTAATGAAATCTGCAGAAACCCTGAAACCAGTGGTCCTCAAGCTTTTTGGCACCAGGGACCAGATGACAGTGTTTCCACGGACTGGAAGGGGAGATGGCTTCAGGATGATTCAAGCACGATGCATTTATTGCGCACTTTATTTCTATCACTGTTACAGTGGCTCCGCCTCAGGTCATCAGGCATTGAATCCTGGAGGTTGGGGACACCTCCTGCAAATGCTGAGGTTCCCAGAGCTTCAGGTTGGTGAAGGCCTCCATGTGCGGGGAGCATGCTCACTTCAAACTCCACGAGGACGGAAGCTCCACACTCAGGACCTTCTGGACCTCACAAACAAATCCTAACAAATTTCTGAAGCTGAGGAGGGCCTTATAGGAGCTTGAGGTATACAGTCAGTTGGCGAGAAGTATAGGTGACATCCTGGCCGTCTGAAGTGGGGACAGTCTTGGGGGGCTGAGCCCTTCACTTGTGGGGTCCGTACCAATTCCATGGAGCTGATGTCAGAACTAAACTGTTGGACCTTCAGTTGGCGTCCAGAGGGTTGGAGGATTTTGTAGGTGTTGGGGAAGGCGCCACACAAGTGGTGTCAGAAACACTGGTTGTAAAATACCTCAAGGTGCTTTCATATAAATAGTATATGCATTTTCATTTTATAGAACTTTTGTAAAATGAAACAACAGGCGCTGCCTCAGCTTTATGGTCAACTGCACAGCCTTGACCGGGAATTCCATTTCCTCATCAAGAAAGTGAAGGGGTTGAATAGCGATCATAAAATTCTATAGTTTAGAGTCTACTTTCAGTATCAGGTGAAGAAGGCAAAAAGTTCAAAACTACTGAATCTTGGCTTTCACGTCGTTTATGGGTGAGCCCCCTGATTTATTTAAGTCAAAAATGCAACCCTCAGCTGTAAAATGGTGCCATGAGAGGGATAAACTCTTTCCCTCCCAGTTTTCTTTATTGTAAAAACAATATTGCTACTGCTGCTGCTAAGTCGCATCAGTCGTGTCCAACTCTGTGCGACTCCATAGACAGCAGCCCACCAGGCTCCCCCGTCCCTGTGATTCTCCAGGCAAGAATACTGGAGTGGGTTGCCATTTCCTTCTCCAATGCAGGAAAGTAAAAAATGAAAGTGAAGTCTCTCAATTGTGTCCGACTCTTAGAGACCCCCATGGACTGCAGCCCACCAGGCTCCTCTGTCCATGGGAGTTTCCAGGCAAGAGAACTGGAGTGGAGTGCCATTGCCTTCTCCGAAAAACAATATGAGAAAGTAGTAAAGACAATTTAAGAGATGAAACATTTCATTCCCCTCTAACACGACAGCTGTTTTCCTTTTGCCGAGTCCCCTTCACGGATGTGGGTTCCCCTGGAGAAAACACACCCACACTTGTCATCTGTTTCTTCATTCCATATTTGGTCATAAAAGCGCCGCCAGCAACATATACACAAATCAGAAGGCACTGCCATTGGCAGTTAACTTTGGCTAACGTGATGAATGTCGTTGGTAGCTCACTGATGTTTGAAGTTGCAACTATGTGCCATCAGAGATGTTGACCATTTCCCCCCATCTTGCTTATTAAAAGCATATTCTTCGTTCCCTCCTGTGTTTAATTGAGAAAACTGCTGGATGTCTAGGATAAAGCAGGCAGGCAAGAACGACCTCAGCACGTATGAGTTTACACCTTTTCTGAGCCTCATTTACTTCCCTGGGAATGGTGGTGGGCAGGGGGTTGCAGAAGACGCTTGGTGACGAGGGGCTGGCACGTGGCTTGTGTGGAATGGGTGCCTTTCCCTGTGCTCTTGGGCCACCTGTCAGGGCTTGGAGATGTTCTAAATGTAACTGATACCCACTTTAGCAGTGATGTGTCCATGCTTCACGTGGAGGGGGAGAGGGGAGCGGGGAGTGGAGTCTTTCCTCCACTAGGCAAAATGGGGAATAAAAACACACCTCCTCACTGAGTTGCGAGGAGTAAATGAGACCACACGAACCCAACACTTAGCCTTGCGCCTGGCACGCAGGAAACAGTCAATGGATGTGGGCTTCACAATGTGCTCAGTCATTTATATTCAGAGAGATTATTATTTTTAATTTTAATGATCTCTGCCAAATTGCCTTCCAAAGATTTAAAGTGGATATCATTTAAATTTAGAAGAATACTCAGAACTTTGAATTGAAAGACTTATTTGCATTTTAAAATCTCAAGTAACACATTGCACGAAGCCTGTTCCCAAACCTCCCATTTCAGAAACAAGGAGAAAACATTGTTGAAATAAAGGCATTCGCGTAGTGCCAAGCAGAAATCACTACAGCCAAGGAAAAAGCATCTTTTAAAAATTCCCATTTGTTGATGGCAAACATTACTCTTTTTTTTTTTTTTTTTTGCCCTTGCACTTATATCAACAGAATCTCTTGAGGAAATTTCATTCAACATTACAAAATGATTTACCAGGGAACTTGGGTTAGCCAAGAGTGACTTCAAATTGAATATAGATAGATAGATAGATAAGTATAGATATACATGTGTGCGTGTGTTCAGTTGCTCAGTCACGTCTGACTCTTTGAGGCCCCATGGACTATAGCCCGCCAGGCTCCTCTGTCAGTGGGATTTTCCAGGCAAGAATACTGGAGTGGGTTGCCATTTCCTTCTCCAGGGGATCTTCTCAATCCAGGGATCGAACCCAAGTCTCTTGTGTCTCCTGCATCGGCAGACGGATTCTTTACCTGTGCCACCTGGGAAGCCCTTGTGTAGATATACAGAAACGTATTTTTAAAAATATGTGCCTAAGAATAAGGACCCCATGGAGAAGCTTCTCATTTCTTATGATACAGCAAAGCAATAAAGTGCTTTATGACCTGTAAAGCATCTTCTCACACATTTCCTGATTTGATTTTCACAATGGTCCACGAGAGAGGAGAAGCAGATTTTACAATCCTTATATGAGAGATGAGAACACTGATACACAAAGAGGTTCTGACTTGCTTGTCTGTAGGTCCCTTGGCTTTCTGGCATCAACACATTACAGTCAGATCCACCAAAACTCACTGGTCTTGGTCAAACAAACCCCAAGCCATGGAGATGCGGAAAGAGCATTTCTGAACCTCTAAACATAACTCTCATTCCATTTTCAAAAGACAAGCATTGCCCATAGAGACAAGAACATGCTCACTGCTGTCGAGGATGATGAGATGGGTCTTAGTTAGCTGGGTTCCACCCGGGGCTCCCACAGTGATTCATCTGGCCACGTTACAGCACAAATGTGTCAGTTTTCAGGGACTTGGAGAGCTCTTAAGCAAGCGCAGGTGTGTTGTTGAAGATGCTGATATGCAAAGGAGCAACAGTACACAGATCCACACCCCGAGGAGGCTGCCAGCCAGTGAGGACCAGCCCAGTTTCCAACTGGACCCCCTTGATGTGGAGCTGGCAGCCGGGGCTGCCTTATTGGAAGGCAGCTCCCCGATCCTGGGGAGGGGCGCATCGCCATCGCCCCTCCCCCAGTACGGGATGTTTATGAACATCCTCTGGGCCACATGACCCCGTGCAGCCCTGTGAAATTAGCACTGGAGGCTCCAGATGAGGCCATTGGACTATTAGCAAATGCTGACCGTTTCAAGCAAGGTTAGACAAAGAGCCTTCTTAGTCCTAAAGGTAAACATTGATACGTACGTATTCAGGAATGCTTTATGTCACAGCAGACTTCATTCCTGCCTGTGTGATTGTCCTGGCCTGGAAAGACACTTTGGTCCCTTTCTGGTGTTGCTACTGCTTTTCTCCCTGCCAGTATCCACGGGGGATCTGCTCAGACCCCTGGACTGTGGCTCAGAGACCTGGATGGGAGACAGGTCCCACCACGGACAGTTGTGTGGTCGTGGGCAAGGTGGTTTGCATCTCTGAGCTCTGCTTCCTTATCAGTAAAATGACGATAGCAGTGTTTGTTCTTCTCTCGCAGTTAGGAGGTGCAAAGGTGGAACAGTGTGTGAAAGAGCACGGGCTATTAGAAAGAACGATTTTTTTCTGGAATTTTTTTGGATTTGAAAATATTTTCAAATTATGAGAATATAGCCTGTTGGTTGCAACAGGTGAAACAGTTTTAAGATAGATGAAGGAAAACTCACCGTTACTAACTTCCAGTCCTGCTCTCCTGAGATATCCAGAGTCCATGTACTTAAAAGCTTTTATGTTGCTCATCTAGGCAACTACACACATATATTGGGGTTTGGGCTAATTTCTTTTTAGTGAATGGAATCACCAAGCAATGGCTCTGCATCTTGCTTTTTCATTTCATGGTATCATAGACACCCCTACGAGTCTGTAGATATGAACATACTTGGTATTTGTTCCTTAATTTCTTTATGAACACACACCTACAAATACACGCGTATGTGAGTTGTATATGGAATCGTTTTTTTTTTTAACTTTCCCCCTCTCCCACTACCCCTAATAACGTTGCCTCTTTGTATAACTATCATATTTTCCTCCATGTTGATATAATCACATAAACTCTTAACACACACATGTGTTTTTGTAAAGGTTTTTTTATTATTTGTATCAAAATTGGATTGTACACACACTTCTCTTATTCCACCCAAAAAAAAAACCTCGTAAAATTACCTATAGTGTCAACTGATTTCGCACACCATTTTTAATGGCTATGTATCATTTTATGCTGGTAAATAACTTTATGCTGGTAAGTGTTCAACAACTAGCTCTCTCAGGGAAAACCCTGGTTGCAGTGTTTGCGATATCTGTGCACTAAATATCCCCACCCTGGTTCATTTCAAACCTGGGTGATGTGCTGGTGGGACAAAACGGGGGTGGGAAGATGTGTGCGCTGTGTCGGGGCCTGATTCCAGCAAACTTCTGGAGAAGGTTCTGCAGTGAATCCGATTCCTCTCCACTGATGATGAGCACAATTTGTTTCCTGGTTCCCCCACCCCCCACTACCAACAGTGACTCATTAACCCAAACTTATAACTACATTCTTCAAACTGATTCTTTTATGGACTTCTCTGCGCTAGATCCCCAAGTGAGATTACTCTAAAAAATGAGTATGGATTTCTTAAAATTTTACTATATACTGCCAAATTGCTTTTCCAACTTTTTAAAAAAGGTGTTTACAATTCACTTTTCTACCAGTATCATAAGAGAGTACTCTTTTCCCCAGCATCTCAGCAATGGGTATTAATGTTATATATATATGTATATATCAGTCAGTTCAGTTCAGTCACTCAGTCGCGTCCGACTCTTTATGACGCCATGGACTGCAGCATGCCAGGCTTCCCTGTCCATCACCAACTCCCGGAGCTTGCTCAAACTTATGTCCATTGAGTTGGTGATGCCATCCAACCATCTCATCCTCTGTCGCCCCCTTCTCTTCCTGCCTTCAGTCTTTCCCAGCATCAGGGTCTTTTCCAATGAGTTAGTTCTTCCATCAGGCGGTCAAAGTATGGAGCTTCAGCTTCAGCATCAGTCCTTCCAATGAATATTCAGGACTGATTTCCTTTAGGATGGACTGGTTGGATCTCCTTGCAGTCCAAGGGACTCTTGAGTCTTCTCCAACACCACAGTTCAGAAGCATCAATTCTTTGGCACTCAGCTTTCTTTATAGTCCAACTCTCACATCCATACATGACCACTGGAAAAACCATAGCTTTAACTAGATGGACCGTTGTTGGCAAATTAATGTTTCTGCTTTTTAATATGCTGTCTAGGTTGGTCATAGATTTTCTTCCAAAGAGTGAGTGTCTTTCAATTTCATGGCTGCAGTCACCATCTGCAGTGATTTTGGAGCCTGCCACCCTGCCCCCAAAATAAAGTCTCTCACTGTTTCCATTGTTTCCTCATCTATTTGCCACAAAGTGATGGAACTGGATACCATGATCTTAGTTTTCTGAATGTTGGGATTTAAGCCAACTTTTTCACTCTCCTCTTTTCACTTTTATCAAGAGGCTCTTTAGTTCTTCACTTCCTGCCATAAGGGTGGTGTCATCTGCATATCTGAGGTTATTGATATTTCTCCCGGCAATCTTGATTCCAGCTTGTGCTTCATCCAGCCTAGCATTTCACATGATATACTCTGCATATAAGTTAAATAAGCAGGGTGACAATATACAGCCTTGACATATACTCCTTTCCCAATTTGGATCCAGTTGATTGTTCCATGTCTGGTTCTAACTGTTGCTTCTTGACCTGCATACAGATTTCTCAAGAGGCAGGTCAGATGGTCCGGAGTTCTCATTTCTTGAAGAATGTTCCACAGTTTGTTGTGATCCATACAGTCAAAGGCTTTGGCATAGTCAATAAAGCAAAAGTAGAAGTTTTTCTGGAACTCTTTTGTTTTTTCGATGATCCAACGGATATTGGCAATTTGATCTCTGGTTCCTCTGCCGTTTCTAAATCCAGCTTGAACATCTGGAAGTTCACAGCTATGTACTGTTGAAGCCTGGCCTGGAGAATTTTGAGCATTACTTTGCCAGAGTGTGAGATGAGTGCAATTGTGTGGTAGTTTGAACATTCTTTGGCATTGCCTTTCTTTGGGATTGAGATGAAAACTGACCTGTTTCAGTCCTGTGACCACTTCTGAGTTTTCCAAATTTGCTGGCATATTGTGTGCAGCACTTTCATAGCATCATCTTTTAGGGTTTGAAATAGCTCAACTGGAATTCCATCACCTCCACTAGCTTTGTTCAAAGTGATGCTTCCTAAGGCCCACTTGACTTCGCATTCTAGGATGTTTGGCTCCTGGTGAGTGATCACACCATCGTGGTTATATGGGTCATAAAGATATTTTTTTGTACAGTTCTTCGTGTATTCTTGCCACCTCTTCTTAACATCTTCTGCTTCTGTTAGCTCCATACCATATCTGTCCTTTATTGAGCCCATCTTTGCATGAAATATTCCCTTGGTATCTCTAATTTTCCTGAAGAGATCTCTAGTTGTTCCCATTCTATTGTTTTCCTCTATTTCTTTGCATTGATAACTGAGGAAGACTTTCTTCTTTATTGCTATTCTTTGGAACTCTACATTCAAATGGTATATCTTCCCTTTTCTCCTTTGCCTTTAGCTTTTCCTCTTTTCTCAGCTATTTGTAAGGCCTCCTCAGACAACCTTTTTGCCTTTTTGCATTTCTTTTTCTTAGGGATGGTCTTGATCACTGCCTCCTGTACAATGTCATAAACCTCTGTCCATAGTTTTTCAGGCACTTTGTCTATCAGATTTAATCCCTTGAATCTATTTATCACTTCCACTGTAATGGATTTGGTTTCAGTTCAGTTCAGTCGCTCAGTCGTGTCCGAATCTTTGCGACCCCATGAATCCCAACACGCCAGGCCTCCCTGTCCATCATCAACTCCTGGAGTTCACTCAGACTCACGTCCATCGAGTTGGTGATGCCATCCAGCCATCTTATCCTCTGTCGTCCCCTTCTCCTCCTGCCCCCAACCCCTCCCAGCACCAGACTCTTTTCCAATGAGTCAACTCTTCGCATGAGGTGGCCAAAGTACTGGAATTTCAGCTTTAGCATCATTCCTTCCAAAGAAATCCCAGGGCTGATCTCCTTCAGAATGGACTGGTTGGATCTCCTTGCAGTCCAAGGGACTCTCAAGAGTCTTCTCCAACACCACAGTTCAAAAGCATCAATTCTTCGGCGCTCAGCTTTCTTCACAGTCCAACTCTCATATCCATACATGACCACTGGAAAAACCATAGCCTTGACTAGACGGACCTTTGTTGGCAAAGTAATGTCTCTGCTTTTGAATATGCTATCTAGGTTGGCCATAACTTTCCTTCCAAGGAGTAAGCGTCTTTTAATTTCATGTGATTTGATTTAGGTCATACCTAAATGGTCTAGTGGTTTTCCCTACTTTCTTCAATTTAAGTCTGAATTTTGCAATAAGGAGTTCATGATCTGAGCCACAGTCAAATTTATATATATAAATATATATATATATATTTCAGTTTGGTAGATTTAAAGTAGTAACTCATTGTTTATTGTTACTTTAATTTGGACTTAACACTCAATCAGATTTGAACATTGTTTCAAGTTTTTTGGTCATCTGGATTGGCAATTTAGCACATGTTCTGGATCCAAGATGTGTTAAAATCATAGCTCTGCCCCTCAGTAGCTGTGTGACCTCTAGCAAGTTACTTAATCTCAGTAACTTGCCTCAGTCTCTCATATGTAAAATAAAGACAGAAATAAGACTTATCTTATTTCACAACAGAACTACTATGAAAATTAAATGAATTAATGTATGTAAAGCCTGCAGGGAAGTGCCTTGTAGGCAGAAATACTGGACCAATGTTAGTTATTGTATTCTATCAACTGCAATGATATATCCTTGGATAATTTTACAACAGCTTGTTTGCCTTGTGGATTTGTAAATGTCTTTTATGTGTTAATAGATACTGGTCCTTTGTTATTTGCATTGAAAATATTTTTCTAAATCAATTGTTCCTCTACTGACCTCCTTTATAATTACTTTTGCCATTTAAGAAAATTTCTTTTTGTAAATGTAGTCAAACATGTCTATTTCTTCTGTATTTTTTCCTGGGTTTTGCAACTTAGCTGAAAGGGGCAATTCTCCTGGATTTTTACTAAGTCTCCTAGATTTCCTTTAAAGATACTTTCGTTTATTTTTCACATTCAGGACATCAGTTCAAGCGAGTTTATTTTTGTTTATGGTCTGAAATTGGAGTATTCTTGCCTAGAGAATCCCGTGAACAGAGGAGCCTGGTGGGCTGCTGTCCATAGGGTCACACAGAGTCGGACACGACTGAAGTGACTTAGCATGCATGCATGCATTGGAGAAGGAAATGGCAACCCACTCCAGTATTCTTGCCTGGAGAATCCCAGGGACAGAGGAGCCTGGTGGGCTGCCGTCTATGGGGTTGCACAGAGTCGGACACGACTGAAGTGACTTAGCAGCAGCAGCAGCAGCAGCAGTTTTCTCTTCAATGACTAGTCAGTTGTGACAGCATCATGTGTTAAAATTTCCTACTGGATTAAATATCACCTTGAAGGCAATGGCACCCCACTCCAGTACTCCTGCCTGGAAAATCCCATGAATGGAGGAGCCTGGTAGGCTGCAATCCATGGGGTCGCTGAGGTTCGGACACGACTGAGCAACTTCACTTTCACGCATTGGAGAAGGAAATGGCAAGCCACTCCAGTGTTTTTGCCTGGAGAATCGCAGCGAAGGGGGAGCCTGGTGGGCTGCCGTCTATGGGGTCACACAGAGTCGGACATGACTGAAGTGACTTAGCAGTAGCAGTTGCTTTATATTAAATTCCTTATATATTAGGATCTATTTCTGGAAACTTTAGTCTGGTCTACTAAACTGTTGTTTTTCTATATGCTGTACAATATTAACAATATTTGACTACACTGATTCTCTAGCATGTTCTAATATCTGGTTGAAAACAAAAAACTTTCCCGGGCTATTCTCTGGCATTTATTCTTCCAAATAAAGTCAAAACTACTTACTTCAAATAAAACACTCAGACATTTGTTACTTCTAATTTGACTTTCAATAGATATATGTGCTAATCCTTTTTGGAGACTTTTTATGTTTGTGTTTGGCCTGTCCATCTGAATACATAGTGCATTTTTCCTATATTCAGGTCTTGGCTATTCGGGAAGACATTATACAGGTTTTGCTATTATGAATGGAGCCCCATATTTCTATTTTAAGTGCTTATTACTGTAAAGAGAAAAGCTATTATATATATAAACTCTCTTACTAATACCAAAACTCTCTTATTAATATGTTAGTGGTTGGGGGGTTGGTCTTTGTTCCACTTTCCTTTTGTGTCTAAAACTTACCAAACTCTCCTACTGATTCAGATATTTTTTAAGAAATTGTCGCTTGGTTTCTCAGCAGTGAGCTCGCCCCACCAGCCTCCCTTGAGACGTGGACAGTGGAGGGGAGTCAGGAGGCAATGCTAGTTGGTGATTAACACAATGGGGTGTCCATGACCGAGGGTTGGGGCCTGGGTTCCTGAGGTTCCTGCTGTGTTTCCAGCCATCCTCCTGGCTGGTAGCTTGATTCACCAGCCTGCGGGAGAGTCTCTGAGCTTCCCGTGTCATTCAGCTCATTTGAAAATTTCCAGTCCATCACGGACTGGTACTTTCGGAAAACATAATACGTGTGAATTACTAGAAAAATCAGTATAAAAATGAAACAGCAAATGCCCCCCAAACATACAAAATATAAGTGCGGATTTTTCTTATTTATTCAACAACATAAAAAGATTCTGTCTAATTGCTAGGAAAGTTTCTACTGATTGCTCTCAATCTCTTGTCACGGGCTGGTAACAGCTCACAGACAGCTACAGACCCGCAGACCACACTTTGAGTTGCTCTGCCTTAATCAGTTCCCTTGGGGCAACTAAGCTTCAGAATTAATAAGAGGTGACTACTCAATACTGATGCTGCAAGCCAAGGCGGGTAGTTAACAGGAGTGTGTTCAACAGTCCTTCCATTTTTAACAGGAGATGAGTGGGCATGAAGGATAGGAAAATGAGGATACTGGGGCCTTTATAGGAAGAGTGCAGGTTCACAGGCTGGGGAGCTGCTGTCAGCTGTGGTTTACAGAAAACACCAGCAATCTGCATTTCTCACCCACTCCCCTCTCTCCCACAGCACAATGGTCAAATCCCCCACAGGTGGTGAGCACGCCTGGCCAGGTGCTGGAAGACATCAGAGAACAGACCTGGATCCCTGCCCTCCATGTTCTTGAGGGGAAGGTCACAGAGTAAACACAGTACAAAGACATCCTGATGGTCCCATCAGGTGTGCTGAATGATGTCGAATTGTGCCCTTACACCTGGTTAAAGAGTTCTATAGTTTATCACTCCAAACCCCTCAAATAAATAGCTTTTAAAAAGTAATTTATAAAGTATGTTTGAAGCTGATTGCATGCGTGTGTGCTAAGTCGCTTCAGTCATGTCCGACTCTTCGTGACCCCATGGACTGTAGTCAGCCAGGCTCCTCTGTCCATGGGATTCTCCAGGCAAGAATACTGGAGTGGGTTGCCATGCCCTCCTCCAGGGGATCTTCACGACCCAGGGATCGAACCTGGGTCTCCTGCATTGTAGGCATATTCTTTACCATCTGAGCCACCAGGGAAGCCCTTGAAACTGATTAGTGCTACAGAAAGGAACAGGCACAGCAGGGTACGGGGTCTGCAGGGAGGGCACCTGAAGGTGTCAGGGAAAGCCTCCCTGCTGGAAACCCAGCAAGGCCAGTGACAGAAGGAATTTGAGAGGCTTTTCTGCTATTTAGGCCTCAAAGATGCCAATGAGAATTTCCTAGACCCTTGAAAACAACTTCAGGAAATGGAAAAAAAAAAGTTGTGGTTATTTTGTTAGTTCATCTAATATTTATTTTTTAAAGTCGTAAATTAAAAAAAAAAACACCTCTTTGCTTGGGCTTTGAAATCATGCCTTATAAATCTGTTTTAAAAATTAGTAGAATTCAGGGACTTCCCTGGCGGTCCAGTGGCTAAGACTGTTCTGTCAATGCAGGGGGCCCAGGTTCAACTCCTGGTCAGAAAACTAGATCCTACATGCCGCAACTAAGACTGGTGCTGTCAACTAAAAAAATAAAGTAAAAATTTAAAAATTAGTAAAATTTAAAACTGCTTTCAAAAGCCTTTTACCATTTAGTTAATTAAATTTCCTTAAATATGTATGGTAGCTGCTCCGTCATGTCTGATTCTTTATGACCCCATGGACTATATAGCCTGTCAGGCTCCTCTGTTCTTGGAATTCTCCAGGCATGTATAAATATTAATATTTAAACATACATAAATATTAATAATTCTGGGGTTTTTCTTGGTACCAGTCTACTTAGCAGACTACCAGAACTTTCCTTAAAGTTAGGTAATTTTTATAAATATAAGTTAAACTTACAAGTATGGTGACTCAAATCCTCTTAGGCATTTCAATATTGTTCACTAGCTTTATTCTCTTCCATTTTTCAGCTTAGAAATCTTAAAATTTAAAGCAATCACTCAATTACATATCAAACTGGAATCACAGGCTAACGTGTTAGCTGCTCCAATATAACTACTTCTCATATACATGACGTAAATAATATTAGAAATACCAAGTATATATGCTGCAGAGGAGGATCAGCTTTTCCTCTGTCCTTCTTGGTTCTTTGACTGGACTAATAATCAAATTAACATCAGACAGATTAACAAGACAAAAACAAATTTAATAATATACATACAGGAGCCCTATGGCTTCCCTGGTGGCTCAGCAGTAAAAGAATCCATCTGCAAATGCAAGAAACAGAAGTTCAATCTCTGGGTCAGGAAGAAACCCTGGAGAAGGAGATGGCAACCCACTCCAGTATTCTTGCCTGGGAAATCCCAGGGACAGAGAAGCCTGGTAGGCTACAGCCCATGGAGTTGCAAAGAGTCAGACACGACTTATCGACCAAACACCCACAGGAGCCATATAAGGAGATGAGGCCCCAGGGCAAGTCAGGCAGCAGAGACTTCTATGCCATCCTGACCTAAAGGATAGGATGGTGCCATTGTATCTGCTCTGGGCCACCAACCTCTGGACTTCTTATCTGGGAGACGAAATGTCTGAACTGTTAAACCCAGAGTTCTCCCATTCCTGTTACGCACGGTAGAATCCAATCCTAAATGATGTGACCCTATTTTATTGTCTGGCTATATTATTATTTATTTAACTAGTTTTCTTTAGATGAAAAACACTGTGATTTAAAAAAGGAAAATTGGGGGAGTTCCTTGGCAGTCCAGTGGTTAGGACTCTGAGCTCTCATTGCCAATGGTCTGTGTTCAGTTCCTGGATGGGGGGGCTAAGATCCACAAGCTGCTTGGCAGGTTCAAACAAATAAATAAAATAAGGACTTCACTGGGGACACGAGTTCAATCCCTGATCCAGGAAGATTCCACATGCTGCACAGCAACCAAGCCCATGTCTGAGGCTCCCCATGAGCCCTAGAGCCTAAGCCCCGAAACAAGAGAAGCCACTGCAACGAGAAGCCCACACACCGCAAGGAGAGAGTGGCTCCCACTCGCCACAACTAGAAAAAAGCCCAAGCAGCAGTGAAGACCCAGGGTAGCCAAAAAGAGGTTAAAAAACACAGAAACAAACTGTAGTTTTCCATGCATGAGAGTATATTTACAGAATAAATTCCTAGAACTAGAATCACTGGGTCAAAGGGTACATACCTTCTTCAGTTCAGTTCAATCGCTCAGTCGTATCCGACTCTTTGCGACCCCATGAATCTCAGCACGCCAGGCCTCCCTGTCCATCACCAACTCCCGGAGTTCACTCAAACTCACGTCCATCGAGTCAGTGATGCCATCCAGCCATCTCATCCTCTGTCGTCCCCTTTTCCTCCTGCCCCCAATCCCTCCCAGCATCAGAGTCTTTTCCAATGAGTCGACTCTTCGCATGAGGTGGCCAAAGTACTGGAGTTTCAGCTTTAGCATCATTCCTTCCAAAGAACACCCAGGTCACATACCTTCTTAGCTTTGATCAATATTGCCGATATATCCTGATATATCTCCATAAAGTTGTAACAATTCTTGGAGAATTCCCAATGTGCTGGGGAGAAGTCATTCATTATTATGTCTTTAGGGTATGCATGATCAAAAGCTGAACTCCATTTTAGAATTTTTATTGGTGAAATAGTTGGTTTTTTCCTCTGGAAGGAGAAAGGCTTAAATGGATCCTATAACTGGCCACAAGGTACTGTACGATTCGCTTACTAATTGAGAGAGATTCATCAAAGAAATGCTGATGATTCTGGGCTGAAGATCTTTTCCTTGAATTGACCTTAGGACTCATATCAGATGCAAATCACAGTCTATTTCAGAAAAGACCCTCGTCTCCCCTCTTCTGACATGATAGGGTAGTCACAGATGTGATCAAACACATGTAATTTGAGCATCCCTTGGGTGTCAAGCACCAAGGTTGGCGCTGAAAGAAGACCGCTGTAGTAGGTTGACTCATCTCCCTCATAAAGTATGCTCAAGGCCTTATATAAGTACAACATGTATGCAGTTCCTCTGTGCAGTCCCTGGTACTTGTGAACGGGACCTACTTTGGAAAGGGAGCCTTTGCAGGTATAAGCGAGTTCAGCTGTTGGTCCTCGGTTAAGTATTGGCCCGAGTGTGGACCCTGGCCCAGTGTACAGGTGTCTGGTCGCCCCCAGCACAAACCACGTCTGGGTGCTTTCTCTGCCAGGACATGCCCAGCTGGAGACACACCAGAGGTATGAGCAATGGGGAAAGTTGCAGACTTTATCTTGGACATTAGGGCCTTCCTGCTCTGTTCCGTCTCCCTTCAGACACTCAGCATCCAGGCCAGCTCCAGCCTTCTCCCCATCAGATGCAGTCCTGTGCAGCGGGGAGGCAGAGCCGTGCTGGGTATCAGATGAGAGTCCTGGAGACGAATCTGGATTGATCTTCGTCTCAGCTCCATCATGTCATTCACTGTGAACCCTGCATAATTTACTTAACCTCTCTTGTCTTGGATACCTCCTCTGTAGAGTGCAGAGAGTATTCATTTTCATAGTTATCTGGAACTTCTGGAATCTTCACTTCAGAGAAGGAACTGGACTTTCAGACTGTGAAACTGCAGGCTGGTGGACACATGGCTGGGAAAACCTCATTAATTCTGCTGTGTGGGAAGTCTCAGAGTTGTTTGTAAAAGATTCCCTCTTACAGCATCTTAAAGGCATCCCCTGGCACCTGGCAACAGCTGTCTGACTGGGCTTCCTCTCATCCCTTAAGTTGGACCAGCACTGGAAGCCCACACTCAGGCTTATTGTTAACAGTAACAGCAAACACTGTTTCCATTTATCGAGCACCAACTTGGCAGCTAGGAGCTGTGCTAAGCACATTCATGAATGCTTTACCTTCTTTCATCCTCACAACAAATCAGTAAGTTAGCTACTATTATTACCTTCATTACAGCCGATGAAGTGGAGGGCAAGGGAGCTGGACTAGTTCAAGGTTAATTAAGGTCACTGAGCTAGTTAGCTAACCAGTGTTTGGCTCATGGCAAGCCCAGGCTTGGGATCACTGCCATACTGCTTTTCATTCGTTCCACTGCTTGGGTTGCTGAAATTTTGGAAACATTTTTGGACCTGAGACGCCTCTCTGAGACACTCACTCTGGCTATTCCTTCATGCTCCTTCTCTGCGTGATGTACTTTGGGGACACCCTCTGCTCTGGCCGCTGCTGATCACCCAGGTCAGGTCCTGACTTGCCCTTGTCCTAGTGTTTATTCTTCCAGCTGGACCTTTCCTTCTTAGCTGCCCGAGTCCTGCTTCCAAGACTCTTGCACCTGCGCTCAACATCTGTCCATTTGCTCTCATCCTGGCCTTCCTCTCTACGCTCCCGATCAGCCCAAGCTACTCCCTACACTCTGTATCATCGCCAAGGTCCCCGATCATGACATCACCACTCCCCTCAGACCAGAATCTCTTTCCCAGCACAGAACCTGAAGATGTGCTCTTTGGATGAAGTAAGGTCTCTGCTCCCAGCAGACTGGACCAAGGAGACAGAATGGGGACACGGTACCCAGGGCCAGTGTTCATCCCTACCTTTGTCTTTTGTTGAATTCAGAGAGTACATCTTACAGTAGAGAATGGGGACCACATGCTTGATTACAATAAGAAAACGATCTCAAAGCAAATCAATCCCATATTTGTTAGCACACCCATCACTTTTATAAATTAATGTCTGCCTAATTATCACATATAATAAAATAGTGCAATAAAAATTTGTCCTTGAGTAAAACTGCATATGAATCTTGTTAGATTAATGTTAATTTTTCTCTGTGTGCAGCTCTAATCTCTACCTTAGGCCACTGCTTGTTTTCTGGATAGATATTGATTAACCATATTTATTCATGCAGAATTAAAACCAACCAGGTAATGCTGTTCTGAACTAACACATCTGTATTCTGCTGGGGAACTTTCCAGAGAGAATTCATGACCCTGAGAGTGAGTCAGAGGAAAGAGGCTTTCTCCTTCTTGACAACCAGAATGGATGTGCAGAAGTGAAAGTAGAACAGGAAGGGCTGTCCCCCCTCCCTCCTCCCCTCATCCCCCTCCCCTCCGCCCATTCCCTCACCCATGCCCCTCCCCCACCCCCACGCCCCTCCCCCCCCACGCCCCTCCCCCACCCCCACCCCACAAGCAAAACACAGAGGGGGTGTATTTTCTGGGTGATTCTGGTCCACACTTCAACTATTATGGGAAGAAATCCTTCTTGAGTCTATATTATGATTGATACTAGTCAGTTGAATTGAATTACTTAATTTCATTGGTTAGTGAAGATTTTCCCTGAAGAAACAATAAAAGCCACATGGCTCGATATTTTATTCTTGGATGAGGAACCAGCCGGCGGACACAGTCTCCAATGAGCACAGATGGAAGCCACTTCATCACAAAGTCATCCCTGAAGAGCTTGCCTTCTGATTACTTGTTCAGTCACTCAGTCGTGTCCAACTCTTTGTGACCCCAGGGACTACAGCACATCAGGCTTCCCTGTCCTTCATCACTTCCCGGATTTGCGCAAACTCAAGTCCATTGAGTCAGTGATGCCATCCAACCATCTCATCCTCTGTTGTCCCCTTCTCCTCCCGCCTTCAATCTTTCACAGCATCAGGGTCTTTTCCAGTGATTCAGCTCTTCCCATTAGGTGGCCAAAGTATTGGAGCTTCAGCTTCAGCATCAGTCTTTCCAATGCATATTCAGGGAAGATTTCCTTTAGGATTGACTGGTTTGATCTCTTTGCAGTCCAAGGGACTCTCAAGAGTCTTCTCCAGCACCACAGTTAGAAAGCATCAGTTCTTTGGTGTTCAACCTTCTTTATGGTCCAACTCCCGCATCTGTACATGACTGCTGCTCTCTGATTAGAGGATGCTGAGTAGGGTACATTCCCTGGAAGGGGGCTCCTTAGCAACATCCTAAGGAATAGGCACCCTGAAAAGTACAGGAGAGGGTAAAAAGGCAGAGAACTTAGGAAGGTTCGGTCAGCTCTCTTCTACTTCAATTTGTCTAATTGTTTTCTGAAAGGCATGCAGCCCACATTCAGGTCTGTTCATTTAGCCCACAATGCAGGTATTGATAATAAGTAATACACTGATCCCTTAATCCTCCTTTATCCTTGGTCCCGGCCCTTTGACAAAATAAGAGATTACTGAGATGTGAGAGAACTTAGCCTGACTGCACACCATCCTCAAATATCTGTTTATTATTTTCCAGCTCTGGTCACATTTCTAAACTAGATGGGAGGCAGATGGCTTCCTGAAAGTAAAAATAGATTTTATCCCCTGAAGTTTCGCAGCCTGTTTGAGGGGAAGTAGCTGAATCCAGGGTTTGAAGGAGCCTCTCTAGAGACGCACATGTGGCTTTATGTTGCATACTGCGGTGAGACAGATGATCAGAAATCTGTGACAATGACTGCTGGGAAAGCACAGTTGCCCCAGAGACTGGATTCTGGGCAGATCCGTGGTGGAAGAACCTCCAGAGGAAGAACCTGGTTGTAAGAAGGCACAAGAGGGCAGGACCCAGACAATCTGTGGTCTGGTTTCCAGTGTGGCGATGGTAGTGATGGCCTTTGTCAATTTGCTTATTTCTCTGAGCCTCTGTGTCTTGAGTTGTAAAATGAGCTGTTGTTACTGTTTCATCACTGTCTTGTCCAAATCTTTGTAACCCCATGGGCTATAGTCCACCACGAAAGTAGTCCACCACCTCTGTCCATGGAATTTTGCAGGCAAGAATACTGGCGCGAGTAGCCATTTCCTTCTCCAGGGGATCTTCCCGACCCAGGGATTGAACCTGTGTTTCCTGCATTGGAAGGGCATTCTTTACTATTCATTCTTACACCAGGGAAGCCCACAGTGAGCTGTAGTAAAGAGTAAATGAAATAATGTGTATTAGTGATCAATTGCCGCTGAGTAACAAATTACCCCAAAACTTACTGCTGCTGCTGCTGCTAAGTCACTTCAGTCGTGTCCGACTCTGTGTGACCCCATAGACGGCAGCCCACCAGGCTCTCCTGCCCCTGGGATTCTCCAGGCAAGAACACTGGAGTGGGTTGCCATTTCCTTCTCCAATGCATGAAAGTGAAAAGTGAAAGTGAAGTCACTCAGTGACCCCATGGACTGCAGCCCACCAGGCTCCTCCATCCATGGGATTTTCCAGGCAAGAGTACTGGAGTGGGGTGCCATTGCCTTCTCCACCAAAACTTACTAACCTACAGCAATAACATGTGTTATGTCACAGTTCTGCAGATCTGCTCAGCTGGGTCCTCTAACTCAGGGTCTCATAAGAGGACAATCCAGGTCAGCCGGGCTATAGTCATCTCAAGGCTTGGTAGAAGGAGTCAGAAGTGAGCAAGCTGTTGGCGGGCTTTGGTTCCCTGCAGGTTGTGGGCTGGAGGCCCCAAGTCCTCACATCCTGCTGCGTGGGGGCCTCTCTCAGTTCCTTGCCATGTGAGTCTGTCCATAGAGCAGCTCACAACTCAGGAGCTTGCTTCATCAGAGCAAGTCAGGGAGCAGAATCAGAGAATGAAGGAAGTCAGTTTCTTACAGCTTAATCTTGGAAGGGACATCCCATCACTTCTACTGTATTCTATTTCTTAAAATCGAGACACTAGATCTGCCACACCCCACAAAAGTAAGAGATAATAGATTATATTTTAAAAACTCCAGGACTTCCCTGGTGGTCCAGTGGTTAAGATTCCATGCTTCCAATGCAGGGGGCACAGGTACAGACTATGGGCTGGGAAGTTCCACATGCCCAGTGGTTTGGCAAAAAAAAAAAAAAAAACAACTAAACTAAACCTCCAGTCAATTTTCTAACATCTAATTCCACTCAGCCAACACCCACAGATTGCATACCCTCGAATGCTTTAAATCATCACCTCTTGGTCCCTCACCAACTAATAAGATTGCTGACAGTCACTTGCATGGCGCAATACATGTGGTTTGCCAGCCGTGTCACAAGCATGACCTTTAAGGTGAGTCATGGCAATTAAAGAAGGCAACTATCAGTCAATTAACCATTTGTAGATAAAGACACAGGTAACATTTACAGTTCATTTTTACTTTTCCAGTAAAAAACACAGAGCAGTTTCCTGAAATGAACGGTTTTTCGTCAAGTGAAGAATTTTGAGGCTGGAGGGGTGGAGAAACGTCAAGGCACAGCACTTTGCTGTTGCCTGGAAAGCCTTTCAAGACACCTACGCATGCTTCCAACACTCTACCAACTGTGTCTGGACTGCAACTCGAGATTCTACTGTGCATCATCTTATTAAAGTTGTCACGCTGAGCCAGTGGGATGGAAGTATACGTTTTTCCTATACAGGCATCAGCTGAAGAAAATACTGTTTTGAGAGATGTGCATACTCTTCCAAGTTAGGGATTAAAAACCAGAGGGACCCTATGGTTGGAATGTGAACTTAGAATGTCCTGAGCAGGAGATGGGGAGACAGGTGATGGAGAAAAATAAAGCAGTGTATGCTTCATCGTTCGGTCATGTCCAACTCTTTGAGGCCCCATGGACTATAGCCTGCCAGGCTCCTCTGTCCAGGAGGATTGTCCAGGCAAGAATACTGGAGTGGGTTGCCATGCCCTCCTCCAGGGGACTTACCAACCCAGGGATCGAACCCAGGTCTCCTGAATCGCAGGCAGATTCTTTACTGCCTGAGCCACCAGGGAAACTCCAAGATAAAGCAAAGGAGGAGTAAATTGCTGTTTGAAATAGTGGGTATCAGAATCCAAGAGGAGGAGGGACAAGCTGTATGTTTCAGGGGCAGAGCATGTGGGCAGAGGGACCCCTGTTTCGAGGCCCTGAGACAGAGGACATCACTGGCAACCTCCCAGGAAACTGAAACAATCACCTCGCACCCTTTGAGATCCCAGCATTGCCTGTGGCATCCACATGCAAACCTGCACTTGGACCTGAAGGGTGGGGGTAGTTCACAGGGCCCCTCGGAGCCCCAGGTACCACATTCTGCGCTTTGTATACACAAAGAGCTCCTTCCATCAGCTCAGCAATCTCACGTGGTCATTATTATTTTTGGATTGGGGTATAGTTGCTTTACAATGATGCATGAGTTTCTGCTGTACAACGAAGTGAATCAGCTATGCTTAGACATCTATCCCCGCCCGCTTAGACCTCCCTCCCCACATCCCACTCTTTGAGGTGACCACTGAAGTCATTATTTTTATCCCCATTTTACAGATGAGGAAGCAGAAGCTCAGGGGTCAGTAACCTACCCAGGGTCACAAAGTTAATAAGTTTACTGAGTGGGATTTGAACCCTGGACTTTCTGATACCAGAGCCAACGTTCTTCACGCTGTTCTGTCTAGACTGATATTTTGCCAGCTTGCACCATGAATATCATGACTGTTTTATGGGATTAGACAAGGTCAGGGCTAGGGCTAGGGTTAGGAGTCAGGTGTTTTCTACCTGGCAGGTCCGTGTCAAATCCCTGGGGCAGAGAAGAAGCTTGTTTGGTAGGAAGGGTCTTTGGGGTTCAAGAAAAGGGGGTGAGTAGTGGGATGGCAGCTGGACATGGAGGTGGGAATGTTTCCTGCCAGTTGGGAGCCCAGGGCCAGACCACCCTTCAGAATTCCCCTCTGGGTGGTCCACATCCCCTGTATCACAAACTCAGTGGATTTAGCTTAGCAATGATTTAAATTAATGGTGTAAAGATTCACTAAATGAATCCAGCCACGAACACTCAGATATCTCAGTAAAGATCCAGTGCTTGGGAGATGGTGCTGAAAAAAAAAAAAAGCCATTTTACAAGAAATGGCTCCATTAACGAGGCAAAAGAAAATGGGAAAGAAGAGGGGGCCGTATAGCCTTCCTTCCGCACCCCCCTTTCACAATGACGGTCTGAGTCCAAACCAGCATGGAGGATGAAGTCACAGCTGGTTTTGCTTTTTTTCCCCTAATACTGAAGTATAGGGAAATCTTTAATCTTCACCAGTCCTGGGGGCTGGAGGTATGAAATTTTGCTAAATAGAATGCCCCTACTAAGCACATTTTATTAGTTCTACTCTCTGACGGTGCTTTCAATGTTTAAAACAGTGGCTTTAAAAAGCCTCTGGGGGATGCACAGCAATCTCAGTTAATCCCATAATAATAAAACCCAGCAGCTAAAATGCTGCTGTTACAATAATGACCAACGAACAGGCTTTAAGATGGATGGTGAGGAGGATTTCTTGACAAGGAGCATTACGGATTCACCTTGGACTCTGTCTCCTTCCTTAGCAAGCAGAACAGGGCTCATCTTTCTTGTCGGGCTTTGCTGAGCTTGCCTAGAGGCAGATGAGGTAACCTCTCAGCAGTCTGTCCCATCCTGTGGGTCTGAAGACATCCCTAGTGACCTAGCTCAGTGAGAACTATCTTTTCCATTCTGGGCTGAGTGTGTGAAACCTCAGCAGAGTCCACCCAATAAATATGCACTGAAGAAAGCGAAAGTGTCAGTCACCTAGTCGTCTCCAACTCTTTGCGACTGCATGTACTGTAGCCAACCAGGCTCCTCTGTCCATGGGAATTCCCAGGCAAAAATACTGGAGTGGGTAGCCATTCCCTTCTCTAGAAGATCTTCCTGACCCAGGGATCAAACCTGGGTCTCCCGCATTGCAGGTAGATTCTTTACCGTCTGAGCCACCATAGAAGCCCTAAGCATGCTGGAGTCTGAAGACATCCCTAGTGACCTAGCCCAGTGGGAACTGCCTTTCTCATTCTAGGCTGAGGGTGTGAAAATTCAACAGAGTTCATCCAAAGAATATGCACTGGGCAGCCTCTATATGCAAAGCCCTGAGAAGATTTAGAGCAGGAAAGGCTGAAAATGGGGGTAGGGACTCCAAATTCAAAGAACTGACATCTAATGGAAGACAGAGGGTGTTCATGTGAATCTAAGGCCAAGTGAAATAGGAAAGAAATTAGAAGTTGCAGCAAAGGGTGGAGGGAATTTGGAAGAAGAAATAATTTAGAATGGCTCAGCAGTGGATAAATGCTTCTGGAGAAGGCAGTAACTGGGATCACTTTTTAAAGAGGAGTGGGATTTTGATAACTGGAAAAGGAGGAAAGGATCCAAGGTGGAAGAAAGAGTATTAGCAGAGACACAATTGTGTGGCTGTATGGGTTTTTCTGGGCTTTCTGGAAGCAAAGTACAGCTCTGGGAGAGTAAAGAGTTGGAATTCACAGACTTGAAGGCCACACCCAAGAGTTTGCTCTTTACCCCACAGATGACAGTGAGGTTTTGAAAGGAGGGAATGAGCTAACCATGAGCTAACCTTTAGGAAAGTAACTGATGATGATGTAAAACCAAAAAGAAAAAAAAAAACTTTTAGGGGCATATAACATTTTGTCCACAAGGTCAAAGGTACCATGGCTTGTCACCCAGACCAGAAAGAGAGTTCCAACATGGAAAACTTCTCGTCTTGATCCTGAATGCTATATTGTCCGTTCAGTCCTTTGATAAGTCTGGGAACAAGGCATTCACTGGCATTTTCCAAGAAGGTTCCATTCATACGTGATCGCGTGACAGTATTGAAAACAGAGGTCTTCTAGACCCATCACTTGTGAGACGCCTCTCAGGGTTTGGCGTTGCCTCTGGTTTCCAACTTTATATCTAGTGACTTCACATGGCCATAGGTATCCTGAGAAAAACAGGGTCAGCTGAAGCTAGCAACCTGGCAGAAAGAAGACTAAGCTTCAGGGGTGACAGGGGCAGGGCGGTGTATGCTATCCTGGACAGGAGAGATTGTTCCTCCATCATTTTCATGAGCCATGGTTTTTTTGTCTCGTTGGTTCTGTAACACAGATTGAGTCCTATTTGCAAGGCCATTGGAGCCACTTTCATCCCTTTTGATTTCTTTTTTATAACTCACCTTGTACTCTACTTCCTTGATCATGACGCACAGATAGCATCCTGCATCGTCATTGAATCCATGGTGCCTGCACTCATTCTGGGCACTACGTGGGGGTGGCCGGCACTGAAGAGAGGAGATTCCTTCTCCTCCCTTCAATGGACAGGGAAACAATGTAAAACTCCTCCTCTCAGCCCACCTCCCACTCATCCACCTCTTCATGGATTTAGTCAACAAATACTTCCCAAGCATGTATTGTGCCAGCTGCGGCATCAGAGAGAGAGAGTGCAGGAGAACCAGGCATGCTCCTGGCCCTGGAGGAAGTTTAGTGTCAACAAATCATTGGTGGTGGCAGGGTGCACGCCTGAGTTGGGGAGGGATAGGAGCCGCGGTGGAGGGGCGGGGGTGAGAGGTGGGGAGGTGGGGGGGTGGGGGGTGGGGGGATGGGGGAGATGAGGGGGGTGAGGGCGTGGGAAGCGGGAGAGACACAGCCCAGGGAAGAGGCAGGGACCTGCTCTGTGAGGTGAGGGCAGGGAAGGAGGGCAGTTCCAGGCAGAATGAAGAGCAAAGACAAGTGTCTGCGGGTGATGGAAAATGGGTGAGAGTCTGAGGCCCTGGAAGAAAGCCAGATGGGGGACGAGCAGGAACTGCAGAGGGTGACATGGGGAGGACACTGCAGAGGAAGATGGGTTCGTGTCACTGTAGACTCCGCTGTAGACGTTGGTACCTGCATGACGTCTCAAGGTGAGTTCCTCGACCTCTCCAGCTTCCGTTTCCACTCTGTATAATGAGATTAGGGCAATACACCTGGAAAGGCAGGTTTGATGGGACAATGACAAGTGAACTGCTTTGTAAACAATCAATTATTCATAACATTAGACAATCAATAAAGCATATGGAGTTTATTAACTCCAAGTTCTATAAGACAGGTCTCTCACTATATACCATTGAAAATGTCCCCAAACCCACCAAGCACACAGCCTGATGCTCCATAAATGTTGAAAACTGAGTTGAAAGAACAGTCGATGTCATTTGCCACAGACTGCAGAGGACAATGGGAGTGAGGGAGGGGAGATGGTCCTTACAGAGCCCCGAGCCATGGTGCTGAGATCTTGAGGGACTTGGGGATGTGGTCTTAGAAGCCAAAATAGAGCAAACCAATGATGTTCTGACTTCATAGTGAGTCTGAATTCAAATGAAATAAAGCTTCTAAACAGATTCATCCTAACCCAATTTATCTCACTTGGGTACATTTTAAACTCAATTTGATATATACAGCTCACTACATGGCAAGGAAACTGTTTAGAACTTTTATTGCCCATATAAGATTTCTAGTCCCACAGATAATAAAAGAAAAAAAAATACCCCAAAGCTTCAGCATAGGATCTTCATAAATAGTGGAGATGGCTTATCTTTACACTAACTGAGAGGGAGCCCTTGTGAGCAATGCATAGGTAAATCATTAACAATTTGTGTTTCTCTTCGTTTGTTTAAAAGCCATGGAAACTATATACACTCAAAAGTACTGGAGACTGGGGAGGTTTTATGTCTTCCCCGATGGCTCAGAGGGTAAAGAACCCACCTGGAATGCAGGAGGGTTGATGCAGGTTTGATCCCCGGGTTCGGGAACGTCCCCTGGAGAAGAAAATGGCAACCCACTCCAGTATTCTTGCCTGGAGAAACCCATGGACAGAGGAACCTGGCGGGCTACAGTCCATGCGGCTGCAAAGAGTCAGATACGACTGAGCACACACACATAAAAGTTCTGTTTTCAAGAACTCAGGGAATGTTGTAGATGATTATCGTCTGTGAAACCTGAGAATGAGCACCATCTCTGATACTTACTGGCTGTGTGACCTGGGGCGAGTTACTCAGCTAATCTGAGCGTCAGACAGTTTAGTTTGAAGATGTAGATGACCACTGTAACCAAATCATGCCTGTAAAGGATTTAACGAGTTAAAACAGTGCCTGGTGAACTGATCTAGATTGATCAGGAGGTTAAGGATGAGACAGATGCTATAACAGAGAAAGATCTTTCACATGATGTGTGTTATTCAGAGAGACAAGGAGATTATCTTCCTTAAATATATCTATAATAGGATTGGTTCGTATTATAGATGTCCAGCTCAACAGAGATGAGATTCTTCTAGAGGAGACAACTTTATTATCTTTATTTAAAGGCTTTATTAACTATACCAAAGCCTTTGTATACAAACTAGAAAATTCTTAAAGAGATGGGAATATCAGACCACCTTATTTGCCTCCTGAGAAATCTGTATGCAAGTCAAGAAGCAACAGTTAGAACTGGACATGGAAAAACAGACTGGTTCCAAATCAGGAAAGGAGTACATCAAGGCTGTATATTGTCATCCTGCTTATTTAACTTATACGCAGAATACATCATGAGAGATGCCGGGCTGGATGAAGCACAAGCTGGAATCAAGATTGTTGGGAGAAATATCAATAACTTCAGATATGCAGATGATACCACCCTTATGGCAGAAAGTGAAGAAACTAAAGAGCCTCTTGATGAAAGTGAAAGAGGAGAGTTGGCTTAAAACTCAACATTCAGAAAACTAAGATCATGGCATCTGGTCTCATCACTTCATGGCAAATAGATTGGGAAACAATGGAAATAGTGAGAGACTTTATTTTGGGGAGCTCCAAAATCACTGCAGATGGTGACTGCAGCCATGAAATTAAAAGATGCTTGCTCCTTGGAAGAAAAGTTATGACCAACCTAGAAATCATATTAAAAAGCAGAGACATTACTTTGTCAACAAAGGTCCATCTAGTCAAAGCTATGGTTTTTCCAGTAGTTATGTATGGATGTGACAGTTGGACTATAAAGAAAGCTGAGCACCAAAGACTTGAGGCTTTTGAACTGTGGTTTCGGAGAAGATTCTTGAGAGTCCCTTGGACTGCAAGGAGATCCAACCAGTCCATCCTAAAGGAAATCAGTCCTGAATATTCATTGGAAGGACTGATGCTGAAACTCCAATCTTTTGGCCACCTGATGCGAAGAACTGACTCATTTGAAAAGACCCTGATGCTGGGAAAGATTGAAGGCAGGAGGAGAAGGGGACAACAGAGGATGAGATGGTTGGATGGCATCACTGACTCGATGGACTTGAGTTTGAGCAAGCTCCGGGAGTTGGTGATGAGCAGGGAAGCCTGGCGTGCTGCAGTTCATGGGGTCGCAAAGAGTCGGACATGGTTGAGTGACTGAACTGAATTGAGAGGAGACAACATCGTAACATCCACAGAGGCTGCAAAAGGGTTCCCTAAAGGATAAATGCATGGGTCATAAATATGGCCACATGCACCACTATTGTGAGTCCATGAGCCCCTGAGACTTGAGTGGAGCTGAGGATGCCCTCTGACTAGGATAAAGCTTTTAAATCATCCAGACAAAAGAGATCCGTGACAGAGCCTCGTCCATTGTGATTGACATTCATTGTCTTTGCTATTCATGGGGCTCTCTTAACATGTGACACACACCCCCCTCTGTGATGGGGACACTGTCTGGTTGCAGCAGTGTGGCTTCATGAGCATCTGGGGCATTGGAAGGATCTGACCCAATTTACCCTGTGCGTTCACTTCCCTTGGTAGCAAGTGAGAGTCTGGTACCTTACCTCAAGATGACTGTCAGATAGCATCCCTACCTCCACCTGCCCTGAAACCTTCAATGATAGAATGTGTTTAATCACTGCCTCTTCGTGTGCAATTCTTTCCTAGGAGGCAATGCAAAAGGAATTACCCAAAGGGATCCATGCTGTAAAAGCATTTCTACTCTTCGACAGGAAGCTTGAAGTAGGCTCACGAAAAGTTTCCATCACAAATGGAGTTCATTCCTTCTCAAAATCTGCCCTCTCTTCAGTGGGCTACATAGCTCCCGGGGAGGCCAGAGGAATGTCCATCCAGCTCAGACAGCCTCTTCCCCCCTCTGCCTTCATGGTCCACTGGCTGCTGTCCCTTTTCCTCTTCCTATCCAGATCCATGATGCGAAGAACTAACTCATTGGAAAAGACCTTGATGCTGGGAAAGATTGGAGGCAGGAGGAGAAGGGGACGACAGAGGATGAGATGGTTGGATGCCTTCACCGATGCAATGGACATGAGTTTGAACAAGCTCCAGGAGTTGGTGATGGACAGGGAAGCTTGGCTTGCTGCAGTCCATGGGATCACAAAGAGTAGGACACGACTGAGAGACTGAACTGAACTGATCCAGATCCAGCTTTAGGAGGGAAGTGATCCCCTTGCCAGGTGCATTTTAAGGCCATGGTCAGCATTCCAGAGAAACAGCGTGTGGCCCCTACTAGACAGGAAGCCTGAGGATGCTTCTAACAGCCGTGTGGCCATTCCCGAGGCTGGGGTGGGGAACTCCAGCTGCAGGCTAACTGCAGCGTCCCATCACGTGGTTTGGCCGAGTGGCACTCCGCCATGGACAAGTGTCCACTGCCCTTCCTCTCGACGGCCCTTCTCGTCACCTCTGGGCTTCTATTATTAATATTTCGCTCTCAGACATCACGGACTCCTCATGGTTACCAAACCTTCATACATACGATTTACCCACTCCGCATCCATTGTTTGTTTAGCACCAGGTTACCCTTGGTGACCTACCTGCTAAACCCAGCAAGGAATCAGGTAGAGCCCTGCCCCCGGGGGGCTCACAGTTTGTGTGGCTTGATTATTAACTTGGAGATGGGTGCGGAGAAGAGCTGTTGTCTTTCAGTCGCTCAGTTGGGGTCCGACTCTTTGCAACTCCATGGACTGCAGCATGCCAGGCTTCCCTGTTCTTCACAGTCACCTGGAGTTTGCTCAGACTCATGTCCATTGAGTCGGTGATAACATCCAACCATCCTCTATTGTCCCCTTCTTGTCCAGCCTTCAATCTTCCCTAGCATCAGGATCTCTTCCAATGAGTTGGCTCTTTGCATCAGGTGGCCAAAGGATTAGAGTTTCAGCTTCAGCATCAGTCCTTCCCATGGATATTCAGGGTTGATTGTCTTTAGGATGGACTGATTTGATATCCTTGCCGTCCAGGGGAGAAGAGAGGGTGCTTTAAAAAGATTCATCTGAGCAAAGTTTAAGGGGAGGACTCTTCACTAAGGGTGGGCGGGGTTAAGGGGACCAGACAGGGATGTTTAGACCCCCAGGGCAGTAGTAACAGGAGGAGCCATGACCACCCCAGCCCAAGGGGCAAGGGAGGACTGCAGCCCACAGGACCGTTCTGCTGGGAGGGTCACCCTACAGGAGGTGGACCCTGAAAAGAGTCCAGCCTCTGCCAGGCTCTCCTCAGGTGGGGCAGAATATTAGTGGGGAGTGAGGGGGGTGCTTTTGGCAAATGCCTTGACCTCCTCTCTCCTCCCACTCTGTCTCCCAGGCCCGAACTCACTTGGCAGCCAGAGGACCACAGTGCCCACAGGGTACAGACTTTAGGGATGGCATCCAGGCACAGAGCAGCAGGGAGAGGTGAAAAATGGAGCTGGGGCAGGGAGAAGGGGCAGCACAGTGGCCCCTGCATGTCGCCTGGGGGAACGGAGGCGGGGAGCATCCAACATGCTCAGACTGAAGTCCCAGACCCTGTCAGGAGAGGGGCTTGGTGCATTCCATCTGGGGGGCATTACTGCCCAAAATTGCCCCCCTACAGATGGCTGGCTGCTGGGGTCTGGACCCTCCGAGATGGTCCACGGACAGGCCCAGTTATCACTCCGGGAGCCACGAAGAGGTGGCGGAGCTGCAGTCACCGAGCAGTGGGGGGAGTCTGAACAAAGATCCCGAGGCTCTGCTTCAAAATCACGTACGAAATACGACATGGCCTTTGTTTTCGAGCCATGTATAAGTTCACTATGGGGAGCAAACCTAGGTAGAAAAATATGAAACAATGACAACAAAGGCAGTGGAAATAAAAAGCCGTCAAAAAACCCAGCGGCAAGCAGGTTGCTAGTGGCAAACGCTGCCGGGCCGGCAGGTGGGGCGGGCACCCGGGCGCCTGCAGCCCTTGGTGCGGGGGTGACCATGCGTGTGCACACTCAGAGGCACATGCACTGCACAGGCATGCATGCAGATACACAAACACACAGGCATGCACAATGCAAAACCTGTTTCCACTGCTACATGGTCTCTCCTGACAGTCTTCTTTGTTTGCTTTGCTGAAATGCACACCAGGAAACAGAAGGGAGAGAGGCAGAGGTGAGGAAGACTGACAGATGGACATTGTTGCCGGGGCTCCTTTTTCAGCAGCCATGTCCCTTTTGGGTTCTGGGTTATCCCAGAAGAAAATGAAGGTCTGTCTGCCTTGCTGGATTCATGATAGCTTTCCTGATGGTATGATGTGCAGCTGACACCTTAGAAATCAGGGGACTAGAGCATAGATGATTCCAGCCTAGCTCCAAAACGGATGACCTGAAGGTGGCTGATACGCTTCCCGTTTAATGATCTCCTCCTGGTTTCTGCCTTCGTGGCACCCTCAGGACCATCTTCCCACGATGGAAGAGTGCAGAGTCTCATCAACACGGGAGGGAACGGTGGGTTTGCCATCACTTTGTTTTTTCTGGGAGGTATTCGCCTCTGGCAAATCCCTTCCCATCTCCTCCTGACATTCACGTCAGCATCTTGGTACCTGGGCTTCTCCCAGATTCCAGTATTCCTGCCATGAAGCTGATGTTAACAGTGACACAGATACTGCATGTCACACGTGATAGCTAAATATCCTAAGACAAGGGGATTGCAGGTGTGATCGTGTGGGTCTTTCCACCTGTTCCAGAAATGCAGAGCCTTGGAGAATGAACGGACAGGAAGCATTCACAGGAGCAGCTTCAGTGCTCAGCCCAGAACCGAAGACAGCGGGAGGGCTCTGCCTTATGTGGGGACACCGTGCTTGGTGCGGCTGTCTTGCAGCGGTTAGACTAGGGGAATAATCCCAGTATTTGAAAATGGCTTTATTGGTGAAGATGCTGAATCCTCCACGTTTCCTGAAACAGCACCTTTCATTGTGTGAAAAGTGCAAGTGTTAGTCATTTAGTCGTGTCCATAGCCCGCCAGGCTCCTCTGTCCATGGGATTCTCCAGGAAGAATACTGGAGTGGGTAACCTTTCCCTTCTCCAGGGGATCTTCCCGACCCAGGGATTGAACCTGGGTCTCCTGTGTTGCAGGCAGATTTCTTTATCATCTGAGCCACCAGGAAGCACCTTTCACTGGGTCCATGTAAAACCCAGAAGAGCAGGACTAAAGAGAAGTGCAGCTGAATTCACAAAACGTGGAATAAATTGCTGACGCTTGGTCACATGACTTCTTATGTGGTCTGTTTTCCAGCTGCCAAAATGGATGCCCAGAACCTGGTGTGTGAGTCGTGTGCAGGTCTGTATCAGCTGAGACCTCTCTTGGAGACTGGAGAAGTTAGCTCCACACTGGACCCATCCCATCCTCTGTCCTGTCTCTGCTTCCCATCAGCGGCTCACCTTGCTTATTCCTGACCTTATTATTTTCACGCATGCCTTTCTCCCACTTCCCTCTGAGTCTCACAAAGTATGTAGCTTGGAGATCCACACCTGAAGAGGCCCATCATACGTGCTTGATGAAGAAGTGCCTGGACCCATGGCAAAGAGATGCAGTCACCTCTGGCCTGGCCGATCCTGTTTTGTCCTCCACTCCAGGGGCATTGTCCAGAATTACAGGTGGTCAGCACTTACTGCTGAACATACATCTTCCTGAGAACCTTCCAGGGCTCTGCCTTCTCCCATTGGTGCCTCCCTAGGTCCCCAGGCCCCTTGACTCAACACTTTAGTGTTTAAACTGGCACATGATGTAACCAAAGGCTCCCAGGGAAGGCCACCCGCCTCTAGTGCACCCACCTTAGCTACTATGTCAATAAAAGTGATTCATGTCCTAAAGCACTTTAGAATTATCTGGGTCACACCTGGTGACGCCGTCACCAGACCCCTTGATGCATTGTGTATCACAGTGAGCAAACCACCCCAACCAGCCAGCCCCCAAGACCTCAGTGGCACACCAACCAGACTTTTGGGTGAGGAGGACCAACGCACCCCCCTACCTCTTACCCCCCAAGCTGGACACTTTGTACGTCCTTTCCTCTCAGCCTGACACTCAGAGGGAGACCACAGCTGCCTCTCCTTCTGCAAGACCCAGTTTTCCCAAACTCTACCCACTTGCCCAAGAAAGCGGGACTGATGGAGTGGGCAGGGGAATGTGATGCCAACATATAAACTAAACAGAATTGTGAAACACATGATTGTGGTTTGGAAGAGGTGTCAGGAAAGCCTCCTTCATTGTGGAAATTACTGTAAAATAAACAAAAGCCAGCGGGTCGCCTTCTTGTGTACGTTCTTGCTGTTATTTTTCCTCCTTTTCATTTTCACCATAAGAATCCACAACCCGGCTAGGGAACAAGTCTTCCTACATAATATAAAAGCAGTAGAACTACTGGTGATATTAATAATACTTTACATTTATAGAGCATTTCTCACCTTTAAAGCCCTTTATAAAAATTAACTAATTAATTCCCTTAGCAACAAAGTACTTACTTTGTTGGCTTCTAGGCATATAATTCAGTAGTGGCCTGAATTATACATCTCCCTGTCGAGTGGTTTGCAATTGTTTTCAAAGGCATCACATTGGTTGAGATGCATTTTCTGTCCAATTCTGAAGTCGAATTTTAAAAATCAGTATAAAAGAAATGGGGCGGGGAGAGGAATTCTAGCTACACCAAAGTATCCCAATTATCAGCATGTGCTAAAGGCAGAAAATGTTTTCAGCACTGAATCTCATCTAAGGCTTGCTGGGTATCAACTGGCGCCCTAGTTGCTATTATCTCTGACAGGCTCACATAGAAAATTCCAGAAACGAGCATCCTTGATTCTATTTACGCCTATTTAAAAATAAAACTGACATCAATACTGATATTGCTCTGGGCTATTATTGCCTCAGGTGTTTTTCCTCTTTCCTTTTTGAGGTTTGAATCAATAGACCAGCAAAGACAATGGGTAAAACACTCCCTCCTTTTTCTTCCCTGCCCTCCCTCTGTACCTGCCCCTCCCACTCCCACACTTGTGGGTGCATTCGGTGGTAGCCTCCCTTCGGAGTACAGTTCCTGGCACTTCGTTGCTTAACCGCTCAGTTGTGTCCAACTCTTTTAGCCCACCAGGCTCCTCTGTCCTTGGGATTTTTCAGGCAAGAATACTGCAGGGGGTTGCCATTTTCTACTCCAGGGGATCTTCCCAACCCAGGGATTGAACCCACATCTCCTTCATTGCAGGAGGATTCTTTAACACTGTGCCACAAGGGAAGTCCTTTCTGGCACAGATATGCTAGCCCAAGCCACTCCTTTGGCCTCTGGGAGGAGTGGATAAGGTCAGGTGGGTGGGAGGCGGGGCCAGCGTGTGTGGTCCCCTCCCTCTGGGGCTGGGAGGGGCAGGGGGCGTGTCCCCTCCCGACTGTCTCTCCAGGTGCCCACCCTGCTAACCTTGGCCTCCTTGGATCTCCAAGCCCTGAACTGAATGCCCCACCACCCTACACACATCTTGGCAAAAGAATCTGATTAAACTCTCTTCCATCCCACTCACGTGGGGCCACCTGGTTCCATTGTTCCCCTTTTTACACTTGGAGAAACCAAAGCCTAGAGAATTCCATTGACAGAAGAGCTTGGCAGGCAAAAATCCATGGGGTCAAAGGGTCAGACATGACTTAGTGACTAAACCACCACCAAACCCCACTGGTGGCTGTAAGCTTGGCTCAAGCCACCGCCGTGACCATCAAAGCCCATGTGCTTGCGGCTGCTCCAGGAGGCCCCCTACCCGTGAGCCTTAGTATGGTAGGAACTGAGAGGGGATTCCAAACATGCAGAGAAGCCCACTGTGGGCCCCCCACCACTCGGACTCCTCTGAGAGTCTGCACTGGGCTCTTGGTGTTGAGAAACCCCGGCAGAGGCTCTGCTGCTGAGTCTGCCCAAGGGGCCCCTTCCCTTCCTTCCTGGGGTAAACTCTGCATATGGTCACTCTGCCAGAAAACAGACAAAGTAGAATTCTGGGGGTAGGATGAAATCTCTGCCTTTTCCTGCATGGGTCCTGCCGTTTCTGGCTGGACTGCTTTTGTCCTGAGCCGGGGTGCCCAGGCCCTGGTGGAGGACAGTCTCCCACTCGACCTGGGATTTCTGCACATTTCACAGTCACACTCAGGGCTGTGACGTGACTCCAGTGGCCTGCATGTTCCACCAGGTTCACAGCGTCCACGGCCATGTCCACCTTCCTATCTTTTAAACTTCCCCTTGGCCACACCTGGGGTTAGAAGTCCCTGTTAAAAATCAAATTCGTTTTTACAAAATCCTCACTCATAGATACTCCCCACCTCCCGTTGTAAGTTTCAGTGTCAGCAAGCAACATGCTGAGCCAAGTATCTTCCCACCCCTTGAGAAGAGCTGGACCTGAAGCCAGGTGCCCTTGGAGACCCCTCCTCTGTTTGGAGCCTTGGTTCCTGCAGGAGGAGGAAGCACAGAAGAGGCCCTGGAAGCATCTCAGTTTAGGACGCAGTGGGATGTCACTGGAGTTAACGGGCCTGCCTCTAATCCCCTCTGGGCTGTCCCCCCACGGGGCTGTCCCACGTCACACAGCTGCGAGGTGCAGAGCCGGCCCCCTAACCCTTGGACCCTCAGCTGGATTCTCCCTGAGCCTCGGGCTCCTCCTCTGTGAGGTGGGGTAAGTTCATCCGCCACAAGGGCTATTGGGAGGACTGCATGGTAACACAGAGGATGCACGTAAGGCCTGAACTGGGCCTTTAGCCAGTTCCTTCCCTTCTCTTCCACAGTAGCGAGTGCTCTCCCGGCATCTACTCGGGTTCTTCCTCTATGAATGCAGGTCAAGTTCCCATGCAGAGATTCAGGTCCACTGGGAGAGGGGAATCTAGCAAAGATTCCACGAGAGGCCGTACCCTCACCCCGGCCACCCCTGCCCCCGGCGCCAGGCGCCCACACCCACAGGAGTCAGACCCACTTTGTTTACCAAACGGCGCATCCTAGCACAGCTCTGTTGCCAAGGACAACAGTGACTGTCCCGCTATTATTCAGAACACTGCTATATTCTCTCTCTCACAATAGAGAGAAAGAGCATGTTCTAATGAGGAGAGGGTACGAAAAGGCTCGGCAGCATCAGAACACCCCAAGGACCAAGCCTGAATGCTAACCTGCGAGAGGAAGTGCTTTTGGAGGAGCTTGGCAAGTGGACTGCGCTGGCCAGGTGCCCACACCTGCAGCCCCTTGTTGGTGGGTCTCAGAACATCCCCATGTGTGGCTATTCAGACATTGGGAGGGGTTCATACAGCCAGGGGGGCTTCCCTGGTGGCTCAGACGGTAAAGAATCTGCCTGCAATGCAGGAGACCTAGGTTCGATCCCTGGGTCGGGAAGATCCTCCGTAGGAGGGCATGGCAACCCACCATAGAGAATCCCACAGACAGAGGAGCCTGGCAGGCTACAATCCACTGAGTTGCAAAGAGTAGAACACAACTGAAGCGACTTAGCATGCACACATGCATACAGCCAGGAGCTCGACCTCTCAAAGGGCCAGATGACTGGGCCTTTACTGCCCTGTCCCAGGCTGCACTGATGTGTCCTTAGATGGGATGTCCTCCCTGAAGGCTAGGGGTTGCCATGGCTCCAGCCCCGTGACTCGCCATTCCACAGAGCAGACAAGGGGCAAATGAGATCACCCACCCGTCAGGCTGAATCAAGGGAACCCACCCAGCTTCAGAGAAACAGCTGGTACCAGAGAGCTGGCAGGAAAGGTCACATCCCCTGAGTGGTGCTGACATATTTAACTTCTGGATAAATTCCAGAAAAATGACACGGAGTCCCCTCCAAGGGAGAGCACAGCGGCAAGAACCCCAAGGCAAGTTCAAGACCTGTGTGTTAGGATGGGGACAATTTGCAAAGGTGCCCACAGAGGAGGGGTTAGAAAAACAACCACCCCAGAGGGCACCACCTCTGGGTGGGAGTCAGGCAGAGAGTGTGGCCACCCAGGATGGAGGCAACAGTCAAGGACAGCCACCAGACCGCAAAGAGAGTGAAGGCCAAAGCAGGGAGTAGCAAGGGAACACCGCCTGTCTGGAATATCACAGGGAGGCTTGTCTGGAATATCACAGGGAGCCGCTCCTGGGCAATGGTGCAAAAGTGGAAGAAATAGCGACCCCTTTCCCGACCTGGCCTCAGGTGTTCACAGGCAGGTCTCGGAGACTCGGAAAGAAACTGAAGCTGAGAAGGGGAGAGACTCCCTTCCTCTACCCACTCCTGCCGTCTAATTCTGCCGGAAAAGAAGATGCTAGAGGGGCAGAGGAGAGCAGCCATCACTTGAGTGCTTGGGAAGATGGATGGAGACCCAGGAGGATTAAGATGTGGTCCGCCTACCCTCTGCAGTACTCTCGTGGCCCTTGGGGGCCTGCGGAGCCCGAGTTGGCAAGGAGACCATGATGAGGAAAAGTAATTTCATGTCAAGAGCCCTTCTAGGAACGTGAGGCCGAGATGTGGTGACGGGGAGGTTCGGCCAGTGGAGCGATGGGGCGATCACCCTGTTGTGTCAGGGTGCACTCCACCTGCTTGTGGGGGAGAGGGGCGCCCCCACCCACGGCTTCACCCCAGAACACCAGGAAGAGACACAGAAATCAGAATATCGCTGTGAAACTTTGCAGTTCCTGATCAGAAATCGTCAAAACAAGAAGCTCCTATTTCAACAATTAGCATCGGGAACAGATTTACAAACCAAAACCACAGTTAGTAAGTGGGGTGATGAATCTGAGTTTGACCTCAAGCTTCTGCCCTGTCTTTGGTTGTGAACAAATAGCAATAAGCAAGTCTTCAGATGTACGGGTGTGTTCCTAGGAGACTGCTTTAAATTACATTATTTTGTAGTAATATACCATCTTTCCAGGTGTCTATTATGTGTTTGGAAAGTTATCTCAACTTAAAAAAAGGACCTTGCTGCATTTAAAATAAAAACACTGAAAAATGGGTTAACCCTCTAAACACCAGACATATGAATACACAGCCAGTGCTCTGGGCAATATATTTTTTTTAAGAGAGATTGCCTTTTTATTTTTATTTATTTATTCTTTTGGCTGGGCCATGGGATATTAGTCTTCCAACCAGGGATTGAACTCACACCCCTTGTGTTGGATCCACAGTCTTGACTACTAGACTGTCAAGTGGGTCTGAAACCCAGACTTTCACAGAGAGGTGATTTTTCTGGTAAAGTGATTGACAAAGCAGGATTTCAGCTCTAAGAGGCAGGGCATCAGAGTTCAGAATCTGACACTTGGGGCCGGAGTGTGGGAGATGTGTTTTCTATCTGGTACTTGATCTTTCAACTTCATTTTCTCTTTCCTAAAGTAAACACCACCTTTAAACACACCAGCCTTTTAGCAACTCTTCCCTAAATGGTGTTTATCTTCCAGGCTATCTATTAATTGTCAGTTTATTTAGCAAACCTAGTTTGCCCAGGGTTGACGGATCTGTTTAATATCCTTCTTTAAGATAGGCTGGCTTATCTTTACAAAAAAATGTTATCGGGTGCCTGCTCTAAGGATCATTACTTTGATTTATTGTTTCCTCTGCAGCAAATCTCCAATAATGGGTTTTCCTTAAGCCGTATCCGTACTTCTTTTGGTCATGAATTTTCAGTGCCTCTCTTGTTTCTCTGTGCATAAGTACTGTGTGGATTTGAGGGCCAGGATGTTTCAGGAACTCACCCAGGCCCTGTCCACATGGCCTCAAGGCCTCTGATGGGCAAGACCATGGTGATGCCTGGAGGAAAGTGGTAATGGAGAGCATGACCTTGAGCAGGTGACAGCCCCCCGTTCCTGTGACCTTTGAGAGGACCTCCCAGTGGACTCCCCAGGTGGTGCAGTGGTAAAGAACCCGCATGTCAATGCAGGAGATGTAAGAGATGCAGGTTCGATCCCTGGGTGGGTAGACTCCCCTGGAGGAGGAAATGGCAACCTGCTCTAGTATTCTTGCCTGGGAAATCCCATAGACAGAGGAGCCTGGTGGGCTAGGGTCCATGGGGTCACAAAGAGTCGACTGAGCCACTGAGTACACGTGCTCAATGTGTCAGGAACACCCACCCCACACAGAGCCAAGATGCCCTATCGGTCGTGTGCCAGGTCCCAGGCAGGCACCTTCCAAGGCATCCTAGGTCAGTAGGGCTCGGGGTGGGGTGGGAACGGGAGAGCAGTGAGGGGGTCACTGAGTAGTCCGTGCAGGTCCCACATGCAGACACCAAGTCCTTCACCCAAAGCTCAAAGGCCTGAGCGGAGAAGTCATTTTAGCTCTGGTTTGAGCTTTGTCTCTGGTATTGCAATGAATCATCTACTTCCCCTTTGTCTTCCACTTCTATAAAGAGTCGTATGAGTAATACTCTTCATATTTTCCATTTTAAGAGAAATTCAGAAAGTTTAGATAGACTGAGGGTTCTTGTTGCCAGATTTTTTTTTCCTTAAACGCACCCCCCATCTATATATATGTAAACAACTCTCTTATACATGTACACATCAGAGGTAAGTCCTTCATGGCCCAGCTCTGACCTGTCCTGTCACACGGGCAAACAGGGAGAACCCCAAATGGATGTTACTGAATAGGACCCCTAAGTGCTAGCTGTTTGGAGGAAGAGAAAAATGCAAACAGTGAGTGTATGTTTCAGCTTTTCCTGAACTATCAAATGACCCAGAAATACTTAATTAGCTGAAATGTTAAGGGACATTGGAAATACAAAATGTGAAAGAATAAAATTTCTTTGTGGTAGAAAAAAACCTGGCTGCCAGGCTGTGTCTGTGTGTGCAATTGTGTATAAGGGAGACAGAGAGACGGAGAGAGGAGAGACAGAGGGACCCCTTCCTTTCTCAGGACTATAACACTAACTATTAATGGCCAAAAGTACTACTGACGATCACACTGGCTGTGAAGTCCTCTCATTTATCATTTCCTCCTATTCCTGCTCGTGTGTTTCAGGAGGACGTCAAGAGCAAGCCCATGGCGTTCCTCTAGGTTTCCTTTCTGTGGGAATGAGGAAGGGCGGGAATGGGAGGCTGGAGCTCCCTCCCTATGCAAATCCTAGCCCTGCCTTGGCTCAGGGCTGCCAGTTTGAGGAGCGTGTGGGTTGTGATCCTTTTGTTCCTTTGGAAGAAAAAAAATGTGCTGCGGGTAAAAATAGTATTTTAAAGTCTTTTTTTTTTTTTAATAATGCACATCAGAGCTGATGACAAGGGAGCTGTTTCTCTGGGTGGGACAAAAGAGTGACTGAGCTGGGAAAGGCTGAGGTTTCCCCCAGCCCCTGCTCCAAGCATCTCCTCCACCCTGGTTTCCGTCAGCAGTGGGGTCTGGGGAGTGAGCCCAAGTCCCACTCCCTTCTCCCATCACCTGCTTGTAGGGTTTCAAGACAGTGCAGTTGCTTAGGGCCTTTCACTGGGCTCAGGCGGACAAGGCCAGGCTGGCTGCTCTAGGCTCGGCCCACCTGGAGCTGCTCCCCGTTCTCAGAACCTCTCTCCCTGCCTCCTCCTGTTGCTTTCTGGGGTCTCGGCTCCCTCCTTCTCCCCTCTTCTTTGCCCTGTTTATTCTTTTCTACGTTTTACTTGAAAATTCCACACCTTTTCTCTAAATTCCCGTTTCTAGACTTGTGTGTGTTTCACTGTCAGCGGCATCGACTCCCTCCTTGGAGCAGGGCATTTTAAAATAATTTCAGCTCCATCCGAGAAAGCAGACTCTCAGGGACTTGTCCAGCTGGGGCAGGAGGCACTGGGAGTCGAGAGACGCTGGGTCTCTCCGGTCCTTTGCCCCCGTGGCATGGTTTCCTTCTTCTGTGACACTTGACTTTGAGGCAGGAACTGGCTCCTACATGAATTAAAATAAAATCAATAACGTCAACATAAAAGCTCCTGAAGGTGGGTAGGGACCTCCCCTTCTGTGCACCACCCGTGGGTCCTGGCTCATGCCCACCCACATCACTTGGCACCTGCAGAACTCAGGTGCTCGGATGGTGGGTCGCCCATCACTCTCTAACCTTGCAGGAGGGGTGATGGAGAAGATTGCAGCAGGTCCTACTTACGGATAAAACCACTAGTGACTCACCTCAAAGCTCTTGTAATCCAACTTTTAAAAAATTTGTAGGTGAGGAATATGAGAGTCAGGCATGTCAAGTCACATGCTTAATAATCCGGAATTGCTTAGTCTAAGAGATGGTGCTAGAACCCAGATATGTGCGTTTTTGCTTATGGCTCTTTCCACCAGGCCATGGGGCATCCCTGCAGTGTGCTAAGACAAGAGCCATCTGGCCACTTAAAACATTTTTGTTTTTGTACTTTTTCTACGAGTTTGAAAGGCACTAATTGGCCTACTTTACAAAGAAAAACTATATCTGTACATACGTACATACGTATATGTGTATTTTCCAATGGTTTTAGAATCAGTGTCACAGCATGTTGGGGCTGGATTCGCTTGGCGACCACGTGCTCCAGCCCTTTCAAGTTACTAAGGAGACCGAGTGTCTGGTGGGGCCAGAGTGAGAAGAGCCCTTGAAAGTCAAAGAAGCTTTCCTTTTTTGTTGTACAATCAGATAGATTTTGCTTTTCCTTTTCTTGGACGACAGCCCCACTTTTCGTGCACCTGGAGCAGTCAGGTCCATATCCGCTCACCACGCACCCATGATGCTGGAAGGCCACGGCTGAGAGGCTGATCAGCGGTCTTGTCCGCTCACAGCTGGGTGCAGGGCCCTCTCCAAACTGGCAATGTTCAGACCTGCCCACAGCCTTGCCCCTCGTCCTCGTCTTCTCTTCTGAGCCACAGTCAGCCTGATTCTGTTGACCAGAATGAGGGGCAAGTGTAGTGAAAGTGTTAGTCGCTCAGTCGTGTCTGATTCTGTTCGACCCCGTGGACTCTATTTGCAAAAACGTCCCATTCTGAAATATGGAGGGGGGTTAGGATTTCAACACATGAATCTGGGGAGGCATAGTTCACCCCCTAACAGAGTGATGGAATAGCATCATGTTGTAATGCCTCACGAAATAGTGAATCTAGGCAAAGGCCATCAGTAACTGCTAAAACCACTCAGTGGAAAGCTGATGAGAAACTTTAGAGTGAGTGGAGCAGGCCGATAATAACAAACCTGCCGGCCGATCTTAACATCACCAGATACAAGACACACAGGCCTTGCCTCTCCATGTGATGGAAGAGGAAGCACACAGCAGCGCCTTCCCCGTGTCCTTGCCTCTCTCCCCTCCAAAAGCAAAAATGTAGGACCTTAATCTGATCAAGTCTTTGATGGGAATGTAAACGAACCATTCAGAGGATTTACAAGTGAGAAGAATCACGCCTTAGGTATGCGATCAGCAAGATCCAGAATGTGAGAAATTCTGTCGGACAAAATCCCTGGTTTCTTAACAGATGTTAGAGGGGAAAAAAAGAGGAAGTGGGGACCTAGAGGTCCAAAGAGACTTAAAAAAGTGTATCAGCTGAACTCGGTGCGTGCATCTTGTGTGGTCTGGATTTGAACAAGTCATCCATAAAATACCAAAAAACATATAAGAGGGAAATTTGAACACTGCGTATTTGGCGATGTTAAAAAAAATCATGAACTTTTTGGAAAGATATATTTATTCATTCTTGGCTGCTCACAGGCCCTCTCTAGTTGTGGTGCGAGCCCCTCTCACTGTGGTGGCCCCTCTCACTTTGGAGCACAGCCTCTGGGCACGTGGGCTCGGTAGCTGTGGCTCACGGGCTTAATTGCTTTGTGACACGTGGGATCCTCCCAGACCAGGGATCAAACCTGTGTCCCCCGTTTTGGCCGATAGACTCCCAACCACTAGACCACTGGGAAAGCCCCAAATCATTAATTTTTTAAAGTGTGATAATAGTACTGTTGTAATTTTTAAGTTCTTATTTTCAGGGATACCACTAAGGTCCCTACCGATGAAAAGTTAGTGTCTTGGACTTGTTTCAAAATAATTTGGGAAAGAGGTGCTAAATTGGGTGAATCCAGATGACTTGTGATTGGCTAGGTGTTGAAGCTGGGGTGATGGCTATATGGGGTTTCATTATACTCTTCTCTCTGCTTTTATACATTCGAAATTTTCTATAATAAAGTGTTAAAAATTGATGAGGTGGCTCTCCTATAAAAGTCCTATCTATCCATCTCTGTTCTGGATACTATCCCATCTTGTCTTCTCAAGGACTTAGCTCTCTGTTTATTGCCTCTCTGAGCATAGTTAAGTCTCTCCCTCCCCCGAGCCACCCCACAGCTTACAAACACCTTCTACTACCTACCATTTTTTAAAAAAGAAAGAAAGAAAATATGGAAAATCAACTTTAATTTCTCCCTTGGCCCTTCTTATCTCTTTCCACCTACCCAATTTTTCTATCTCCCCTGTGCGGTCCAAACTGCTCTTCCTGTGTACGAACTTCTTAAACCCTCACCATCCATTCACTCCTCAACCAACTGCCCTCTGAGAAACACGGTCAGGGTCACCAGCATCCTACAGGTTACCAATTCCAGCGGACACTTTTCTGCTTGCATCTCCTTCCTGACTCTTCCCAGCTATCTCCTCCCACTCTTCCGTCTTCAGGATGGCCTTCAGGACACTCCACGGCTGGGGTCCCTCCGTCAATCTCTGTCATTGTACTGGCTTCAATTCTCTTTATAGCCCTTGTTGAAAATTGCAGTCAGATTTTTATTTGTACATTTCCCACTGGACTGTCAGCTCCACAAGAAAAGAAACCAAATCTATTTTGCTCATCCCTGTAACCCCAGCAAACAGTGCAGTTCCTGGCACACCACAGAGGCACTTAAAAAATATTTGTTGAATGAAAACATTAAGCGATACATCAGCCAGACGATTACCCAAATTAGGATAATTACAAATTGTGAAAAGCTCTATGAAAAAAGCGTTAGGAGTGTTGATCTAGTCTGAAAGGGTCGCAAAAGCTTCTATGTGAAAATCACATTTGAGCTGAGCTGCGAAGAGTGGGAGGGAGGTACAGAAAAGTCGGGAAACAGTGAGAGAAAAAGAGTCAGCCGACTGTGAGCAAAGGGTGCAAGAAGGGCTTCTGAAGTCAAAAATCACCTGGGGACCAGAGATGTGCTGTGTCCTCTACTGGGGTGGGTCTGTGTGTGCCACTTGAGAGTGAGAAAGTGACAGAACGCAGGGGGAGCCCAAAGGGCGATATGGTGCAGGCTATTTTTAACCCTCTGTGGACCAGCAGCCAGAAGAGTTTCAGCAAGATTTCACTTTCCTTGCTCCTTCAGAGCAGGAAGTGCACCGAATGCATTAGTGAACAGCCAGGACAGGACGGGGCTGGGGCAGCTGTGCTTCACCCTAACTTCACACCTTCCCGTGAGAAATGAGCCACGTTTGCGCAAACAAAACCTCAGACCCTGTCTCTTTCGATTTTGCCCAGATGGCCTCCTTTGCTCAGATCTCAAAGTTTGGTCTAGGGTCTGATCAACATTCAAACACATCTCCCCTAAAAGGCGCCTTTCGGGAGGCAGAAACGTGAGGACCACTCAGCCAGCATGGACCAAAAGAGGATGAGACTCCAGGGTCTTCAAACAGTCCCCAGACGAACAAAGGACAGGGAAAGGGCTTCTGAAAGTAGCTCACAAGCACGAGCACAGAAACAGTGAAACCGTTTTCAAGTACATAACCTGTGCTTTGACCCAGTAACTCTATTTCTAGGAGGAAATAACCAGAGGCAGGCAAAGACCAGTGTACCAGGATGACTGCATTAACACTATTTACAAAGTAAAAGAATCAGAAAACCTAATGTCCAAAACAGAGAGAGGGCTCCAGAAGTTACAGCATGCCTGAACTAGGATGCAGCCATCACCATCACATTTACAAGTAAATCTTAATTGCTTGACAAATGCTCAGAATATAGCGTTAAGGGAAAATAACTGCTTATACATTATGAACTCAAATATGTGAGTTTCTGTATACGTATTAGATGGATAGAGAGATGCAAAGCAAAGACTGGATAGAAGTCACAATGAGAGTTAAATCTAGATGGTGCAAATTGCTTTGTCTTGATTTTTATACTTCTCCTTTAACAAACGCATATTATATAATCACAAACAAATAATAAGATACTTTTTGATGTGTTCATTTATTTTCTTTCTTATTGTGGGAAAATGCACACAGCATGACATTAACCATTTTTAAGCTGGGAGTTCAGTGGTATTAAGTACATTCACAGGGTTCAACCATCACCACTCCAGAACTTTCTCATCCTCCCAAACCAGAACTCTGTGCTCTTTAAACGTGAGTCTCTGCTTCCTCCTCCCCCAGGGCTTGGTAACCACCATCCTCCTCTGTATCTCTGTGAATTCGGCTTCTCTAGGCACCTCTTGGGAGAAGGCAATGGCACCCCACTCTAGTACTCTTGCCTGGAAAATCCCATGGATGGAGGAGCCTGGTAGGCTGCAGTCCATGGGGTCGCTAAGAGTCGGATACGACTGAGCGACTTCACTTTCACTTTTCACTTTCATGTATTGGAGAAGGAAATGGCAAGCCACTCCAGTGTTCTTGCCTGGAGAATCCCAGGGATGGGGGAGCCTGGTAGGCTGCCGTCTATGGGGTCGCTAAGAGTCGGACACGACTGAAGCGACTTAGCAGCAGCAGCAGCGGGCACCTCTTATGAGTGGAATCATGCAGTATCTGCCCTGTTGTGTCTGGTTTATTTCACTTATCTTAACATCTTCAAGGTTCATCCATGGCTGCTTTATTCTCCAGGCATCTCAGTGTTGCTCCCACACTGCTAAACCTCAGTGCTCACCTACAGCGATGTCCAATGAGGTCTTCTGCTCGGGGCCTGATGAACCCAAATATTTCACTTGAAATGTGAAGGCTCCTCTCAAAGGACCCAGGAAGTGGTGTGAAGAGACAATGTCGGGTGTTACACGCTCACCTCCCCTTTCTCTCCAGCAGCCTCAAGGAACCAAGGATGCTACCTTCTCGTATTACGTCTTAAGGAAGGGGCGAGTAGGAGGAGAAGGTAGGGTGGACACTGATTGAAGGAAGGCCTGGGAGGAGCTTTGAAAACACCTGCTGAGGCCAGCTCGTCAGCAGAGGCTGAGGGAACGAGCGTTAATGGTCCCATGTGCCAGGGGGCGAGGCCGCGTCACGACCACAGATGCCAGATCGGCCTCTGGGATCAGCGTGGCCGTGGGCGGTCTCTCAGAGACCCAGAACTGCCTCCCCATCCCCACCCTTGTGGGCCCAAGAGTGCGCCCCCCCCTCATTCCGTCAGGCTGGTGAAGTTACAAGTCCAGGTAATACTGAGAGTATTAGGCACTTGATATGCAGTAACGTTACTGAAAGTGTGAGAAGGAGGAACGAGCAGCAACTGACTGGACTGTTGGGTCTCAGAGAAGGTCTTGGAGGCTGGAGTCTTGCCTGTAAGAAGTGGGGGACAACAAGGCCTCTGTGCCTGGGAGCCCCCAGGGCCCTGCTCGGCATCAGTAAGTGCTGGTATTATTTAAATTACTATTGCTGTTTAGTGTCAGATGACAGACTCAGACTCAGATTTCTTGACTCCTGGGCTGAAGCTGTTCTTACCAACTCTCTCTTTTTCTCACCTGTGTCCTTCCTTTGAACCTTGATCCTTGACTGTCCTCCTTTTCCACCCTCCTCTTTGGAACTCTGCACCTCTCAGAGAAGAAAGGGCAAAAGAGTCTGCCAGAGTTCGCATTTGCTGGGAAGGAATGAAGAAGCAGGCACCCAAATCAGTGTTTTGCAGCTTACAGGTGAAACTCAGGGCCCTTTCCCACACACCCATGGTTGTACGTGCCAAGAAATATGTCTGTCTTCTATATCTCACTATGCATTTTTGGTCAACTCTCATTTCAACAGATTGCAGATAGAAACATTTTGGTCATGATAAACAATGACTTTTTTCAAGCTATATTCAAAGTGTGTTGGGAGAGGGGGAGACCTAGATTTCTAGAACCTTCTATCCAAGATCATTTTCAAGATAGCCATAATTCCCTTCAAAATCTTGATGTGTAACCCTTGATTCATTGGAAAAGACCTGGATGCTGGGAAAGATTGAAGGCAGGAGGAGAAGAGGGAGACAGAGGATGAGATGGCTGGATGGCATCACCGACTCAATGGACATGAATCTGAGCAAATTTCAGGAGATAGTGAAGGACAGGGGAGCCTGGTGTACTGCAGTCCATGGGGTCGGAAAGGGACACAACTTAGCAACTGAGCAACAGCAACAACCTTGGTTCCCTGTGTATGCTAAGTTGCTTCCGTCGTGTCTGACTCTTTGTGACCCCATGGACTGTAGCCCACCAGGCTCCTCTGTCCATGGGATTCTCCAGGCAAGAATACTGGAGTGGGTTGCCATGCCTTCTTCCAGGGGATCTTCCTGACCCAGGGATCAAATTCCCATTTCCTGTAGCCCCTGCGTTGCAGGTGGATTCTTTACCACTGAGCCACTGGGGAAGCCCTGATCCCTTTCATATCCGACTCGAAAGTCAGTTGCCAGTGGGAGTGTGACAGTTCTTCTGTGTCTTGTTTCTCCCACTTCAGAAAGACCTCTCTCCGGCTTCCCTTGGCCGTCTGCTCTGCCTGGCTGAGGAGGAGACAGCCCAGACCTCTTCCACCCACACAGTCCTGCTGCCAAAGATCCGAAATGCAGGGAGTGGTCCAATTAAAACATTGGGCATGCAGGGAAAGACGAGCATCAAAGGACAACCCTATTTGCTATTTACCAAAAAAAAAAAAAAAAATAAGAGAAAGGAAAAAACAACACATGTAAATATTTTTTATCTCAAGTTCTCTTGTGCTAATTAAGGAATAAGGACAGTTGTTTTTAACAAGGCTTGAGCAGCTACTCACATTGAGTGGAATCCTCCGAATGGACTGGGATAAACAAGAGAGAAGGTCTTAAAAAGAAGGCTCATTACTCAGACACAGCCCTAAGCGGGTTCCCCTCAGGCAGCTGCTGGCTTCCAGGACATCGTGGGCGAGGTGAGGAGAGCACAGAAGAGGCTTCTTGTTCACAGGGCATCTGTGTGTGAGGAGACGCCCCCTGCCCCCATCACCGAGTGTGCACTTGAAGACTGTCATTTTCATTCTGGAGGCCTCAAGCACCCCATTCATTTCTGAAAACCCGTGTGCCAGCTTGGCATCCAGCTCAGGGGACATAAAATAAATCAAGAAGGGGAGGGAAATGTCTGGAGCACACACTTTCTAATTATGTCTGTTTTCTCTCCTTCTAGCCTCTCCCACCCCCTGTGGCAGCCCCCCCCCACCACCACCACTTCCTCCCACTGCCGCAAGTAACACACGCGGAAACGTTTTCAATTCTGTACCACCTTGGCAATCTCTTCAAGTTCCAAGCTTCGCCGCTGCTGCTTGCGAATTCAGGAGGCATGAGCTGTGCATGGGGGCCGCTCCTCAGCTTGGCCAGGCCCACCTGGCTTGTCCGACGACTCTGAAAGATGCAATCCAAAAGAGGAAGCCATCTCTGTTGAGAACAACTGCCCTTGGCCTGAATTTGTCAAACAGGATTTATGGGGAAAGGACGAGGGAAGGCAGCAGGAAGAAGACAAATACTCAGAGTATATTAAACAAACACACGTTAGGGTGTGGCTCAGCTGTGCAGGGGGATGATGCAAACTGCTGCTCCAAGGCAGAGTATAAGGCTCATACTCAACAAGCATGCCAGGCTTCATCTTGGCAATTTTCACTGGGATGGCCCCATTTAACCCTCCCAGAAAACCCCCACCAACCCACCCTATTATGCTACCTTGTGCCCTGAAAATTCAGATCCAGAGGAATCAAGGCAACCAAGGCCAGTGCTCCCAAGACGCCTTGTGACTGCATGACAACACTCCACAGGGAAAGAGAAAAGAATCACTTTAAAAATTACCAGAGAGGGCTTCCTGCCAATGCAGGGGACGTGCCTTCAATCCCTGATCTGGGAAGATCTCAGGTGCAGCAGAACAGTGAAGCCCGTGCGCTACAACTACTGAGCCTGTGCTCTAGAGCCCAGAGTCACAACTCCTGAAGCCCGTGCTCTGCAACAAGAAAAGCCACGAGAATGAGAAATGTGCGTAGCAACAAAGAGTAACCCTCACTTGCCGCAACTTGAGAAAACCCCGTGCAGCAGTGGAGAACCAGCACAGCCAAAAGTCAATCAATAAAAATGACTGCACGTTATAATTAGCCATAACGCAGATGCTGACATGAAGGGAGACCCGATGAGAATGCTGCGCCGTCTTTGCGGCTTCTCTGTAAAATACAAGGCTTATTTTAAAGAAATAAGCCGCCACCTGGAAGGATGTGTGCAAGCGTGCCAAGCCCCTCAGTCGTGTCCACCTCTTTGTGACCCCATGGACTGAAGCCGCCAGGCTCCTCCGTCCATGGGATTCTCCAGGCAAGAATACTGGACTGGGTTGCCATGTCCTTCCCCAGGGCATCTTCCCAACTCAGGAATCAAACCCACGTCTGTTGTTTCCTGCTTTGGCAGGTGGGCTCTTTACCACTAGCGCCACCTGGGACGCCCACCTGGAAGTACAAGTCCTTCTGAAATGAATGTGACACAGATCATTCCGTTGTCCTGCTCGACTGTCCACCCAGAAATGGGTGGCGAGAACAGGAGGAGCCCCTGGCACTCAGCCGGGCATGCAGAAGAGGAGACTCTCGGTGTCTGTGAAAGGTTAGGACACGCTCCCTCGTTAGACTGGAGAGTCACACAAGACATCTTAGAGGAATTAAGATGGATGAATTTTTAACTTACTGACTTATGGTCTACTGGTCAATTATGAATATTAAGTTGTTACGTGTTGAAACCACTTTCTGTTGATGCTTTTCTCTTGACTTTCTCCTGTCTTTTCTCGTTTTTCTTTAAATGAAAACATCTTTCATTTAAAAAATTACAATTAGCAGCCTTCCTCCATCTCTGAAAGGAGAAAGGGCTGTCATTGTGAAGGCATATTTCGGGGGAAGGAGAAGGTGTTTTGGAGCCAGAGAGATTTGGCTGCAAGCCATAGTTAAATGGCTTTCTGGCTGTGTGATCTCAACGAATCTGATCTCTGAACGTCAGATTCTTTCTATGTAAAATGCAGCCATTATATCTACCCAGCAGGACTGTGGCATTAAACTATACAAATATGGTGTTTACTGATGCATTGTATGTGCTCAGGAAATATATTGATGGATGATTAAATATGGGTTAATACTTAAAATGGAATATATGTGCTTAATTTAACAACAATACAAAAAAATCAAGCATCCTTACAGGGAAGGGTCTAGTGGTTTAAAAAAATCACTTTAATAATTATGAGTAGATCCCTCTGGTAGTACATTGGATAAGAATCCTGCCAACGCAGGGGACACGGGTTCCATCCCTGATCCGGGAAGATTCCACATGCCACAGGCAAGTAGGCCCATGCGTTACAACTGTTAAGCCTGTGATCTAGAGCCCAGGAGCTGCAGTTACTGAGTCTATGCGCCTAGAGTTGGTGCTCAGCAACAAGAGAGGCCACTGCAATGAGAAGTCTGTGCAGTGCAAATAGAGAGTAGTCCCAGCTCACTGCAACTGGAGAAAGCCTGCTCCATGAAGACCCAGAGCAACCAAAACTAAGTAAATAAATAAATTTTACAGAAAAAAAAAAAAAAACCAACCAAACTATGACCATATGTCCAAGATCTACTCAGGGGTGTTTTCAGTGGATCTCGGGCAGGGCTGGGGGCACACAGGCCCCAGGTCTGGGTGTGAAGCATCGGGCAGGCCTGGGAGTAGCCCGCCTCCCTCGCACATTGTGAGCAGAGCTGGATCTACACAGGCAGATGGAACAGGAGCCTCCTGACCAGATGAGGGGCTGGTGGAGGGGGGTGCGGGGGCTGCCGGAAGTCACTGGGGAATAAGCAGAAGTGTTTCTACTCATTGGTGAGGACTTGGCTGGGATTTGTTTAAAGACTGTCACCGTCTGTCTTTGAAAGGATGTGAGGATTCCTGGAGAATCAGAAGAGGAGAGAATACCGTGATGGGGCTGCATCCAGCTCCCTTGGAGGGGTGGGCGGCCAGGAGAGGCGTCACTGCCCTTTCCCGTGCATGGGCATGGTGCCCTGGACAAGCACAAAATCTCCTCTTCCAGCTGGGCCAAGCCTCCTTATTTATTAGCTATCTGTGTACCTGACCATTGTCCTACTGTCTCATAAAATTAGCCTGTCAGCCAACAAAGCCAAGGCAGACACCGCACCTGAATTTATCAGCCAGAACCCGGCTCCCCAAACGCCGTGACCTGGAAGGAGGTCTGCCTATCGCTCACTCAAGCTTTTATTTTTCTGGCTCAGTCAATTCTCACAGCAGGAAAATGTCAATTCATCAGAGAGTATCCCATGCCTAGGGTTCTTCTTCCATAAAACGTCTGTGTGAGGGGGCAGGAGGTGAGGCTAAGGGTGGACTAGGTTACCGAGTCCACCAGAACTCAAATCAGCTATTTTAAAATATGCTGAATGACAGGCTATTGAGGTGAAGCCCTGGAATACATGAATTTTTAGAAAGCTCCTGGGCGATTCTGATGATCAGCCAGGATCGGGAATCACCGGACCCTGCGTTCCACCAGGTGCTCTTGTTCTAGAACATCCTGGGTTTTGGAAGCCCAGAAAAAAGTGAAGGCGTGTTAGCGGCTCAGCCGTCTACAGCTCTTTGGGGCCTCAAGGGCTATAGCCCACCAGGCTCCCCTGTCCAAGGAATTCTCCAGGCAAGAATACTGGAGTGGGTTGCATTCCCTTCTCCAGGAGATCTTTCCAACCCAGAGACTGAACCCAGGTCTTCTGCACTACAGGTGGATTCTTTACAGTCTGGGCCACCAGGGAAGCGCTCCAGGATGACTCACATGCACAGAAACCTGCAAAAACACTGGTTCATGTCACTGGTCCTCTACTCAGTGGCTCTTTGGGATCATCTGAAGAGTTAAAAACAAAATAAAACCCTGAGCCCAATGTCCAGAGTACAGAGATTATTTTAAATTTCCCAGGTGATTCTAAAGCAACCCCTGGATAAACTGTTTAAAATAAAAATCCAAATCCACTCTTTTCCCCGGGGGGCAGGCTTGTTCTGAGGGTTTTGCTGTGCATCATTACTGGTGTTTTTCTCCTTCATTAAACTGATGGCATCACTTGGAGGCACGGTTGAGACAGAGAAAGAACTAAAAATATTCTCCCACAAACAGGGATGGATCTGAAACCCTCTGATCAAAACAGGAGGAGAGAGGGGCAGTGGACGCTGGGCTAGTAACTGTCTCAATGTAACTCGGATTTATCTGGAGCCTGCGCAAGGGACTGACACTTTCTGGACCAGCGCGAGCTTCTCTCCGCCTTGGAGCGAGGAGCTTATCGAACTACCAGGTAGGGACAGGACCCCGTCCCCACCACACAGAGGCCTCTCTCTCCCCCCAGAACAGAATGTCATTTCTTATGCTTTTATGTTCTATTTTAAACAGTCCTTTTCCTGTCAAAGCCGAGTATGTATGGTGTGTCTGTTGAGACACAACAGCAGTCCATGTTGGAGACACAACAAAAGGGCCCGTGGAGAACTTTAAGTCTGTGACTTTCAACTAAGCCTGGCTCCTGATACATTAAACTCTCCCAGAGCCTTTCTCGGGGCCAGAGTCAGACTAGACTGCATCCCGGGGTGGGGGGACGGGGGTGATGAGATGATGCTGGATCCGTCCATGTGGGACCGCACTGCTCGGAAGGCTTGGATTTGACTTTGGTTTGGACATAACCCCTCTGGGCTTCCCAGGTTGCTCGGTGGTAAAGAATCCCCCTGCCAACACAGGAGCCGCAGGGGGACGTAGGTTCGACCCCTGGGTTGGGAAGATTCCCCTGGAAGAGTAAATGGCAACCTGCTCCAGTATTCTTGCTGAGAAAATCCCATGGACAGAGGAGCCTGGTGGGCTACAGTCCATGGAGTTGCAAAAGAGTAGAATACGACTGAGCAACTAACACTTTCACTAAGTACAGAGAACCCCTCTGGTCCCCAGTTTTCTCACCTGCATTCTATCTGATCTTGCGCTTCTGAACCCCCAGAGCAAGGACCTTGGGAGGGGAGATGCTGAAATAAAGCATAGGAGGCAGCACTTCACACCCACCGAGGGAGCTTCTCCCTGAGCAAATCCCAGCTGTCCCTGGGTCCCAGGCCCACCCCAGCTTCCCTGGCTTTTCTCCACCCCACCTCACCCCCTGCCCTCCACCCCTACCCCCCGACCCCGCCCTTCGACCCCCAGCGCTGAGGCAGCACAGGACACACAACCGTGTTCAAAGGGATCTGACTGTGTTGGCAGGAAAGCTCCCACAGTAAAAATAGCTGCGGGAGGCGGTGGCTGGACTCTTGGTGCTTGGGTGTGGTTGCCAACCCCACTCCACACTGCTCACTGCAGGCACGTGGATAAGACATTGGAAACCCTGTTAAAAGCCCCCGTGTGATTCACCCTTCCTCCCTGAGCCTCTCAACTGAAACCTGACCTTATCTCCTTTCCCTTCCCTGACCTCCACTTCTGAGGAAGAGCCATGCTTTACTCTGAGGCTGGGAAAGCATCAGGAGGACTGATGTCTCAGGTGGGACAGAGGTGGCAACAGGGAGGAAGGAGACCCACAGCCGTGAGGATGGGCGCCCCTCCCTCGGGCTGGGCCTCTCCCCCAACACCCTGAGCTTGGCTTTGATCGTGAGTCACCTCGGTGTGACCTGAGGATGTGGCTCTCGTCTCTGGCTCCCGAGGCATCTTGGCACACGGGACCGGCCTCCACGAGATCTAAGAATGCCCTCATTCTCATGATGCTGTGACTTTGGGAGAAATTTACAGCCCAGGGGGTCAAAATTGCTGGCGTGGCTGTTAAGAAGCTATTTTGGGATGAGAAATAGTATTTTGGGTGAATCCAAGGGAGTAATTTTGTGAAGTTTCAGACAGTAGCAACAAAGAAGTGACTATATCCAGAGGCAGTGCCCAGAAAGGGTTGGCGCGGCCACGTGGACCGGAGCTTTGCCCTGGGGCCCGGCTGTGGTCATCAGAGTGTCCTCTGTCCCCTGACGCTGCCTCCCAGACCAGAAGCACAAAGGACACCTCTTTGACTCCAGACACGAAGGATGCCAGAGGAGAGAGAGAGGCAGAGAAAGACAGAAAGGGTCAGAGACAGTGGGAGAGAGAGATTCCAAAAATAGCTCTATATTATATTCATTTTTGCTGAGTGTCCACCAGGTCCTAGACGCTCCGCTAGATCCTAGGGCAGGGGCATGCTCACTGTGACCACTAAAGATCCACTCTGACTTTATTAATAATACCCCCTATGATGGAGGTCTGGGCGTCCCAGGTGGCGCTAGTGGTAAAGAACGCGCCTGCCAATGCAGGAGACATAAGACACGCGAGTTTGATCCCTGGGTCAGGAAGATCCCCTGGAGGAGGGCATGGCAACCCATTCCAGTATTCTTGCCTGGAGAATCCCATGGACAGAGGAGCCTGGAAGGCTATAGTCCATAGGGTAGCAAAGAATTGGACACGACTGCATGATTAACACACATATTGGAATATAGCTGATTAGCAATGTTGTGATGGTTTCAGGTGGACAGCAAAGGGATTCAGCCATACATATACATGTATTCATTCTCCCCCAAACACCCCTCCCATCCAGGCTGCCACGTAACACTGAACAGAGTTCCCTGTGCTCTATAGTAGGTCCTTGTTGATTATATAGAAGTGTGTTAATCGCTCAGTCGTGTCTGATTCTTTGCAACCCCACCAGCGGGGTGCATTTGTTACAAGTGATGAACTTGTACTGACACATCACAATCAACCATAGACCATAGTTTATACTTGGGATTCACCCTTGGTGTTATATACTCTGCGGTTATATATAATAATGACATGCGTCTACCATTGTGGTATCATACAGAGTATTGCCACTGCCCAAAAACTTCTCTGTGCTCTGACTTTTCATCCCTTGCCACCTCCATCCCCAGGCCCTGACAGACTCCAGCAACCACTGACCTTTTTACAGTCTCTGTAGTTAGCCCTTTCCTGAATATCAAACAGTTGGAACCATACAGGATGCAACCTTTCCAAACTGGCTTCTTCCACTTAACAACATGCGTTTAAGTTTCCTCCATGTCTTTCTGTGGTTTGATAGCTCATTTCTTTTTATTACTGAATAATATCCCATTGTCTGAATGTCCCACAGTTTATTTATCCATTCCCCTACTGAAGGATGTCTGGGTTGCTTCCAAGTTTTGGTAATTATTAATAAAGCTGCTATAAATGTACACGGGCAGGCACTTGTGTGCACATGAGTTTTTAACTCCTCTGGGTAAATACCAAAAGACTGGCGTGCCAGATTCAGTGTGCCTGTGTGCTTAGTCACTCAGTCGTGGCAGACTCTTTTGCAACCATTTGGACTGTAGCCCACCAGGCTCCTCTGTCCATGGGATTCTCCAGGCAAGAATACTGCAGTGGGTTGCTGTTTCTTCCTCCAGGGGATCTTTCCGACCCAGGGATCAAACCAGTGTAAATACCAAGAGACTTCTGCATTGGATCAGCTGTCCATACATTTTAAAGCTCCACAGGTGAGTCTCATGCACACCTTAGTGAAACTCCTGTAGGGAAACAGGCAAGACAGTTTGCTCCACGACTCACACCCAGTGCTTAGGTCCCCTGAGGGCCTGGGACCAGGCGGAGGAGATGCAGTGTGCTGAGGGACCCCTGGGCGGGGTGCACCCCCCGCCTCCTTCTGCATCTCCAGCTCCTCGTAGGGTGCCGGGCCCGGAAAGAAGGGCAGTGCACATCTACCACTTGATTCCAGTGAGCCCAGGAGTAAAGGACTGCCAGGAAGCAGAGTGGGCAAGCCAGAAGGCCCTCACTCTTCCCGCAGCAGGGCACAGCTGGCAAAGCAAATTGTTCTCAAAAGGCTGATATTTTGAATCAAAAGGGAAGGCTTGCAACATGCATATTTACAAATGTCCTTCTTTTAGTGTGAAAGGTTGCCATGGAGACCTGTGACTGTGACACTGATTTATGGCTTAAGAGCACCTCAGTGTCCTCCATTCAGCCAGGTAGACTGCTGGGCCCCAGTTCTGAGCAGCGCCTGCTCGAGCTGGGGGGTGGGGGTGGGAGGTGGGGAGAATTCCCTCAACCTGGAAATGCTTCCAGGGCCAAAGATGCGACCTTCTCTTCCAAAATGGCTAATTAGGCAAGCAAGCAGCATCTGTCTCCCTGAGATCAGACCCTCTTTATTTCAAAGTCTTCACATATGTGAGCCACCCAACACCCATCTGGCTTTGGCGGGCAGGACTTGGCCTTCGGCGCACTGCCTCTCTGTTCCCGCTCCAGATTCCAGACCAGCGGGAGGAGCTCCCAGGCCTTCGTCCAGTGCCCGTGGCTGCTGCTGACCGCAGCCCAGTTAACAACACCATGGGCACCACTGCTACTTCACCGGGGGCACCCACGGTGCTCATGATTGCACGTCCAGTTGAGTGAATCTTCTTTAAACCGTGAAGACCTATATCAAGCTCCACCTGAACTCCGTCTTCTTTTTTTTTTATCATTAAGAACCGAGACTTTTTATTGTAGTAAAATATACATAGTATAAAATTTAGCATTTTAACCATTTTTAAGTGTACAGTTCAGTGGCCCTAAGCACACTCGTATCGCTGTGCAACCATCACCATCATCATCTCCAGAATTTATTCATCATTGTCGTGAAAGTGTCAGCCACTCAGTTGTATCCGACTCTTTGCGACCCCGTGGACTGTAGCCCGCCAGGCTCCTCTGTCCATGGGATTCTCCAGGCAAGAATACTGGAGTGGGTTGCCATGCCCTCCTCCAGGGGATCTTCCTGACCCAGGGATCGAACCTAGGTCTCCTGCATTTCAGGCAGATTCTTTACCATCTGAACCACCAGGGAATCCTCAACGTAACATTAAACACTAACTCCCCATTTGCCCCCTTCCCAGCCACTGAAAACCATTATTCTACTTCCTGCCTCAATGAATTTGACTCTTCTAGGTCCCTCATATAAGTACAATCATGCAATATTTGTCCTTTTGTGTCCTCCTCGTGTCACTTAGTATGATGTTGTCAAGTGAACTGTGTCTTCTGAAACTCGGATGCCAAAGACAGAAGCAGTAGGGAAAATGGAACAGAGTGGAATGGTATCAAGGAAGAAATGTTTCCTGAACTCTGAAGCTGGAGTGTCTGCTTTCAGAGAAGTGGCGGAGTCCTTGAGTGATCCTGAGTGGCGATGTGGAGCAAGCCCCAAATCAGGGTATCAGGTCACCAGCTGCAGTACAGGTTTCTGGAGCATAAGAACTGGGTCCTTTATTTTGCTCATAACGACCATTTCATACAGGAAACAGATTGGTGACCTATGGTTCCGACTCAGGGTCTGCTTCTTCCCTTCTGGGACTGCGATCCTGGTGTTCCAGTGTTCTTGAGGACTCACCATCTCCACCCACAGAGCATCCTCTGCTCTCAAGGGGTGTGGACTGCTTCCGGGACATAGCAGGAAACTGCTAAGTGGCCACCCAGGGACTGTGCCCTCCCGGTCTATTAATGCCTGATTTTTTTGAAGTGCTGTACAAGAATTCCTCCTGCTCTCCATCCAAAAACAGAAATTACAGTAGATTAAGAGGTTTGTGGGTTGAGAATTAGTGTAAGTGCTTGGAAAGACTACTTAACCCAGCACCCCCTACCCTTCCCTAATTGATGTTCTAATCTGGTCCGAGTGTTTTCTTTGATGAAGCCCCAAACTGTGGCTCAGAAAGACTGGAATGCTCACTAAAGCTTCTTCAAAGAAGACTTGCTGTTGTGGTTGAGAAACGCGGACCTTCTCGGGCAATGAAGACCAACGAGGAGAGGATGCCCTGGGGTAGGGGATGCAATGCAGAAGAAGCTGCTGCTTAACTCTTCATTTAGAATAGAATAAGGCACGTTCTAGCGGAATAAAACAGGAGCCAGTGGAAATGCCTTTGAAAGCTGGCCCACGGTGGTCAGTCCTGGCCCCACGCCTGCACACTGGGTAGAGAGGTGTTGCCATCAGCTCACCTCCTTTCCTGTTTCCTAGAAGGTTGCTCTGTCCCAGCATCAGCTTGTTCTGTAATGTCCCTGAGTTAGCTGATAATTCATTGTCATTTCCTTTCCCCTAATGGCAGCCATTCTTTGGATGCTAAGCAGCACTCTTCCAGGGAATTCCTTATCGCCCTGTGCCCACAGCCAACTCTGATCGCACTGATGGTATCTGCTCATGGTCCTGATGGAGCCCACCAGTCTGAGCTGCTGTCCTGTGGGAGGATTGGGGAGGGGGATGAGTGGTCAGGGTAGGGGAGAGCAACCACAAGGACTCAGGGGTCTGAGGGTTATGAAGTCAGATCTAGGCTCCAGTACCTGCTAGTATGTGACCCCTCTAAATCTCTGCTTCCTGTCTATAAAGTGGGAAATGCAATATTTCTTATTTCATGGTGAAGATCAAAGACACTACCAACCATGTAGATAGTGATTAACCTGGTTCTGGCTTTACTGTAATGCTAATATGAATGTGAGAGTTGGACTTATAAAGAAAGCTGAGCACCAAAGAATTGAGGCTTTTGAACTGTGGTATTGGAGAAGACTCTTGAGAGTCCTTTGGACTGCAAGAAGATCAAACCAGTCAATCCTTAAGGAAATCAACCTTGAATATTCACTGGAAGGACTGATGCTGAAGCTCCAATACTTTGGCCACCTGATAAGAAGAACCAACTCATTTGAAAAGACCCTGATGCTGGGAAAGATTGAAGGCAGAAGGAGAAGGGGACAACAGAGGATGAGATGGTTGGATGGCATCACTGACTCAATGGACATGAGTTTGAGTAAACTCAGGGAGATGGTGATGGACAGGGAAGCCTGGCGTGCTGCATTCCATGGGGTCACAAAGAGTCAGACACGATATAGCAACTGAACAATACTATTAATGAAAATAAGAATAAAGAGGAGAGGAAGAAGGAAAAGATGAAAAGGAGAAAGAAGAAGAAAAGGAAGAAGAAGAAGCGGGAGAGGAGGAGAGGAAGAAGCAGCTTGGTTTTCAGGAGCACAGAACTGGATTAGTCAAAATTTGTAATTCATGAGATCCTGTCACCGTCGGTGCTTCTCTATCCCTTGCCCCTTCCTCCCCAACTCAGAGCTCCCATGTTTATCTACTGTATCTATCCTTTCCCGTTTTTTCTATTGTTGCTATTTTATCACATATACTTTCACCCCTAAACAACAGATTGCTCAGTTTGATTTTGTTTTTGAAGTTTGTGAGAAGAGCATCCTCTAGGTGGTTTCTGGGACTTGCTCTTCTCACCAGTATTACCCACCAATGTTATACCAATGTTACCAACATGCACCTAGGTTGACGCATGTAACTGTGGTTCATTCATTTTCCGTTGTTGTATGGTACTCTGTCATGTAAATATAGCAGTGTATATATATTCATGAAGAGGGCATGGCAACCCACCAGAGAATCCCATGGACAGAGGAGCCTGGTGGGCTATGGTCCATAGGATCCAAAAAGTCGAACACAGTGGAAGCCACTCAGCAGCAGCAGCACATATACTCATTTTCCTATTCTTGGGCATTCTGGGCTTAAAAAAAAAAATTAAATGGCTTAATTGAAATATAGTTCACATACCATACAAGTCACCTATCTAGAAGGCACAATTTAATGGCTTTTTAGTTTATTCACAGAGTTGTATAACCATCACAACGGCCAATTTTAGAACATTTGCATCACCCTAAGGAGAAGCCTTGTATATCCATTAGCAGTCACTCACCAGTTTCTCTAATTCTTCTAGTCCCTGGCAACCACTGACTTACTTTGTCTCTATACACTGGCCTGTCTGAACATTTCAAATAAATGGAGTCATAATTTGTGACTAGCTTCCTTCATTTGGCAAAATCTTTTCAAGATTTATCCACATTTGTAGTGTGTATCAGGGTTTCATTTTATTGCCAAAAAATATTCCATATTTTATTTATCTATCCATTAGTTTGTGGCATTTGGGTTATTTGTTTATAGTTTTATTTTGCTCTTACTAACAGTGTTATTATGAACATCAAACATTATTTCTCGGGCACACATGCAAGAGTTTCTCAGGGGTATATTCTTGGGGTAGATAGCTTGAAATATAAGGAAGGCAGATGATCAACAATACAGGAGAAGGCCAGATTGCTCCCCAAATGTTTTAACAATTTACACTCTTACCAGCAAAACTGAAAATACCATGGACCCACATCTTTGCTACTATTTTGCCATGGGCAGAAATTCTAGTTTTTGAAAAGGTTGCTATTTTATGCTCTTTTGTATTTTATTATATTTTATTTGTGTATTTTGTTCTAATTTTATATTATTTTATTTTTTAGCAGTCAGACCACAGCTCTGCTTTTGATTCACTGTCTGATAACAAGGTTCTAATGGAAGTTCAGACAGAAAGAGCTAGGTCCTCTTATCTCCTTCCGTAATTATCAGTTCTCCTCTGTAATTGTTCTAGCCTCTGCTTGCTGACCCAGGATGCTGATGCTACTGTTGCTAACCCTCAAATAGGTTCTGTGCTCTGTCTATGGGCTGGTCCCCAAGACCCACTCTGCCTCCCCCCAGACAGAAAGCAGAGAGATGTCCTGAATCCTGGTCTTATATAATACTCCCTTCCAAGCACTCCCCCCCAACCCCACACACACAGAAACACATTCATCTCCTGGTCCCCTGGCTGCATCCAGACAGGAGGATGATAGCACAGAAAGCCCATTCATTTGCAAAGGCTCCTGCCACGGAGCTGAGAGAGCCGGGAACTCTTCTCGATTCTCCATCTTGCCCATCAAATTAAGTGACAATGAACGGGGCTATCATTCCCATGCATTGAATTCTCTCCAGAATCTTTTTTTATTTATGTCCTATCTTTCCCATTAATTAAATTTTAATAGCATTTTTTTCCTCCAGAGGTTTCCACCATATGGATGAACCACAGTTTATTTATCCACTCATCTCCTGATGGACATTAAATCTGTTTTCATTGTGTTGTTCTTATTGTTGTTCAGTTGTTAAGTGTCCAACTGTGCAACCCCATAGACTGCAACACACCAGGCTTCCCTGTCCTTCACTATCCTCCAGAGTTTGCTCAAACTCAAGTCTGTGGAGTCGGTGATGCCATCCAATCATCTCCTCCTCTGTCATCCCCTTCTCCTCCCAACATCAGGGTTTTTTCCAATGAATCAGTTCTTTGCATCAGGTGGCCAAATTATTGGAGCTTCAGCTTCAGCATCAGTCCTTCCAGTGAGTATTCCGCTTTTTGGCTATTACTCATAAAGCTAATCTAAACATCCATGCTCCAGAATGTGCATGGATGTGATTTCATTTCTCTTGGGCAAATTGAGTGCCATGCCTTTGTCATATGGTTTTCATTATTTCAGGTGGTAAAATAAATCTGGTCTCCATTGTTCCATCTTGGCCAGAAGCCTGTTTGAGTGCTTTTCAGAGCATGTGTTTTTAAGTTAGGTAAATCAAAGATAGGTTAGCTTGGCTCTTATGCTGAACATTTTAAAAATCTTTACATTTGTATTTCATATTTTTCTTTTTCTCCCTTTGAATTGAACCCCTCTCCTTCCCACGCAAGGATATTTGGTTATTGTCCTTGCAGAGGATCAGGGTTGTTCTCCTGAAGCAGCAGTCTTCAGCTTAAGGGATTTAGAGTGTGGGGTGAGAGTTGAGGTATGCCAGGCTGGAAGTTTCAGGCAGGGCTCCCTGGACCTCATTGCTTGACCATGCCGGACCCCTGCTGGATACGGAGTTGTAGTCCCCACGAAGCCAGCTCTGAGCCTGGGCTGGGGTAGCCTCACTTCTGACCTCATAAAACTTTTATTTTGTGAGACTGTTCTGAATACACAAGCACATATTTGAAGGTAGAGAAAATACCTAGGGTTTACTAATGAGCCTAGAAATTGACTCTGTGTGTGTGTTAGTCGCTCAGTCGTGTCTGACTCTTTGCAACCCCATGGACTGTAGCCCACCAGGCTCCTCTGTCCCATGGGACAGAGGCAAGAATACTGGAGTGGGTTGCCATTTCCTACTCCAGGGAATCTTCCCAATCCAGGGATCAAACCCAAGTCTCCTGGGTCTCTAGCATTGGCAGAAGGATTCTTTTACAACTAGCACCACCTAGGAGGGCCCTAGTTCACTGACCAGGGATCAAACCTGGGCCCTTTGTATTGGGAGCACTGAGTCTAAGCCACTGGATCACCAGGGAAGTCCCAAGAGACATTTATTCTGGATGTTTATTCTTCTCAGTTTCAAGAAGAGAGTTTTGAAAGTCTCCTGCCCTGCTCTTCCTGAAAGACAGGCCCACCATGACTGTCTGAGAAGTCAATATGCTGTTTGTCTTTTGGGGACAGAACACTGGGCTCCCCAAAGGGATGGCCTTGCTATAGTTCCATCATGCTTTGTGTCCAGGCCTGTGCAAATAATGCTATTTACTTGGTGATGGAATTGACCTTGTTAAGGACGGCCAAGCAGGATCTGCATGCATATGGACATTCATTCATTCATTCCACAGTTGCATGCCAGGTACCAACTACAGCCTTGGGACTCTGCTAATAGGTACTGGGCATCCAGCAATGAACAGGACATGGCTCTTACCCTTGTGGAATCTAATCTAGCACACAAAGCAGACCACTGAAGGCTAACATGTGAGGTGTGTTCTGGCAATGAACATCGAGATGCTTCGGGGGTGGGAGGGAAGGCAGATGTTCTGGGGGGATCTCAGTGCCAGGGCGGGCAGAGAGCCTGTCCGGGAAAGCTGTGACAGGTGGTGGTGGGGGTTCCAGACAGAAAGGTGGCATGCAGAGGGTCTGCAGGGGAGAGTAATGTGGTGCCCCAAACAGGGTGGAGGACCGCTCGGGGAGACCAGCAGCTGCACACAGGAGTGGACAGGCCGGAAAAGAGCTGGCATCCAAGGGTCTTGACAGCTGGTGACACAGCCCCGCTCCCTCCAGTGAGAGCAGGGAGGGGACTCTTGGAGAATCAGGAAATGGGGCTGAGATAACCAGAGTAAAGCTCTGGTTACTGGGATACATGGCAGGAGGACATGGTAAGGCCAAGCCAGAGCCCAGAATCAAAGGACAATGGCCAAGCATGGCTGATAGGAGTGGGGCTGCTTTCACACTGAGCCTGGGGCTCCTGAAACCATTCCTGGCACAGACTGAATTGGCTGTAGAGCCTGGGCCTGCCTGAGACTGAGGATAGAGAGCAAAATCACCTCTGTGCAGATGGTGGCCGAGATGGTGAGGTTCTGTTTCACAACCACCTGGGAAAGGCCCCCTCAACCCCAGGGGTCCGGTGGTTAGGGATTCGTCTTGCAACGCAGGGGACATGAGTTCGATCCCTGGTCAGGGAACTAAGATCCCACATGCCACAGAGCTACTAAGTCTGCCAAACTAGAGAATCCGTGTGCCACAACAGAGATGCCACATACATACGACAACTAAAACGCGACATGGCCAAATAAATAAATGACTATTTTTCTTAAAAAATTAAAGAATGCCAAGCCCTGGCAGATCTTGAATGAACTGGTCTGAGACAGGGCCTGGGCACTGATGTTTTTAAATTCACCATGAAATAATTCCAACCTTGGGATCAATCATTTCTCCAGGCATCTCGGGTTCTTTTCAAAAGCAGAGAGAAGTATTAAGAAACTGACCTCTGGGTGCTCACTGTACTCACCATGACTAAAGTCTCATTCCTCCCAGGCTCTCGTAGTGTTCGAAATTAAAACACACACACACACACAAGTGTTCACACATACACACACATCCACGGATGTCTATTTTAAATGCATTCATACCAACACCTTGAATTTTCATCCAGCACCCCAAGGTTCTTTCTGACATTCCTTCTCTCTGTATTTGCGAGTCCCTGTCACACAGCCTAGCCAATTGACACAAAAAGCTAACTGTCACATACTTCATCTCTTTTTTTCCCCTATTTAGCTAAGTGTGAAAGCTTTTTAAGAGGTGAAGTCGAATCCTGGGTGGTTGTTTCTCTGATTAACTGAAATGTAGCAGGCTATTGAATTGCAGGAGGTTTTGACAGTCCCATGTATCAACCCAACATTCCATAAACCATCAGGGTGATGGCCGTTTGTAAAGCCTATAATATGAGGCATAACTGAATGATAATTTGGAATCCCACTCTTGCATGTACTACATCTCAAGCATTTTAAATTATTTATTGTCTACATCCAAGCTATTTTTTAGTACAATTGCTTTTTGAAGAAAACTGCCCCCGTTCAGAATGGGGTGCCATCTGCAATCTCTTTTTGTAGAGGTAGCCTAATTTTCTCTCTAATAACTGTATTAGTTTCTGTGACAAATTGGGGACTTGTCAGTATGTGATATGCATGACATTAAGTCATGAATTAGTGGGACTTTAGGGCAAACAACTTGTCAACATTTGAAAATGCTGGTGGTTAATAGCTCTTTTTAAGGAAAAATGTTCTTCAAAGTTAAACTAGAAAGTGGGACAATTACTTGGAAAAATATTATAACTATGTGGCTTCTTGGTTTATTACTTGCAGTATGAATTATTAATACACGTGTTTTGTTCACAATATCTCTACTGTTGCTGTTCAGTCACCCAGTCATGTCCAACTCTTTGCAACCCCATGGACTGCAGCACACCAGTCCTCCCTGTCCCTCACCATCTCCTGAAGTTTGACCAAATTCATGTCCATTGCATTGGTGATGCCATCCAGCCATCTCATCCTCTGATGCCCTCTTTTCCTTCTGCCTTCAGTCCTTCCCAGCATCAGGAACTTTTCCAGGGAGTCAGCTGTTCACATATTAATATGTGTATTTTCTTCACAATATCTCTATCAGTTCACTTCAGCTCAGTCATGTCTGACTCTTTGCTACCTCATGAATTGCAGCACGCCAGGCCTCCCTGTCCATCACCAACTCCCGGAGTTCACTCAGACTCACGTCCATCGAGTCAGTGATGCCATCCAGCCATCTCATCCTCTGTTGTCCCCTTCTTCTCCTGCCCTCAATCCCTCCCAGCATCAGAGTCTTTTCCAATGAGTCAACTCTTCGCATGAGGTGGCCAAAGTACTGGACTTTCAGCTTTAGCATCATTCCCTCCAAAGAAATCCCAGGGCTGATCTTCTTCAGAATGGACTGGTTGGATCTCCTTGCAGTCCAAGGGACTCTCAAGAGTCTTCTCCAACACCACAGTTCAAAAGCATCAATTCTTCAGTGCTCAGCCTTCTTCACAGTCCAACTCTCACATCCATACATGACCACAGGAAAAACCATAGCCTTGACTAGACGAACCTTTGTTGGCAAAGTAATGTCTCTGCTTTTCTTTCCTATAGTGATCATCAAACCAGGAAACAGTGAAATTGCAATTAAGAAAGAAAAAAGGTAGCTCCCAGAGTGAATTGTTTCTTTAGGGGAGGGAAGACCTTCCTGCTTAAAGCAATTAGAGAATTCAAGAAAAAAAGGAGTAACTGAGCACAAAATAGATGCTATGAAAGCGAGAGGTACAGGATGCTGTGGAAGTGGCCAGAGGCCTTGCAGCTTCATAAGGACCCCCAAAGGAGGTGAAACTTCAGTGAGGATTTGAACAAAGGATGAGAAGCTTGTTGTGGGCTCAGAATGGAAGGAAGGCACCCCAGCAGGGTTAACGGCATGGACACAGGCCCAGAAAGAAGAGTGGTGGGTGGATGGTATGGGGCTGTGAAACAGCTGCTTGAGCTGGCAAATGAGATGCAGGGGCCGCGTGGGCAGGGCCAACCAACTGAGAAGGAACTTGCCCTTCTGGGGGCACCTGGCTCTGGGGAGGCCTGTTGGTGGTGGTGTTCAGTCGCTCAGTTGTGTCTGACCCTGTGGTCTGTAGCCCGCTAGGTTCCTCTGTCCATGGGACTCTCCAGGCAAGATTACTGGAGCGGGTTGCCATTTCCTCCTCCAGGGGATCTTCCTGGCCCAGGGATCCAACCTATGTCTCTTGCGTTGGCAGACAGATTCTTCACCACTGAGCCACCTGGGAAGCCCCCTGGGGAGGCCTGATTCCCACCCGAGATCAATCCCATTTCACCTGGTTTCTGTGTCACCGATAGAGACGCATTTGTCCTTTGGTAAAGATTTTCCATTCTTCCCGAGAATCCAGTAAAACTGCAAACAGTCCTTGTAGGAGGGAACTCTGCTAATACCTGACCACAACTTTTCCAGAAGAGGCCTCAGGGCGTTCTTAGGGTGGAGGTGGAGCCAGGATGAGAGAAAGCAGAAAATTTCAATTTCCCGGAGCCTGTGTTGCTTGACTGCTCTGATGATGGGTTGGCAATGAGAACCATTTGAGGCTTTAAGGTGGAAAGAGAGCAATGAAATGAACTGTGATTAAAAAGTACAGCCCAACCCACAACCAGAGGAGCCAAGACAGGAGATGAGAGCCAGCCGCTCTGTGCAGACTATTCCACTTGGAGCCATAGAACCTGAGGAACGGGAGGGCTTCCAAAAATACTCATTCACTATGAATGACCGAACGACCAGTTTAGGGCAGGTGGACCAGGAAGCAGGCAATTTGACCAAAAGGATCTTTTCAGTCTACAACAGTGGTGTGCATTTTTTTTTTTAGGTCCACCCTCTTTTGAGAATCTGATTAAGGGTATGGGTTCCCCTCCCCAGAAAAATGCAGATTTGCGAATGTAAACAATTTTAGAGGATTTAGAGCCTCCCTCCCACCTCCCCCAGGGAACAATCCATGAAACCCTCCTATTAATCATCAGATAGCTAAAGGCGTGTTGTAAGGAAGACAGACCTTTCTATATGATTCCCCCAAGGGAAATACTGGGACAGGAGATGGATTTTGGCTTTATATGCATGTTCCAGGTATCAGTTGGGCTTCCCAGGAGGTACAGTGGTAAAGAATCTGCCTGCAATGCAGGAGACAGGAACTCAATCCCTGGGTCAGAAAGATCCCTGGAGAAGGAAATGGAAAACCCATGCCAGTATTCTTGCCTGGAGAATCCCATTGACAGAGGAGCCTCGTGGGCTGCAGTCCATGGGGTCACAAAGAGTTGGACACGACTGAGCATGCACACACGCGTGCACCCATGAGAAGTGTTAATTGCCCTGAGACACTTACAGGAAGGAGGGTTTCCTAGGACTAGCACAGCTGGAAACCTATCATCAGTTATTCTCTGGCCTTCCCAAGGGCATATAGGATTCCCGGGGTTTCCATGGTGTTCTTAGTCCTGCCATGTCTCTTGGATGGCACCTAGGCTGCCCTGGAAGCTGGTCCTCAGGTGGGGAGGGTTGGTACTCACCTGCCCAGCATCCAGTCTGGTTAGAGAGATTCTTCAAAGGCTGTCTGCCTGCCTGGCAGCTCCACCCACACTGAAACAGACTCAGACCTAGGGGAGCCTCACCTGGATCTTTTACAGCTGACCCACCTAAGGATGTGCCCCCCTCAGAGGGATACCTTGAAGGGTCGGGTCCCTGGAGAACCTGAAGCCCACCATCCCCTTCCCCCATCCCTGAATATCCAATTGTCTCCTTCCAGGTTGGAAATTCCCTCTTCAACTTCCTCTGTCCCATTCCCTTCCCTTCTGCAGAGAAATCGATGTATCTGATTTATTATAAGGAACTGGTTCCTGCGGCAGGAGAGGCTGAGCCCCAAGGTCTGCCAGCTGGAGGCCCAGGAGAGCCCGTGTGTAGTTGCAGTCCAAGTCCAAAGGCAGGAGAAGACCACTGTCCTAGCTGAAGGGCAGTGCAGCAGAGAGAATGAATTCTCCCTTACCCAGCCTTTGATTTTGCTCAGGCCAGATTTGGGTGGATGACCCCGCCTTACTCTTACTATTGATTTAAATGTCCTGGGCTTCCCTGGTGGCTCAGATGGTAAAGAATCCGCCTGCAATGCTGGAGACCCGAGTTGAATCTCTGGGAAGATACTCTGGAGAAGGGAATGGAAACCCACTCCAGTATTCTTGCCTGGAGAATCTCATGGACAGACAAGCCTGGAGAGCTACACTCCATGGGGTCACAACGAGTTGGACGTGACTGAGCAACTTTCACTTACTTACTTACTTCATCCAGACACTCCCTCATAGACACACCCAAAATAATATTTAACCAAACACCTAGGTACCCCAGGACCCAGTCAAGTAGACACAGAACATCAACCACCACAGGCCTCTTCAAAGGCTGCGTGTATGAATTACCAGAAAAGAGAGAGATCGCTTTAGCTGTACAAGTCTAAAGCGGTCTGCACAAAGTTCAGGGTACATTCTCAAGAGGTCACTGTGCCATATCAGACTGTTAATAAATCCCCTGCTAGTTAGGAAACAAGTCAGGTCACTAGAGAAGTCTCCCAGGAGGAAATGGAGGGACGGGTAACACAAAAGAAAAAAAGGGATCGTTGGAGATTTCCAGAGCAATCCCCAGACCCAGGTGTCCTCTGAATCCCAGCTGTGCAGACCCTGATGCTAGGAAAGACTGAGGGCAGGAGGAGACGTGGGCAACAGAGACGGGGTGGTTGGATGGCTTCACTGACTCAATGGATGTGAGTTTGAGCAAGCTCCCGGAGATGGTGAAGGACAGGCAAGCCTGGCGTGCTGCAGTCCATGGGGTCACAAAGAGTCAGACACGACTTAGCGACTGAAGAACAACTTTGCTTTGTTAATAAATCTGGGATTCTGGAGGGAGAATAAAGATATGGGGCTAGGAAAAGAAAAAAAAGTAAATTATTTAGCCCTCCAACTAATGAGGAATATTTACGTTGTAGTCTTTCCCTGCTAACTAAATGCCCTTCAAAAAGTAAAAAATTAATAAATTCAATCGAGTGGAAACCCTAATCTGGGTCATCAACCTCTCGTCTGCTTCCTGTTCCGGGAACCAGGATCCTGGGGTGAGTTGTAATAGCCTTCGGGAGTCTCACTTGGCTGCACAGGGAACTCACCTGAGAGTAAAAAGCAGACTGATTCCAAAAGTATTCTGTCAATGTTCTATTTATTGCTGTTGAAACAGTACTGTGGTTACATGGAAGAATGGCCCTATTTGTAGGAACTACGCACTGAGGTGTTTAGGGAAAAAGGGACAGGATGTAGCTCATTTTCAAATGGTTCAGAAAAAAAAAAAAACTTAATATTATATGTGTATGTGGGTGGGGGGAGAGAGTCGGGGTGGGGGGAGGAGAGAAATAGCGAAGCAAAAAGGTTAAAATGTTCACAAGTATAAAGGACACATGGGATTCCTTTTAGTATGTGTTAGTCTTGAAACTTTTCAGTAAGTTTGAAATTATTTCCAAATAAAAGTTTAAAAGAATCTTGATTCTAAATCCCCGGCTTCACTGCCCCCGCCCAAGATGTTCTGGTTTCATTGATCTGGAGTTTTCATAGTCCCAGTGAGTCTGCAGGACGCCAGGCTCCCAGGCGCCCACCCCTCGCTTTCCAGGCTCTGGGGCTCAGTGCTGCTTTGAACCTTTCTTAACCGGAGCTGCCCAGCATCTCAGCTCAGGGCTGCTGGGTGCCGGTCAACAGAAGGACTTGTTTAGCAGCAAGCATCCTCTTTAGAGATGGGGGTGCATGGACAGTGGGCAGTGCAGCTGCTGAATATTTATCTCCTTCCCACTTCCTGCAGGCTTGACAAATCCTTGGTGTCTGCTGTCACTTTCAATGACTCAGCTGTTTGGGCTGCTTTCACCAGAAGTGACCCGTTTGCTAGAGAGCCCTTATCAGAGGTCACCGGGGGGCTCGGTGATTACTTATCACTTGGAAGGCTGCTGGGGTGGGGCCTGCAGGCTGGGGACGGAGGGGACAGGGCTTGAAGGGACAGGCTTTTGTTCTCCTGGACTTCATATCTTGAGCTGGGGGCAGAGCTCAGGTGGCGACTTGAGAAGAAGACCCGGGGGAACCGAGCTCCAACTGCACGCTTTAGTTGACAGTGAAGGGTCCCTCTCGCCACTTTCAATGATCAGAAATGCAGCCTCCTCCCATCTGTCTGTCACTTTCCATCACCTGTCCCTGGAGAGCAGGGTCATGCCTCTGTGAGGTGAGAAGGGCAGGGTCTGGGAATGCCTAACCAGAGTCTTCCTTGCGGCCACAGAAGCCCTTAGAGGCAGCTCACCTGGAGCTCATTAACTCCTCTTAAAATCATGGCACAGCTGAGCCGATGCCCGTGCTGTGTGTGGTCCACTCAGAACTGCCAGATCTCTGGCACTGTGTCCTTCTCACCTTCTCAATGCCGTGTTTCTGTGATTTGATTTTTGTGCTTCCGTGGGCTCAGAGGCCGTATTTTTATAGGGCTGAATAATCCTGCTCTGTAACCTGGAGCAGATAGGTTCCTAGAGGCGGAGGGGCACAGCGGGGACTCAGCAAAGCTAGAATAAAAGGGTCTGAATGGCAGGAGGTGGAGTAGGGTACCCTGTCCTCGGTAACTGCTCCAAAGTTCTAGATGTGGGTTTAACCCAGCCCAGTGTGAGGGTTTAATGGTCAGTTCATCTCAGTCTTCCTCACATGTGTGCAACTTTGCTGGAGGTGAGTGCTAAGCCTTGTTTGCAGTTTCTTCTTTTTAAGACTTTTTTTTTAATGTGGACCATTTTTAAAGTCTTTATTAAATCTGTTACAGTATTGCTCCTGTTTGTTTTTTTCTGCCAGGAGGCATGTGGATCTTAGCTCCTGACCAGGGATCGAACCTGTACCCACTGCATCGGAAGCCAAAGTCTTAACCACTGGACCACCAGGGAAGTACCCTGATCCCAGTTTCTTTACAGGTGACATGGACAGCTGGTAGACAGGCAGAGCATTTAAGGGCTTTTGCCTTTTTACATAAAAAAGTTAAAAATGACCTGCAAAGGTAATAAACTTTTAACAGGTTTGGGGCTTTTGTGGTTACCAAGTGACCTTTTTCACTCTCCGTCAGGCTCCACTCAAAAGCAGGCTGTGTACATACTCCCTGCCTCAAGTCCTGGTGTTAAGGACGGAGGTGGGACCGTCCCTTCAACTGGGTGAGCAATGCACCCAGTGGGGTTCCTGGGACGTGATAAGGGTGGGGGAGGCACCAGGGGAGCCTTGTCAGTCTCAGGGTCATCTCTCAAGACTGAGAAACTATTTTATGAGGACTATTTTATGTCCCATGCCTTTCGGCGCTGGGTCACACCTACCTTGTGATGTGGTGTCTACTACCTCCAGGCGTGCCGGCGAGTCTGAAGCTCCATCAGGACAGCGGCAAAGAGCATTTTTCTTTTCTAACCTTACAGTGCTCAGAAAAGCATTGGGCCTATAACAACCACTCAATAAAATAAGTAGAAAATAATAATTTGCTGGATTGCATCACCTTGAATACGATACCTCTTTTATCCTTTGTAGAGCTTTGCAGTCAAGTGTCAGAGCAAGAGGTAGGGACTCATAACCACCTTGGCTTGCCAAGAGTAGGACAGAGGAGAAAGACAAGAAAACATTTTTTTTTTCTTGCTCTGGGATTAGCCTTGAGTAGCTGCAGTCATTGGTTTGCGGTTGACTTAAGCACCATCTATTGGGAAAAAATCCCCATGTTGCATCATTGCTCCAAGTCTCTTGTGACTGTGCTTCCTTTCTTCTGGAGGGTCCTTCTTCTGCCGTGGCTAATAGTCTAGACTCAATTCTTGGAAGCAGCCCGGTACTTCTTGGACCTGTCTGGAGGGTGGAGGGTAACCCTCTCACATGCTTCTCCAAGAAGATGCATCTGTTGTTACACATCTAATATCTAACTAAATGTCTGTTTAGTGCAAGATCAATCTGCCCGGTGATGGCCTCCGCTCACCACAATGGACTGGAATGGCTGAGGCAGAGATGCTTCAAAGGAATGGGCATGGTTGGAGGAATAGTCTTAATAAAATTTCCTTCTCCAGTTATTTCCCCACGGTGCTGAAACCTGAGCCTGGTTTGATCTTGCTTTTCCTGCTATTGATTTTTTTTTTTTTTTTGCTCAGCAGTGTCTTGCTCAGAGAGAATCCCAACTCAGTGAAGACTAGGTTCTTTGTCTGTCTGGTTTGCTTCTCACTGGCTGAAACACCCCTTTTGGGCAAATCTCACCAGGACAATAGATCCACTGTTCTCGAACTTTCTCCACTCCGTCATTCTCCTGTGATATACTGGAGTGGTTAGCAATGAAGAAACTGACTTTTCCAACATGGAAACTTAAGCTGCTGGTCCCCAACCCAGAAGGAGCAGAGTGCAATTATAACCCGCAGACAGTTTGCATCTCAGTTCTCCAGCAGTAAGCACATGGCGTGTTGTGCATAATAAAATCACAGCCTTGTAACTCCCCTTGTAACTCCCCCTCAGGAGCACAGGATGGTTTGCCAACATGATCCTATCCATCTTTATAATGTTTATGGACGGCAGGCAGGGGGCTCTGGCACCTCTCCTCTCTGTGAACTCCTCCAGCTCCGCTGCATAGGGGTGGTGGGCTGCTGAAGAACCCTCCTGCCTCTGCGGCCCTTGGGCTAACCCTTGCCCAGTTGCTGCCTTTATAAAAAGTACATTGTGAGGGTGAGGATAATTAGGTAATATTAAAATGCCTTGCTTTACCCCAGAAAGAGGAAATAAAATTTCCCGGGATTGCATCTCAGAGGGATTGACTATGTCATAGATACCAAATGCATTTCAGCTGTCGGCTCCTGTATTTAGGTCTCCTTTGCACTCAGACTCCAGCATTGACGCCAGGCAGCATCCAGCTAGTGCCATTCACTCCATCACTGGCCGCCAACATCAGAGGTCCCTGCAGGTCAGCAACAAGGAAATGCCTATATTCCATCAGATTTAAGCCAGAGTCTAGTGATTCTGAAAAATTCTAGTTCCTTTTTTTTTTCTTTTTTTAGTTTCTCACTTTCTCCCCTCCTTTCTTATCCATGGTGCCCTTTCTTCCAGCCTTTTCTTATTTTAATTGACCTTCAAGTTCTGCTGGATTTTCTCTTTTCTTCGCTTTCTTCTCAACTCCTTTCTGTCTCTCTAATCATCTCGTTGCCATTCTTGTCCAAGGATATGAGCGAAGAACAGAATTCTTCAAGAAGACGACCCAATTTACATTCAGATTTTTGACAGCATGGCTGCAGCAATCCTTTCAAATCTCTCCTTATTTGCTGATCTGTTCAAAACTGCTGACGAGCGAGCAGGTGGCAGGTACAGAGAGTATGAGTCCGCCTCTGGATGTCTGATAGTCAGAACCATTTCTCTTTATATAACAATGGATTCGGTGAAGTCGAGTATGAATAGTATTTGATTGTAATCATTTTTACTTTTTTGACATGAAAAAGTGGCTAAAGCTTGGATCGAATCTTCTCAGATTTACTCAGGGTGGGTAATTTTCCTTGGCAGGGTGTTTTTTATGTTTATACAGATGACTCTTGAACAACACAGGTTTGAACTGCAAGGGTCCACTTCTACATGGATTGTTTTCAATAGTAAATGCTACGGCAATCCATGGTCCATGGTTGGTTGCATAGTCCATAGTTGGTTACACGGTCCATGGCTGGTTACACGGTCCATGGTTGGTTGAATCTTCGGCTGCAGAAGGAACCGTAGATAGGGCTGACTGTAAATTATACATGGATTACCCCCATGTTGTTCAAGGGTCAACCCAAACTTGTTAACATAATTTTGAATCACAGGAAAAACAAATCACAGGGGTTTTTGAACAAAGCTCTTTTAAAAGGGTCTTCCTGGCCTTGTCTGTACCCCAGCCCCGGCATAATGACTCACACAAAGTAAGAGTGTGATAAACATTTGATGAGTGAATTAGTGAACACGTCAACTGAGGTTGCCATGGAAGAGGCTGGAATCAAGTGCTTTAGAGCCCAATTCTCCACTTAGAGCAGAAGAAGGTTTGGTTAGGGCAACAGGAGAAGACCAGAGAAAGCAGAAATCATGGTGATCTTGTCCAGACACACAAACTTATCTACTATCCAGAAAAGGAAAAAAAAAAACACATTTCTGTGTAGTACATAAACATTTATAGTATCTTCTACTCTGTGCCAGACGTTGTGCTAAACTCCAAGTGCACCGAAATAAATAGGACATGGTTCCTAGCCTCAAAGTGTTCTTGGTGTAACAAGACAATGAATCAGGTTTTTAAAATGTTATATTCCCACATATTAAATTTTGTACTGAAATGAATCAACGTTTTATATTTATCCAAAAAAATCTGATGAACTAGTCTGTTTGAATTACCATCCTGTGTGTGTCTGTCTTCTCAATCTTTGCACTGGATTAGCACAGGAACGACAGCTTATTTTCATAGACAGCACCCCGAGGAAACCCTCTATTTGGATGGAGTCCATATTTCCTTCTTCTCTTTGTTCTCTCTTCATCCTTTGCATAGATCAGCATCATTTCTCCTCAGCTCACCTAGAATTGTTGATGGGAGCTGTCACCGGTAACCTAGCAACGCTTCTCATTCATATTTGTCACAGAAGGAGCAGGCATCTCTTGAAGAACTTGCTAGTCTTACTCTCCTGTTGTTACTTTAGAGAAAGGTCCCTTCTCTAGAACCTTCTCTGAGAAACAGGCTGGATATTTAATGCATCTAGAGTGATCCATGTGCTTAAAAGCACGTTGGTCCATGAGCTCATGGACTTGAACTCCCCATGCCCCTGGTTTCCAGTGGCTCTTAGCAGAACCACTTCAGGTCTGGCCCATCGTGGAAACCTAGCATCCTGGAGATGAATAAGACCTTAGACAGCTGACAGCTTACCTGATCCTGGAACTCTTCTCATCGAATCCTGACAGCCATCTAGTTTATGTTCTGGTGAACAACAAAAAGCTCTCTACCTCTGGAAAATGATGTTTCCCCACCCAAAACTTTGGTTTGGGAGAAATTTTTCTTTTTTAGAAAGTAGATTTCTTATACTGAGCTAAAATCACCTCCTGGCCACTTCCTTCCTTAATGACTTCCTCAGCCCTTCCCTTGACATTGACTCACTCTTTGCTCCAATTCTGTCTTTTACCAAAATAAAACCCATTGCTTCTTCCTCACAGCAACCCCTCCAATATTTGGAGACAGTTATAGGATGAGATGGTTGGATAGCATCACCGACTCAATGGACGTGAATTTGAGCAAGCTCCGGGAGATAGCGGAGGACAGTGGAGTCTGGCGTGCTGTAGTCCATGGGATCACAAAGAGCTGGACATAGCTCAGCGGCTGAACGAAGTTGTTTCTTGATTTTCTCCCTTCCTAACTAAACACTCAGAGCCTCCCCTGACTTTATGCCTGCCATTTCCAGAGCCCAGCATCTATACCTTTCTTCTCTAGATGCACAATTATACCCGATGATTTATGTTAATTTGCCACGCCTTGAGTGGAAAGTACCTTCCAATTGTCATTTGACCCACATATATTGTTACTATTACTTATTATCTGGACACTGTTTTTCTATTTAATGGAGCCTACAACTATTTTAGCTTTTTAAAGCCACCACATCACTCCACTGTATCCCATTAAGCTTTTAAACAAAGGAAAATTCCCAGTTATTTTTTTTTAAAGAATTGCAATTAAACCGGGTCTCCTCATTATGCTAATGTGGTGTTTCTTTCTGGACCACAGCACCAGCTACATCCACGTAAAGGAGTTGTTTTCTTCAAATGTGTCCCAAGTTCCTTCTGGTTTCTTCCTCTAACATCAGCCCCTCCACTCTCCCCCTACCTACTTGTCCCCTGAAATGTGAGGTCTCAAGCCTCAGTGGTCCCACCTGGGCTGAGACATCTTTGCTTTTTAAAATTCTACCAAGTACCAAACACAGACTGTGGGAGAGGTCGAGTTCCTGTCTGTTGAATGGCAGAACAATTTTGTGAATTTCTTCCCAGGACAGGTCAAGCTTGTCATTTGATGAGTAAACTCCTCGGACGTTTTATTTCCTATTTCTTTAGGTGACCGTGAATTCGTTCCAGCCATGGAAAACTCCTACACTTTCCAGAGGACTCTGAGGACTTTTCTACTTTTAAACAATTATTATTTTTTAACACCAAAAACATTTTGCACTGGGGTATAGCTGATTAACAATGTTGTGGTCGTTTCAGATGAACAGCGAAGAGACTCAGCAATACACATACATGTATCCATTCCCCCCAACCCCCAACCCCTTCTCTTCAAAGAAAGGGACAGGCGACCATGCTTATCATTGTAATCTGGTACATAGCACTACTCTCTAAGCCCCAGGGTGAGAATATTATCATTCCAATATGTTGACCCAAAAAGCAGATGTAGAGAGAAGCCCACTGAACTTAATGGTAGCCTGTGGCACCAGCAATGGGAATGGGTGATGGACAGAGTCATTTCCAGGGATGTGTCTATCTTGCCTAAGACAAACCAGGCTTTGGGAAAAATACTTGCAAGTTATATAAACCAGCAAATATTTGCTCTGAGAGCAGGAAGGTGAACAGATTTTATTGTCCATCGCTATATCCGTAATTGTTAAAGCACTTCTTTTTTGATGGCCATGCAATTTCTAACACCAACCCCCACCCCAAGGTCCACACCGTTGAGTGAGCTGGTAGTACTGATATTTTAGCGAGTCCTGGAGTCTACTCCAGCCTCTGGTGACTCTGAACCCAAAAAATATTCAGGGAAGAGCTGGTAATTAGTGGGTGGGGTGATTTTTGTGCTAATTTGGTCCCTTGGCTGGGGGGTCGTACTGGGCTGACCAAGTTATTTCCCTTAGATGTCGAAAACTAACACGATGGTCACGACAGTGAGGCCACTTGTCTTTAGAAATCTGCAAGGGCTCTGCCTCACTTGGTGGTGAAAAGGCAATGGGGTAGTCTCCTAAATAAACAGGAGAGGAAACTTCCAGAGAGTAAGAAAATGGATATGTTTAGCTCTCAGAAGGAACCAAAATGGCAAACAGGAAATGAGTTTTCATCTTACTGTAGCTGTCCAGGCGCTTCCAAACCCTCGAATGGGAATTCTCGACATCTTGACCACTTGGGATGGACGAAGTGAGCTTAATTTCCTCTTCTATGAAATTTTCCTGAACCTGAGAGTCCAGAAGACAGTTGTGAGATCAGGAAACAGTGAATCATGAACTTGGAGCAAGGCTCACTCTGGGTGTGGCTCAATATCTCTTACTAATAAGAAAGCAATGAGTTTAGTAAAAATGTAACACAGCCTCCTCCCCTTCAGTGCCCCTGAGATGCCGTGGGAATGATTAAGGCATGCTGACCAAAGATGCCAGGAAGGCAAGCCAAGGAAGGGTGTTTGGACTCCCGTGTGTTTCAAAACAGCTCATCGCCCACTCTGTGAACCCCAGGCATCTCATGCTCTGGCAAGACAGTGTTTAGTGGTTAAAGGTACACACTTCCAGTCAATAAGACTTGAGTTCAAATCCCAGCCGAGCCACTTACTAGCTATGACGTGGTGATCACCCACTTACGCCCTCTGGGCCTTGGTTTTTCTTCCTGTAAAATGGTGATGTCTCCCAAGTCTGCTGTGAAAAATAAACCAATTCTTGCCTGTTCTGTGCTTACTACAGAGTTTGACACACAGGTGTGTTAAAAAGCACGTTTAAAGTGCTTTTTAAAAAAGAGAAGAAAAGAGCTGTCATTGTCAGAGTAGGAGCTGAGATAAAATACATTTTTCAAAACGTTAATTATTATTTTATTTTCATTTTTCCATTTAATAAGAAAAACTGGGGCCAAGAATATTCTTCTCATTATAGTTCACATATTATTATATGCGAAATTCTATGCACTTTATATGCCATATCCCTTTTTTTTTTTCTTTTTCCATTATGGTTTATTATAGGATGTTGAATGTATTTCCCTGTGCAATACAATAGGATAGTGTTGTTTATCTATTTTATATATAGTAGTTTGTATCTGCTAATCCCAGGTTCCTAATTTATCCCTCCTCCATCCCCTCTCTGGAGAAGAAAATGGCAACCCATTCCAGTATCCTTGCCTGGAGAATCCCATGGACAGAGGAGCCACAGGATTGCAATGAGTCGGGCACGACATCCACTTTCCCCTTTGATAACCATAAGTTTGTTTTCTACGTCTGTGCGTCTGTTTCTGTTTTGTAAATACGTTCATTTGTGTCATATTTAAGATTCCACATATAAGTGATGAGATAAAAATATACTTTTGATGAGACAGACGCTCTTCCCAAAAACATAGGAGGTGTTTAGTGAACTGCTGCTCTGTGCTCAACCCTGCACTGAGGATCATGCCATATACAAAGGGAGGAGGCATTCACATATCAACAGAGTTCCCCTGGTTTTCTTTATTCACAAGGCTCTTTTCTTTAGGAAATAGAACATATGAACAGATGCTCTTTTTCTGGACTACCATGAAACACTTTTATACGGGTTATTGAAATTAAAAAATGAGCCCACAATATCATATTTGTGTTATTACTTTCAAAATCCTCCAGCAGGGACGCGTTTTTATGAGTTGGGGTAGGAAGGCCCTGGCCTTGAGGGCTCCCTTTTCTCCTTGATCTTGTCCACTTTCTGGGCAGATAGATACTAAGCCGTCCAGCTAGATGACACACTGCAGGGCAGCAGTGTGTAACACGGGAAGGAGAGACCCAAATATTCAACACACCACAGAGTGTTCACCTCTGGGGGCGGCAGGTGGAGAGAGTGAGGCTGTGAGAACCAGCAGGGCAGCCACGTGCAGATTCCCGAAAGCTCTCGTGTCTGCTTGGGAGCTAAAGAAGTCTGAAAACTTGCAGCAAATTGTAGGTGCTTATTTTCAGTCACTGAGTACATCTTTAAGAGGAACTGAGAATAAAAATATTATGCATGAGACTGGATTATGTAGGGAGGAGTGGCGAGGTGCATCCATACAGAGTATAAGAGAGGGAGAAAGAAAGAAAGAAAGACAGAGACACAGAAGGTTTTCCCTCCGAGGAACCCAGATCTGCTCCCTTTAGGACATAAGATCAAAGCCAATTACAGGAACAGGGGGAGAGCTGGGGTGTGGGATCCAGCATCTCCCTTTATCTAATAGTTAGAGCCTATTTCTCTATATCTAGGATCCATTGAAATAGGTTCATCTTGCATTATAAACACCCCCATCTCCTTGGTCATAAACCACCAATCCTGAGGCTTGTAGGGCCAGGTGGGATGGACACATGCCAATGGCCAGTCCTGCGTGTATCGTCACATGGAGAAATCCACAGGACTATTTGGGGTATTCAAAGTCAAGGGCTCCCGCACATGGTCAGGTGGGCAGAGACAGCATCGTGAGAGAAAGGCTGTAACTACAGAGCTCAGGGTAACAACCGAGCAGAGAACACTAGATACTTAACCCAGCAGCGGGAAATAGCCGCCGTCATTTTCTCCCAGCCTCCAGACTTTCCTTAGCTCCCAATCCAGTCCCTGGAGGCGTTGGGAATTTCTGTGCATCACCACCTCTGTGTTTCTGTCTCCTGCCTGTGTGTGTAGCACCCCTCTGAGCTGGCCTCCTGATGGAGAACTGAAAGGTAAGAACAGGAAGGTCACTTTCCCTCAGCAGCTTCCTGTGACTTGCTGGACCTTGAAGCAGGAGTGGGGTTTTACCAGGCAGAAAAGAGAGAAGAGGGACTTCCCTGGTGGTCCAGTGGTTAAGAACCTGCCTTCTAATGCAGGGGACGCAGGTTGGATCCCTGGTTGGGGAATTAAGATCCCACATGCCAGAGGGCAACTAAGCCCATGCACTGCAGCTAGTGGAGCCCACGAGCTGCAATGAAGACCTGGCGAAGCCAAAAGAAAGGAAAAGAAGAGAGGAGAGGAGAGAGAAACAACAAACTCTGAAGCCAAGAGAACCCTGAGGGGTTTTCAGGCAGGAAAGGGGCGGCCTTTCTGTTACTTCCCAGATGCCAAGTACACATCTTTAACCTGGGAGCTCAAACCAGAGGGGACCTCAGAACACACTGAGCTCAGCCATCCTTTCATGACAAGCCAGCTGAAGCCAGGGAAGGGCAACGGGTTTCTTGAGGACAGATGGTTTACTGTTGACGGAAAGTAGCATGGAGCTACGCTAACGCTGGTTTGAACCGGATGGATGTGCACTAACGCAGGGCTGGCTTAACACTTGCAGTTAACCTCCCTGGGGATCGTGTTTGTTTGCAACCAAGAAAAACTGTCAGGTTGAAATGATTTAAGGAGAACATTCAGAGCTTTGGAGGTGGTCTTTTTCAGGGTGATTGACACTGAACCGATGATACAGAAAGTAGGGGGAAAACACTACTGGGTAAGGAAATCTGTCCCCTGAATTCATATACTGAGCACCTCTGATTAGAGAAGTAAGTCCATGTCAGAACAAAATTGGGGAAACATCTGTGTCCACAGCTGATTAAAAAGACGTGTGACCAACAACCTGGGAACAGCCGGTTCCCTTTGTTGAAAGGCATCTGGAAACCTCGCCCCAGGGGAGGACGCTGAGCATTGATCACCGGCACCCACGTGGCACATTATCTGTGATTGCTGGCAATTTTACTTTACTGGTTTTAGACCCAATTTCAGAGGAGGAAGCAGGGTGCTAGTTGCAATCCAATTAGCAGGACTTCAGAGCTTTTCCAACATTTCTGCCTCCTTTTCAATACATCAGTGCAATTAAATGCACCAGACTTAAAGTACTTCTGGGCTTCCCCATTAGCTCAAATGGTGAAGAATCTGCCTGCAACGTGGGAGACCTGGGTTCGATCCCTGGGTTGGGAAGATCTCCTGGAGAAGGGCATGACAACTCACTCCAGTATTCTTGCCTGGAGAATCCCATGGACAGAGGAGCCTGGTGGGCTACAGTCCATGGAGTCACAAAGAGTCAGACACGACTGGGTGACTAACACTAACATGTGTGTGTGTGTGTGTGTGTGTGTGTGAGAGCACTAAGTCACTTCAGTCATGTCCGACTCTGTGATCCCATGGACTGTAGCCCGCCAGGCTCCTGTGTCCGTGGAATTTTCCGGGCAAGAATACTGGAGTGGGTTGGCATTTCCTCCTCCAGGGCATCTTCCCAACCCAGGGCTTGAACAAGAATCTCTTGCGTCTCCTAAATTGGCAGGCAGGTTCTTTACCACTAGCACCACCTGGGGCCCTCTTCACCTTTCCCATATCTGCTCTCTCAGTCCCTCATCACGTTTCTTTCCGTCATCCTTTTCATTTTTTCTGCTCATAACTATAACACGTAGTCATGATTTGGAAAATAAAACATAAAGAAGCAAACAAATATAAATTGGGAGTCTGGGATTAACATGCACACTACCATATATATAAAATAGGTAAGCAACAAGGACTTACTGTATAGCACAGGGAATTCTACTCAATATCTTGTAATAAACTAATGAAAAGAATCTGAAGACATATATATATATATATATATATATAGAATATATATAACCCAAATCATTTTGCTGTACACTTGAAACTAACATAATATTGTAAATTAACTAGACTTCAATTTAAACAAAAAAAATTTTTTTTAAAAAAGAAGCAAACAAACCCAAACCCTCAAATGGTTTCCCTGGCCCTTTGGGCTCCCCTCCCCACTTCTCCTCCCCTGACCTCTGACCTCCCAGCCCGTAATCTTCTTTTCCTGAAAGGATCTCACATTAGCATTTTCAGGTCTCTTTATCTTTGGGGACAAATATTAGCATACAGATTAGCACATTACAATCTAATTACTTCTCAATCCCAAGCAACTCCACCCAGATTGGGGTTATTCTTAATTTGCATAATTTTCATAAAGCGGTAAGAGGCACTGGGAAACCATGTGCTCTAATGTGTCTTCAAGTAAACAGTGAAAGCTTGCTTTGGGGAGGAACATGGTTTGGAAACAAAAAGGCAAGATGTAGAAGGAGCACGTGGAGATTTAGAGAGAACCACCCAGCTGTTTGCAAAGGCTGAGTTCCATTCTGCCCAGACGGAGAAGCACGAACTGGGTAATTTCCCACACAATCCTTCCCAGCCTCACAGAATACATCATAGTTCCAGAAAATAATGGAGTTGACCCGAAAGAGTTGGCCAGTGGCAGAGGGGCCAGTTGCTGGCACTGTCTTCCCTACAGGTCTTTGTGAAGTTCAAGTGGAGGTGCTGAATAGCTCTAGGAGATGCTCCTTCCTCCCCTTCCAAGGAAGCTGTATGCCCCCCAGGACAATATATCCTAAATGAAAAGTCCAGACAGGTGACCGGAGGTGGGCCAACACATGGGTGGTCAGTGTAACAGAATGCAGTTGTCCCTCTGCTTCCTCAGGGGATTGGTTCCAGGACCCCTGGGGATACCCAAATCCACAGATGCTCAAGATCTTTACGTAAAATGACATAGTATCTGTGTCCTTCCACAGACTTTAATTATCCCTAGGTGACTTGCAATACCTCATGCATTGTAGATGCTGTGTAAATAGTTGCCAGCGCACAGCAAATTCAAACTTTGTTTCTTGGAGCTTTCTGGAATTTTAAAAAATATTTTCTATCTGCTGGTGCTTGAATTTATGCATGTGGAACCCAAAGATACAGAAGGTTCACTGTAACTGAGTTCTTGCGTGAATACTCAGTCACTTAGTCATGTCTAAGTCTTTGTGATATAGCCCACCAGGCTCCTCTGTCCATAGAATTTCCTGGGAAAAAATACTGGAGTGGGTTGCCATTTCCTCTTCCAGGGGATCTTCCCACCCAGGGATCGAGCCCAAGTCGTCTGTCTCCTCATTGACAGGCAGATTCTTCACCACTGAGCCACTTGGGAAGCCGATTAAGTTCCTACTGCTCTAGAACAGGCATGCTGTTTAATTACCATAAGATCTCAAGAATATATTGTTAACCTACTACAGCAAAAGAGCTATACTAGGTAGAATTTAATTTTCTGCTCAACACTTTTTTGTATCAGCAGGAACATGAGATTCAAAATTTCCTGTTGAGGGGTTAGAATCTAGACATAAACAGCAAGATTTCCTCAGAGAAGGCGTAATGGGTTTTCCAGTGTTACCCAGACACTGAATTTCTAGAAGTTCTGACTCTGGGTTTTCCAGTGTTACCCAGACACTGAATTTCTAGAAGTTCTGACTCTCGATCCACCCTAAAGCAGGATTAGGCCCTGAACTGTGTCCCCAAAATGAAAACCCACTTGACAAAGTAGTAGTGAGCACTGTAGATTTTACTGAAGACTGTGTTCGGGGGGATGAAGGGGAATTTCTAGAACACAACACACAGCATCTCACTTTAGAATTCCTTCTTAGGGCCTTCCCTGATTGCACAGTGGTTAGGGTGTCACCTTCTAATGCAGGGGAGTATGGGTTCAATTCCTGGTTAGGGAACTAAGATCCCACATACGTTGTGGCCAAAAAAAAAAAAAAAAAAAGAAACCAAACATAAAACAATAGAGTAACGACTTTGATAGAGACTTAAAGAAATGGTCCGCATTAAAAAAAAAAATTCCTTATTAGACATCTCTCTCCTAGTTTTTGTCCTTGACATTAAGAATTCCCTCCTTCAATTCTTCATGATCTAACAACCTTTAATTGTGTTCAAACTCTGGTCCAGTGCTGTGCTGAGAGCTCCTGGGAGCCAGATAGAGGAGAGGGTACCACCTAGAAGAGATTCCCAGTTGCCGCTACTAGTGAAAACGTGTGAAAGACATTCAAAGCAGGGCCAGACGCCACGTCCGGCGTGGGTTCGCAGTGACTGGCAGCAGGGACAGCAGAAGGGACGCTGCATCACTGTGAGGGAGCTTGGCCTTGGTCTGCAGAAGCCAGAAAGCCATCGGACGATTTATCTGCTGCTCTGATTTCCATCTGCATTTTTTGGTCCTGGCCTCCACATACTCAGGTAACATAGGATCAGTATCCTTCTGCCAAACATCTGTCATGTTTGAAAACATTGGTTCCTCACGACTTCCTCTTTCCTCTTTAGGTTGATGGTCCTGATCCTTTCACCTTCCCTTCTAGGACCTCTTTTCCATCACAGGGTGTTTTCCCCTGGGTCACTCTTCCTGGGTTGTCTCAAGCTTTTCCATATCTTTTGAAAAGATAAACGAGATGGCATGTGGCTGCCTGAGAGTCTAACAGGGAAGCATAACAAGATGACTGTTTCTCCTCTCAAACACAGCTGTTTCCTACCACATTCTAGCATCACAGCAGGGTGTTTCTCCCACGGAAACACGATGCAGTTGGCGTATTTCCCAGCTTGGGTCAGGTATGGATCCTACGCCTCTTTCACCCAGATTTTTTACCTGCTCGTCTCCAGCCAGCCTTCACATGAATTGGCCCATTTTGGTCCTAGAGCATCCTGAGGGTTACTAGACATGATCCATTTTGTTTTAATCATCTTATTTTATAGTTTACATTAAACCTCTCCTAAGTGCTGGATCCCTTCCCTTCTACCCCCTAAAAATCTGGTTCTAGAAAATAGAAAAAATATAGAAAATGATGGGTATCTCCTCCTGATCATGATTTAAACAACACATTGACCAGAAGTCTTTGAACTGGTGAGAGAGGAGCTCTGAGTATGTATGCTTTACTTATATGCAAGTTACAGCATCAAACCTCATTTCTGATAACGATGTTAATTCCCTTTTTTCACAACCCCATCCTTTTTCCTTACTTAAGGAATATCTTACCCCTGGGGTCTCTTTTCAATTGTTGCTGTCAGTATTTCTGGAGTTATTTTGAAACCCACCCAGGATGTGTGACCTCCTGACCCCTGGATTCAGGATCTTCTGTGATCCCCACTAAAACAACAGTGAATTTGCTGAGTTTGCAAGGCCTTCTCTCTCTCTCTTTTTTTTTCTCAAATGGAGGAAAATTAATTTCCTTCCTTCCTGGAGTAAGTGTAGTTGATCTCATTTACCCTTGTTGGGAAACTGTGATGGTGTTAATTAAATTAAGAGTTTCACATTGATTTGGAAGTGCTCATTGTGGGGAGGAGTTGCTGAGAGATTTGTTCAGAGATTGATGAGCAAACAAAGGAAGCAGAGAGTTAACAGTGACACAAAGACAGACACACGGAGCTTTTTTGAATGTGTGAGCAGCCATGAGGTTCAGAAAAATCGATTTGCTTATGAATTTTACCTCTGAATTGAGAACGACCTACAGGGTATAAAGTACAGTTGCTGACAAATTCAGAGGAAGATGCTGCTTAAAAAAAAAAAAACCTAACTAGGAAATGGTGAAGGTGGAAATAGTACACAGTTTTGTTTTTTTTTCCCCTCACATTAAAAAAAGTAATAATAAATGCTTTAAGAAGGACAGAGTTACAGGAACACTAAGAGACTTGTCTCTAGGAAAATTTCACTGGCTAGAGAGCACTTTTAAGGAGAACACTAAACCTGTCAAAGAGCTTCTCCTTCTGTCTCTCCCATGGGGACCCTGGCAAGTGGCCTGGTGTGGCCACCCCTGTCCTATGGTGCAGGGGGCAGGACCCAGGGAGCTTGTCCCAGAGCCCAGAGTGAGGTAACAGCAGAACCAGAAATGACCCTGTGCCCATCTTCTTTTTACTATTCTTGGGGGCTCACTGTCTGGCACCCTCAACTCTTATTCCTTTTATTTTATTTATTTATTTATTTTTAGATTTTTGGCCATGCTGTGCCCCCCACCCCCCACCAAGTGGGATCTTCGTTCCCTGACCAGGGATTGAACCTGTGCCCCCTGCACTGGAAGCTTGGAGTCTGAACCACTGGACTGTCAGGGAAGCCCCTGTGCCCATCTTCTTGCCAGTACCTCCTGGGCTCAATGCCGTGATCCAAACTGTCCCACCTCCCCCAGCCCCACCAAAGGTTTTTTCAGGAGGATCCAGACGGAGCCCACAGGCCTCAAGAGGATGCAACAGAGACACTGCAATGCTTACAAGTGAGGGTAACCACTCTTTGGAGGCCACGTCTTCTCTCCTGCCGAGGCATCTGGCCACACACTGAATAACCCCACGGGTGATGCCTGAAGGGTGTCTCTGTTGGTGACACCATGAAGAAGGCCATGCCAGGAGACCTGAGTAATGCAATGAAGGAAGATGGAGATGTTGGCCAGACATTTAGGGGAATTAGATGGGAGAGGGGTAGGTGGCTCTTCAAGTTTCCTACACCCGACTGACTTAACCAGAGAATTCAGTCACCACCTTCATTATTTATTCATTGAGCATCACCTATGCGCTAGGTACTATAGCTAGACAGTACCAAAGGGGGTGGACATGGTCTCTGGCCTCATTTTATGCCCAGAGCATCTTGGAAGAACAGTGGAGGCAGTGGCCATGTGTGTCTGGGTGAAGTCTCACCCAGTGACCTAGCTCTCCCATCCTGATCCTCCCTCAAAGCCCCCGCCTTCATCTCTGCCTCATCCGTCACTGATTTACTGGACACTCCCTGAAAACTCCCAGAGCACAAGGCTCTGTATCAGACATCCCTCTGCAATTTCGTCTTTAATGAATTTCTCCTGCAATGCAACATCCTCTCAGCTACTGAAAAGGTAGGAAGGAGGCCCCTTTCCACTCACAATGCCTCCTCTGTTGTGGGGAGTTTGTAGATATTTTCTTTTTTTTTTTTTTTGTCCACTCAACTCATAGTCACAGATCTATTTCCCTCTTAGTTACTTTCCCTGATGATTTTAATTGATCGTCAAATCCCTAAAGATAGGTCCTCTCTTTCTGGAAACTTGCACATAGTATTTCTACAACAGTTACAAAAACGCTGGATGATTTCAGCAGTTCTGGTCTTTATTTACAGCAAGATTATCAACCTATGCCTGCATCCCTGACATAAGTAGGTCACAGCAAACAAGCCTAACTAAGCTGTCACCTCCATTTCCATGTTATCTGAAGATTCAGCATCTATTTACTCTCGACATGGTCACGGTGTGAACAATCCTGTAATAATAAAAAAAAAAAGAAACAGAAAAAGAAAAGGGAGAGAAGGAAAACATCAACATGCCATCTCCTGAGCCAAGAACCTTATTCAATTATTTCCATGTCATATATAATTCTACTTAGTCTCAGGTTTACTCTTAAGCAAATTTGTGTTCTTGAGTCAGACTTGAATCTCAGATTTGAATCCCCTCTCTGTCAATTATTAAGCCAATTATAAGAGGCTTCCCTGGTGGCTCAGACGGTAAAGTATCTGCCTGCAATGCGGGAGACCTAGCTTTGATCCCTGGGTTGGGAAGATCTCCTGGAGAAGGAAATGGAAACCCACTCCAGTACTTTTGCCTGGAAAATCCCAGGGATGGAGGAGCCTGGTAGGCTACAGTCCATGGAGTTGCAAAGAGTTGGACACGACTGAACGACTTCACTTCTGTCAATTATTAGCTGTATGCCTTTGGGCGAATGGCTGAACCTCTTTATGCCTCAGTTTCCTCATCTGTAAAATGGGGACAACAGTAATACCTACCTCATAGAGTTGTGAGTTAATACAGATAAAGTACCTGACACGGGGATTCCCAGGTGGCGCAGTGGTAAAGAATCTGCCTGCCAAAGCAAGAGATGCAGGAGACTCGAGTTCAATCAAAGCACTGAGCGGCTGAGCATGCACGCACACAAGCATGCAGAAAAAAAATGTCAGCTATTATGATGAGGAAAAGCAGGATACCTGGGGAGAGCTGACTGATGAATGTCAGCTTGTGTTGTCATGGAAACCACTGCATCAGCACAGCCCTGTGTTTATGACTTGGGGATCTAAACACCTAGCACAGGTGAGGAGGCCCTGGGGAGGAGCTGAGACACAGGGAGGGGGCGGGCTGAGGTTTGGGCCCAACTAGGGTGTCTCCATAAACCCCCACCAGCTAGAGGGAAGGGAAACTCAAGGAAGTAGGGCCACCGAAGACAGGACCCAGGGAGGACAGGCCCGGCTCAGCCCCTTGGTGCCTTTGTGTCCACTGGCCCTGGCAACTAGCTACTGATCCTAGTGTTATCCACATTTACAGGGATTCGGGACGGTGGCGAAGGTCTGGGCATAGCCAGGAGGAAGTCGGGAAACATTCCCTGGCTGCGCTGGGCTGGCTAATTAGAGGAAAAATGGATGCTGGAACCCGCCCGCTGATGTGGTTTTTGTGCTGATCCGAATTCATGGAACACAGGGCATCCGGGCTGAGGACTGACAAGGTGATGTGGTTCTGATTAAGAAGGAGGAGGACCCCCTGGGCGCCACCCCGCACCCCGTCTGCTCTTGGATCTGGTGAGCTGTAGGGAAAGGTGCACATGGAACCCACAGGTAATGCCGCATGCACTTGCTGTGCGCTGGTGAGGAGGGGATCAACCTTGCTCTCTGCCTGCGAGCAAAAGGCCAACAAAGGCTTCCCAGACACAACACTGTCAATCAGCTATACTCCAAAAATAATAATAATAATAAAATAAATAACAGTACATTTGGAAAAAAAAAAAATCCCAGGACTGAGCTTATATACAATGTTAGAAATAAAATGTAGCTAGAATCATGGGCTTCCCCGGTGGCTCAGCGGTAAAGAATCTGCCTGCAATGCAGGAGCCACAGGTTTGATCCCTGGGTCGGGAAGATTCCCTGGGGGAGGGAATGGCAACCCACTCCAGCATTCTTACCTGGAACATTCCACGGACAAAGGAGTCTGGTGGGCTACAGTCCACGGGGTCACAAAGTCAGACATGACTGAAGCGACTTAGCAGCAACACCAACAAATTCATAGATAAACAGACTGCATCTGTGTATGTGTATATACTGTATCTATGTATATACATGTGTGTATATATACATGTGTGTATATATATGTGTGTGTGTGTGTGTGTGTGTGTGTGTGTGTGTGTGTGTGTAACAGGAATAATTGTCAAGTCCCAGTGTAGTCAGACCTAGATGTTGCCAGGGTGTCCTTTATCCCCAGCTGTCTTTCCATCTGCCTCTGCCCCTCTGGCCATGAAGGAGACAGAGAACGGTGCTGGCAGAGCCTAGTAGGTCTGTCTCAGCACATGAACATCCCACAGAAAAGGGCTGGTCGGGACCTGGGCTTTTTCATTACCGCTGTCAATATTCAGAATGTCTCCTGGGCAGGTGACATGTGGTTAAATAATAAAGCGTGCTGGTAAAATGCTTCAGGATACAGTTAGACAAAAGGAATGGAAGAAAAAGCAACGCCCTATGGGATGAGGGTAGGGGGTGGTGCTGGGCAGATCCAATTTTCAGCTTAAGAAGGAAAACGGGAAAGGAGAAAAAATATAGACCCTACTGCTCATCTAAAGTGAGCCAAATTGGATTCTAAATAACAGCACTTAATGCTGTAAATGCTGCATAATTCAAACAGCTCTCAACACAGAAATAGGACTGAGTGATACGTGACACGAACATAATGGAGCAAGTATGTGCCCCACTGTGACGGAGCTGACTTGTTAACAGTGGCATGAAGGTAAGGGAACCTCTCCAAATGCTCGCAGAGAGTTAGAGGCATGAGGCTTTCCTGGTGGTGCAATGGTTAAGATTCTGCACTTCCATTGCAGGGGGCAACACATTCGACCCTTGGTCCAGGAACTAAGATCCCACAAGCTTCGTGGTGTGGCCAAAACAAAGAAATGCAGATAAAAATAAAATAAAACAGTTTCCAGGAAGAAGACATTAAACAAAAAAAAAGAGGATTAAATATTTCCCCAAACCAAAAGGGCAGAGAAGAGGTGAAACAAGATTGGCAAAATGTTGATGAAGGTTGAGTTAAGGATGGTGGGGGTTGGGCAGGCGGGTGTCATTACTCTAGTCTTTCTAGTTTCCTGTTTGTTTGAAAATTTCCCAGATAATAGTTTTTAAATGGTGGGGAGGGCTGAGAAAAGAGAAGAAAAGCTACACTTCTCTATTTCATTTGAGCAAAGTTTGACCTTGTTAGTGGGTTTGCCTTGAGCACAGTAGGAAAGGGCTAATCCTGTTGGCTGGAGACCAATAATTAATTAAAATCTGGACAGAAAAGGAGCAATAATGCTAAGAAGAGAGAACCACGGTGAGCAGGGGAGGAGCTGGAGTAGACTGGGAGGCCTCGAGGGCCCATGAAAGTGAAAGAAACTAAGAGAAGAATGCCTGACTTAGTCATTCTTCCAGCTAATATCGGCAGAGCTCTTCTGTGCTTGGGCTTCATCCTAGGCCCTGGATCCAGCATCTTTGCCCTCATGGCACTGGGGTTTCTGAGAGGGGGCTGGTGAGGAGGGAGGAGCAGGACTTCACGAATGCTCCTTTGAGCTTCTTGGCTGGGTTTGGAGGATCCCAGTTCCCCAACTCAGACCCTGATACTACTTCTGGTCACTCCTTGATCGTTTTATCCGGGAGGCCACGAGTGGACCAGGCAGTTTGGGTTAAGGAGTGCGGTTATCAGCCACCGATGTCATCTTATTCTACTGAGAAACTGAGCTGTTCCCCTCCCTTCCTTTTCAAAGGTTCATGGAAGCCCAGCACTCAACCTGGCCATAAAAAACTGGCCAAATCTGGCAAGTTTGCTTCACAGCCCTGAACAACCCCTGACGTCACCAGCACAGTGTTAGAGAAGGCAGAGCCAGTGTGCAAGGCACCTTGAGCCTCACATCCTTCAGAGCTTCCTGCATCCTGATGAGAACGTCTCACGGGGGCCAGAAGCCAATGTAGGAAGGTCCCAAGGCCCCACCTCCAACCTTGATCTTGACGCAGCTGGTGCTTTCAGGCTGGCCCCTGCCAGCCTTCCGGTGCCCACTGCCCACCCGAAGGCTCTTGGGTCTTGGAGGTGCCCCCCAACCCACTGTGCCGAGGCTTCCCTAGGCAGGGACGCTGCACCAGAGTGAAAATGTGATCAGATCCCTAAACAGGCTGCTTGGAGGAGGCACCTGCTGTGTGTCTCTGCCCCACCGGGGTCTGGCCCAAACGCTCCAATGAGAGCTCATTAGCTGATCGTTGGGAAACTGCTGCGAGACTCGTTTGTCAGCACAATAATTAGAAACCCTGGTGCTTCTTGGTTTTATTTTTAACACATCAGAGACGACACTGCCAAACACCTAGAACATCAGCTATGGGTCCGAAGAGGGAGCTCGGAGAGCAGCAGGGCGGGGCCGCACGCGGAGGCTCAGGGCGGGTGGTTTGGGGACCACAGGACCCCAGTGGGCATGCTCTGCTCTCAGTGCTCGATCTCCCACTCGGTGAGGAATAGCCAGGGCACAGCTGTTCAGGTAGAGCACCACCACCCGTCCTGGGGCTTTGGGAAATAAACCCCAGAGGAGACTCCTGCCTGCTGACGTTGAGTGGCACCTCCAAACTGGGGCACCCTCAGATCCTGGCTCTGCCTCCCCATGCTTTGCAGTGAGCTCAGCAGGTGCCCTGTAGTCTGCAGTATTTGATCCCTGCCCCATCCTGGCCAGGCTGGTGGCACCTGGCGGCACGTGAGCTTCGCAGCAGGGCTCCCTGGCTATGGCTCAAGCCTCACGTCTCACCCCGTCACCTGGGGGAGCCCCACCTGGAGCCCCCCTATGCCTCTCTCTCCTCACCTGTTCTCAGGCCACCCTGCTGCACGCCGGCCGCTGCGTCCTCTCGGGCCACTGGGCACACGTTCCTCCCAGGCAAATGCTGCAGAGACATCCCGCCCTGCAGCACAATGGCATGCTCTTATTTTCAGCCGTGTTGTGTAAGACAGAACAATAACACTTTGTACTTGGGGTGCACCTTTCATCAGAGGAACCCCTGTGTACTCTGCAAACGTTCCCGACACAGCACCCTGGGGGTGGAAGGAGCCTGCCAAGTGTTACCATCTCAGGATCCAGGCTGGAGAGACTGCAGCCTCCCAGTGGGCAAGGCCAAGGGTTCCCAGGGAGTCAAGGGGCTGAAAGGGATCATGCCGCTCCCCTGAGGTTCTCATCAGACTCGCCCCTTCCTGAACCATCAGAACCTGCAGTTCCCAGACCCACCCTCTCCCCCTGGTTCAGGAACATTCCTCTGCTCACACAGTCATTCCTGTGCTGGGACACACTGGAAACTTGGCTTTAAAACTCACATTCAGCTCCAAAGAAACCCAGACGTCCAATTTGCACTGTGGCCACCTTTGAGTCATTATGGTCCCTTGGTGCTGGGAGAGACACTTCCACCCAAACCCATGCCATGGCTGCCTCAGGCTGAAAGTGTGACAGAACTGCATCTCTTTTTATAACACGCAGTGGCCAATCAGATGCTCAGGTTCAGGGAGGCAGCTGGACAGAACCAGCCCTGAGGTGAGGGAGACAAGGCTGTGGAGGCAGGTGACCTCCAGGGCCAAGTAGGATCCATCTTCTTAGAAAGAACAAACCGCATCGTACGTTGGAAGCTCAAGATCAGTGGTTTTCTTTGCACTCTGTTATCACTGATAATCAACCTCCTTTGCAAAAGATGTCGAGGATGTGGCAAGAGTTCTTGCAGTTTAGTGAAGGCAGAAATGGCAGAAAGCAATGCTAACCAGAATGGGTTTGGGGTATGGAGTGTCCCGTGTGGTTGTTGCATGGTTCTGTAGCTGAAGATGGAAGCTTTGTGTTTCTGGAGATGCCAATATACACACTCCCCCCATAACTGATAACTGACTCTTCTCTCCTTGGGATGGTGCTTCCCAGTGGAGTAGTTGAGTATGTGCTTTTACACCAGGCTCTGCTTTCTAGGGAAGTCAGGCTAAGACAGAGCTAGCGTACCTACAGGTCTCTCCTCTCCATCCAGACTGTACCCTTCTCTTCCCTACTTCATCTCAGCCAGCTGGACTGAGTGCATCCATCCTAGGAATGTGAAAACTATCATTACAGAACAGAAATTAGTCCCTTGGCAGGTGCGAAGGGGTGCTTTACCTAATGCTTTCCAACCTTATCATCCCCAACAAACTCAACATCTTCAATTTTAAAAGGTTTCTAGTTATATCAGGTTAGAAAAATAGCTTTGGAAATTAAAAAATGATTATCTCAATCAGGGCTTTCCAGGTGGCTCAGTGGTAAAGAATCCGCCTGCCAATCAGGAGACCTAGGTTCAACCCCTGGGTCAGGAAGATTCCCTGAAGAAGGAAATGGCAGCCCACTCCAATATTCTTGCCTGGAGAATCCCAGGGGCAGAGGAGCCTGGCAGGCTACAGTCCATGGTGTTGCAAAGAGTCAACACGACTGAGCTACTAACATGCATCTCTAATCAAATTCTTTATGGAAAAAAAATTTATTTGCATGGCTCCTTTTTGATAGACTGGATTGAATACCTAAAAAAAATAAGGGTAAAATCTAGATGGTTTTCCTAAACATCTGATTCTTATTTCCCTGCCCACCTCATACGTTCAGGGTCCATTGTTTGCTAGGCTCTTTATTTGAGTTCCTATGGTCAGGTCTGGGCTTCTGCACCCGTGACACAGGGTTGATGACAATGTTCACCACTTTTCACCATAAGCTGATTCTCAACACAACCCCATTTCCCAGGCAGGTAGACAATATTCTTAACTCTTTTTTTAAAAATAAACATTGTTTATTATTTTAGATGTAATCCCAGAGAATGACCTATTGGTATGAATCAGAATCTTTTTGGGTTTCTTTTGACCACCACTGAGGATTTTAGTTCCCTGACCAGGAACTGAACTTACATCTCCTTCAGTGGAAGTGTGGGGTCTTAACCACTGGACTCCCAAGGAAGTCCAATTGTTGAAGGAGAAAAATCCATAAAAGTGTAGAAATATTAGGCACTGATTCCTTCTCCACATTCTCGTTTTTCAATCTACTTGTGATGTTGAAGCACTGGGGGGGCATCTGGACAAAAGAAAATGAGTTTAATAACCAAATGGTGATTATTTTATAGGGATTACACTAAATGAGACCTTTTCTAAAGAGTAGCCCAACCTGAAGGAACTTGAGGTAACAAATATCTCTAATCTCTGTGAACCCACCCCCAAGGAGGAGTCTCCCCTGTTTGGAGCCTGGGGAAGTGGCAAAGCAAATTCAGACCTGTTCTGAGCTGGAAGTTCAAAATTCAACTCAACAGTGACAATTTGGTCTGATGTTGTGATCACCCCTTCTCTTTTTCCTACCAAGTCACCATGGCGTCTTACCAAAAACAGGTCAAAAGATTTAATGTTGTTTTAAGAATTTTAAAAAAGAAGTTCTTTAAACCCATTGACAACACTGAATCAAGCCTGGGGGCTTTAAAATATGGCCCAGGGGTCCTAGAAGTCTGTTTCTAAAAAGCACCACCTTTCTCTAAGTCTTTCAATACCTATCTGATTGATACAGCTCTAATTTCACAATCAGACCATGTTATTATTCTCTCAAAATTTCTTTTCTTTAGTCAGAAATAATCAAATCTGATTCCATCTGTGGTTCTTCAGCTTGTGAATCCATTCCGTCATTCTGTTTAAATTGGCCAATATCGAATTAATGTATTTCCTATGGCAGTGTCCTTGGTTACACTCTGGGGATTTAAGCTGCATTAAAATCTAAAGAAACTGTGAAAACATTGAAGAAAACCTTGACTTTGCTTCTTCCTTCTTCCAGATCTGAGGATCCCTGGTTAGCTCCTGAATTATTCCCCTCACCCACAGCTGCCACCTACCGATTACTTATCATCTGAAGCAAGCACAATTATTCCATCAAGTCACGAACCAGTTCTGAGCTGTGGCTTTTCTAAATGTTCCTGATATCACGGTGACTGTCAGATTAGAGATTTTTGCTCTCAATCCAATCCTGCTTGGTCAGTCCTAGGGTATTCGGAGCATGTGTTGAAAACAAAAAGCGACAGCACAGCTACCAGCTGAGGGTGTGTCTCCAGGGATGGAGCCACCTCTATCTTGGCCACTGGGCGTTGAGAACCATCAGGGTAAGTCAGCATCACCAGGGTTCACAGGTGAATTTCAGCTCTGACTTTAAGTCTTGGCCACTGGGCGTTGAGAGCCAGCAGGTAAGTCAGCATCACCAGGGTTCCCAGGTGAATTTCAGCTCTGACTTTAAAAGTTATTATTGGAGGAAAAAAAAAAGAAATCTTTTCTCCCTCTTCCCTTGGCTCTTCCAGGCTGGCGTGTTCCTGAACCTGAAAAATGTATTTACTCTTTATCATGCCCGCCTTCAAAACGTAAGTCTTGCAACTCAGCCAAATTTTCTGCTGAGCTAGCCAGTGGGAACAAACATCAGGCCCGTGGCAACCACAGGTGTGCGTGCATGTGTGTGCGTGTGTACACACTTTTTCCCTCTAGTCCCCTCCTCCAGATCATCCACCAACCTAACACACACTTTCTAAAACAGAACCCATGTCCCTCCTCCCCATCCTACCCCGTACACGAAGCTAGAGCATAAACAACGCCTTGTGCCAAGGCCGCTCTCTGCAGGCAGAACCCAAGGACAGGAATTAGATATCAGTGTAAACCTGCCGTGCCGGGTCTTCATTCTCCGGTCGTGATAGAAGGTTGCCTTCGTCGAGTATCACTGTGTGACTCACCTATATCACTTCAGTTCTCCTGCTTTATGGAGGGGAAAATAATAATAATTATTCAACATAATTCTCTATGTTGAATTAGTGCCAAAGATTCAAGATTTCCAGAGAAGTGGTTCTGAATTAGTCAAGCAGGGTTTCCATTGCACAGAAAGCTTGAAAGGAAGCCTGTTGACTAGTCCTGTCTAAGAACCCTGAGACAAAGCAGAGTTTAGAGGTGCTGTCTTGTCACTGGCTTCTGGAGAATCAGAAAAGGAGTTGTGAAACCTGGATGAGATCCCCAAGCAAAACCGACTGAGGTCTGAGTACTGCCAGCCTCTCACCCCAGCAGCACTGACTTCTTTGTCTGTAAAAGGAGAACACTGGACTTGACTGCTAGATCTCCACTGGCTCACAGATGAGGGGCTGCCTTAAAGCTCATCAGTATTTGCTCAGTATAAGAAGTGCCCACTGCAAAGCTGAGCTCATAGACAACTCAGCGGTAGTTTTGAGAAAGTCACGTGGCATAGCTGAGGAAGATGACAGACAATCCAGATAGAAGAGGGGAAAATCTACACCCACCCCTCCGCCCCCGTCCATGTGGCGAATAGATTTTTTTTTAAGGCAAAAAGGGTAAGCCCTGGGCAAAATTATGAAATAGCCAGAGTTTATGTCCAGCTCTTATATACTTCTTTTTTTCTTATCAATCTGAGTAAAAAAAAAGATTTTAAATCAGTGACTTCCAATTTGGATGGGCTTGAAGTTTTTTCATCAAAGGGGTATGGACCTTTAAGTCTTATTTTTCAAATGTGAAGTTAAAGCCTTTTTTTTTTCTTTTTTTTTTCTTTTTTTCCTCCTGCAGCAGGAATTCCATCTTCCCAGGTGGCTCAGTGGTAAAGAATCTGCCTGCCAAGCAGGAGACGCAGGAGATTCGAGTTCAGTCCCTGGGTCAGGAAGATCCCCTGGAGGAGGAAATGGCAACCCACCCAGGTATTCTTGTCTGGGAAATCCCATGGGCAGAGGAGCCTGGCGGGCTACAGCCCATGGGGTCACAAAGAGTTGGACACGACTGAGGACGCACGCATGCGCAGCACAGCAGGAATTATAGGCTTAAAGGAGTGGCCTGGGGGGAGTTCAGGGGCCTCGCGGTTCTTCTTCCCTGAAGACAGGCACCATCAGGGAGCCCTGCTGGGTGGAGGGCAGCCCTCACTGGCCCTGAGTTCTTCCCTGGAACAGCCGAGAGGGAGCGTCAGGAGCAAGCCAGGCTCACCCTTCTCTGTTTGTCTGCATTCCATCTGATGAGACAGCTGGCAAACCTGCCCAAGTCTTAGCTGCATGGGGAGCATACTGGCTCAAGGCTCTAATGTGCTCAGAGGTGATGGCGTGGAGCTCACTTGCCTCCAGCCAGGAATTCATCCTTCCCAGTGACATCCAGGATGCGAGGGAAGGATGTGGGCATCCACCCCCAACTACTCCCAAATTAATTTCTTTCTCCCTTTAAGCACAAAAGACACGGCATCACCAGGCACTGGGCATTTTAAGCAGAGAGAAGCGTCTTATAAAATAGGGAACGGAAAGTCTTGGACTCACTGCTGGGAAAGGGAGTCTAGTTCCTAAACCCAGCAGCAAGATAGATCACCAGCAGGGGGCGCTGGACCGCTCTGGGCTTTGGAGGCAAAGGGAGTGAACAGGAGGGTCGGGCTAAGCCCAGGAAAGGCTTTAGCTCTGACTCAGGTGCTGTTGTTGTTGAAAGGTGTTGACTGGAGGCGTGGCTAAGACATCCTGAATCCCGCTGGGGCGCTTGGCTGGTTCTCGGATCACGCACTCCGTGAGACTGTGCCCGTGCTCTGAGCCACTTCCTGATAGAAAACAAATATTTGAGTTTCAAGAGCTGAGCAGAGCTGCAGAACATTTTGTAGATTCTTCGCATTTTCTCTGCTGCCCCTCGAAGCCTCGGAGAGCCTTGTTGGAGGCGCTCAGCACAAGAACCTTCTTTCCATGGGTGGTTTGCCCTCGAAGCTGGTGACTTCATGCTTTAAGCATGTCCTTCCTGGCTGGTTCCCTGCGTCTCCTCCACTTGCTCTTCTGTTTTGTTTGTGCAGTTAGCGCCCAGACAGAATTTTCACAAGTGTCCTCTCAGAATACAAGATCCAGGGAGGGGGTGCCTGGCCCAGGAACTGTTTCTTTCTCTAGCCCCCTGTGCCTATCACCCAGCTGCACCAGAGTGAGCAGGTTCAGGGTTGCTGGCAATTTCAGGCTGTGGTCCCGTCTCTGCCACAAGTAGATATGTGATCTGGGTAATTTACTTCACCTCTGCAGGTGTTACTTTCCCAACCTGTAAAAAATTATGTCCAAGGTCCCATCCAACTTAAAGATGTCTGGACTAAGGCCCAGGGCATTTGGGGCTTGTGGTATCAGCTCCATGTGTGATCTGGTGTGTGGGTCTTCTTGGGGGTGGAGGTGGGGTGCTGTGTCCTCTACCTAAGCCCCAGAATGGGGCCTGTCTTCAGAAGCACCTGAACAGTTCATGGGTCTTTCACGCAGGTTTTCAAGTCACATTCTGGGTCCATTGGCAAAACATCAGCAACCACCAGGCACCATCCAGAACTACCCCTAGTGGTACCAGGGGACCAGTATAAATTCCTCAGAGCAGTTGCTTTGCAGAAGTCATCTGACCTTCAGCGTCCATTTCCCCGACACTCCTATCTCCAAAACACACACGTTTCTCTCTCTCCTCGGAGATCACATTTCCTCTGTCTTTTGGCATTATCTGCCATGTCTTGAATTTAATCAACTTTTTTTTTCCCTCTCCTCAGCCTTGGCAATAGAACTCCTGGGCTGGACTCTCAGACTAAAGTTACATAAGTCCTGCAGTTCAAAGAGAGGATTGAGTCAGCAGGACCAGGCTGACTAAGCATTCCAAGGTTGGTCATGGTGGGGCCGATTCTCCAGTCCTGATTTTGGCCAAATTCCTGTTGAAATCCAATGCCCAGTGAGAACTACAAGGTTTATACATTTAATTACTGAACAAGGGGTTTTTAAAAGGCTAGAGGGCAAGAAACAGGAATCTGCATCTCTCTATCAGTAATTACTCTCTGCTTATTGCTATAATAGCCCAATTGTCCAGCAGCGTCTGCTCACAGGGCACAAGCGGGCAGACCGTGGCCTCCTATGCCCTCTTTGAGGCCCTGCCCACTCCTGGCTGCTGGGACAGAGCCCATCGCTCATAACAAGCTCAAGAGGGAAAATGGGAGCTGGAGGGTTGGAAGGTTTTCGTGTTTCCCTCCTCCTCTCTCATGTATCACTGTGTGTGTGTGTGTGTGTGCGCACGTGCATGCTCAGTCATGTCTGACTCTTTGGGACCCCATGGACTATAGCCTGCCAGCCTCTGTCCATGGGAGAATACTGCTCTGTCCAGGCCAAGAATACTGGAGTGGGTTGCCATTTCCTCCTCCAGGAGAGCTTCCTGACCGAGGGGTCAAACCCAGGTCTTCTGTATCTCCTGCATTGCAGGTGGATTCTTTACCCACTGAGCCCCTTCAGGGAAGCCCATATGTCTTCATTACCTTGTGTTTTTATCATCTAGCATTTTATGCACTAAGTTATCCTGAGCCAGCACTTGACTCATATGGGAATGGAACAGGAGCACCAAGAAGTATTAAAATGCTGAGTCATCGTGGGAGCTTTTAGAGAATGAAACAGTGGAAGATTTCTAGAATGAAGAGAAACATACATCCTTTGGTGTTAACCATGCAGTCGTCTGGAGATTGGTGCCCCCAGACTCCAGCTCTTTGCTCTAGACACAGGGCTCAAAGGACCTGTTACAGAAATGGTAAACTCTCTACTGATTTTCAGGGGTTCACTATCTTGGCCCTACTTGAGAAACACTCGGGGAATAAAAAATGACTGATGTTGGACACACCCACTGAAGGAGAGTTTCTGGAAGGTAGAAGCCAGGCATTAGTACTTTCTAAAGGCTCCCCAGGTGATGCTGATACACAGGCAGGGGTAACCCCAAACCTAGTAAGTACTGTTTTCTTTATTAAATAAGGAAGATGGGAGATATCCCAGACACTGAAAAGAGACCATTTTAGTATGAAATGAAGGTACAATTGACATAATATTGATAGTAGTAGCAAGGAATGCATACTATGTGCCAAGCTTGGCATAAGCACTTTACTTGAATGAGTTCACATCATCCTGACACTCATCCCTGTGAAGGACACGTTACTGTTAGCCCCACTTTACAGATAAGGGCACCAAGGCTCAGAGAGACATAGTAATTTACCCAAGGCAAAGGTCAACACACCGAGCTCTAATATGTGGAGGACATGGGTACCTATGTGCCTATGTGCTCAGTCATGTCTGACTCTTTGCGACTCCATGGACTATAGCCCGCCAGGCTCCTCTGTCCATGGAACTTTCCAGGCAAGAATGCTAGAGTGGGTTGCTATTTCTTTCTCCAGGGGGTCTTCCTGATCCATGGATCGAACTTGCATCACTTGGATCTCCTGCATTGGCAGGTGGGTTCTTTACCACTGTGCCACCTGGGAAGCCCCTGTGGGTACTTAAGTAGCATAGAAAATGCAAAGCTGGGTAAGACACAGTCCTTACCCTCAAGCTGATACCATCCATAGAGGAGCAAAGGCATGTACACAAGTGGTGACAGCTGTCTTAGAGCTACAGAGCGTGACGGAGCGAAGGGAGGGTTCCTATAGGCTTCCGTGAGGGGATGCACTGAGCTTTGAAGAATGAGCCCCAGGTGCTGAGGACATGCTGGCTGGGGTTTGTAGAAGCAAGGGAAGATCCCAGGGAGAAAGCACAGTGCACAGAAATCTGAGAAAGCAGTGAAGAGCTGGCACAGATCCTGGTCTGATTACGGTTAAAAAAAGCAGCACTGGAAGACGTGTGCGTGCTAAGTCGCTTTAGCCATGTCCAACTCTGTGCAACCCTGTGGACCGTAGCCCACCAGGCTTCTCTGTCCACGGGATGCTCCAGGCAAGAATGCTAGAGTGGGTTGCCATTTCCTCCTCCAGGGCATCTTCCCTTCCCAGAGTTTGAACCTGCATCTCTTATGTCACTTGCATTGGCAGGCAGGTTCTTTACCACTAGTACTACCTGGGAAGCCCCAGAAAGATAAGAAGGTAAGTTGTCCAAAACTGTGGGATCTTATGTAAGACTTAAGAGGCAACAGGGCACCCCTGCAGGTGTCTGTATAGAGTGTGTGATGGCAGAGTGTTATGGGAGCCTTGGCAAAGTTCTCCATAGGGAAGAAAGTGGGTCCGGGACACTGGGCAATCCATGGATCCAAGAAGAAAGAAAAAAATGCCAAAGACAGCTGGGAAGATGTTTAGGAGACAGCCCTAACATTTTATCTCGCTGGCATTGAGCTGCTCTCTTCTCTTCCACAAAACCTACCTACTGTCAGTAGCCACACCCCTGGCTGTGTCAGACCGCACCAAACCAGGGTACCGATGTATCAATTACTCTTTGTTAGCTGTGGTTGTTGTTCTAGATGTTTCATGTGAAAGAAAGGGAGTCTGGTATCTTACCTGCATACTTTGCATTGTGGCTCATGTACTTACTTGGAAATAGTGTTTTCTCAACATCTGTGAAGACATAGACTATCAGACTTTCCCACTGAGAGAGAAGTAAGGAAAATGAGGACCCAGAAGGCTGGGCTGGGTGTGACCTCCTTATGTTTCCAGAGAGCAGAGCTTTCAAAACTTTCCACTGGAGAGCTTCTACTGGCACTCAGGGTTCTGAGGTGTGGCCAATGAAAAGCCTGGATTTAATTGCAATATTGTCTTTTATCTTAAAATTTTCTGCAACTTTTGCATTCCCATAATATATCCAGCCCTTCCTGCTAGGATGTCCCACGTTTGTCCCATGACTTTGTGAACCACCGGTTTACCATCATGCACCCCCTTTGACAAGATCCCATTGTGATTATTCTGTCTAGGATCTGATTATTGATTTGGACCCGAGTCACTTGAAAGGACACATTTAAGCTATCTATTTCACTATGATCAAAGAAAACAGCTTATACCTCTTTTTTTTCTTTTTTTGGTGTTTTAACAGTTAAAAACAGTTTAACAGTTGAAATTAAAATTGGCAAATTTTAATATATGACCTATAGGAAGATGCTCTTCAATTCAAGATCCTTTTGTTTACAACCAACTCCATAGAGATAGATCGCTATTATTAAATAAAGTCTAATTGCCAACTTCTCCATAGTGTGAAACCCTCCCTGTGGGACCTGAGGAGGGAAGAGGAGTGTGGGGGAGGAGAGGGGACCTTGGTCAAGTGACTGGTCCAGGTGGACAGCAGGAAGTTATCCTTGATTGATTATCTTTGTGAAAAACCTCAAACAAAGTTACACTCTTGCTCCACAAGACTCCAAATTGCTTCTCTCCTTCCCAAGGTCCTGGCTTCCTCTCGAATCTTCAGATTCTGATCTCTAACATGCACTTTTCAGGTGGGCATTTCTATTGTTTTCCTCCTCTTTGGGGTTCTGTGGCTCATTCACTTTGCCAATAAGGGTCCATGTAATCAAAGCTATGGTTTTCCATTAGTCATGTATGGATGGGAGTTGGACCATAACAAAGGTTGAGTGCCACAGAATTGATGCTTTCGAACTGTGGTGCTGGAGAAGACTCTCGAGAGTCCCTTAGACTGCAAGGAGATCCAACCAGTCCATCCTAAAGGAAATCAGTCCTGAATATTCATTGGAAGGACTGATGCTGAAGCTGAAGCCCCAATACTTTGGCCACCTAATGTGAAGAACTGACTCATTGGAAAAGACCCTGATGCTGGGAAAGATTGAGGGCAGGAGGAGAAGGGGATGACAGAAGATGAGAGTTGGATGGCATCATCAACTCAATGGACATGAGTTTGAACAAGCTCCGTGAGGCGGTGAAGAACAGGGGAGCCTGGTATGCTGCAGTCCATGGGGTCACAAAGAATCAGACACAACTTGGCGACTGAGCAACAAGGAAGGAGTAAAGAGATTCTGTCTTCTCATGCCATCGGTCACGTCCTGGTTTTCTCCTGAGATGCTGCCTCTTTGGTGGAGTATTCATGTCAGGTGTCTCCCTAAAGTCCTGACCCTTTTGCTCACTTGGGCTGAATGAGGGCTTTGTGCTCCTCAGTCCTGGCAGCCGGCTCATCTCTCCATGGCAAGGTTGTGTTTGGCGGAGCTCTCCTTACCTGAGTGATCATGAGACCTCCCGCCTCCAGGCTCTTCCAGCCCCATAGCCTGCTGTGGGGCACTTGCTTGATCCCCACACAGCCCTCCCAGTGACCAGAGAGTGTGGGACCACCATGGTTAGTAAAAGTTTAGGATTTGGAATGATTTTAGGTAAGAGTTCCTTCTAAATACCCTTGTTCAAATGTCAGCCCATCCTCTTGCTTTCCCGGCCAAGCTGCATTACAGCAGATAAAATGCATTAGTCACTCTTTAAATACTTCTTGATTCTGATATGCTTCTATCACAGAACTGTAGTTAGAGAGCTGCAAACATGAGCCAAGCAGAATAAATTGTGTGTCAAGTGCCCAAGGCTTAATATCCTACCATCCACTTCCTGTTTACAGCTTGCCACTTGAAGAACCTGTCTGAACTTGTGCCCCGGGCACTTGAGAGTCACCAAAACCCTGCTGAAGAACTGGGTTGATGTGGCAAGGAGAGTTATTCTGCTCAGAACCTGGGAACAAATTTAGGACCATCACTTGCCAGAGTTACGTCCTTTCCTGAGAGGTTGGCAAGAGGCTGGGAGAAGGAGAAGGCACACCCAGGTTGCAAACGTAAACTTGAGTGGTCTCTCGACCCTAAAGTTGACAGCAAAGGGAGTATCACTGAAGAGGGTTGTCATCTGCTGGAATAAACTGTAACACTTTCAGGGGACCACTTCAGGAGCCATTGAAACCATAGTTGGACCAGACGTCAGGGATGGGTGTTGAATGGTTGAGGAGAGAAGCTTAAAACAGGAGGAAAACCCTGGTTGCCAATGAGTTTCAGTTCAGTTCAGTTCAGTCACTCAGTCGTGTCCGACTCTTTGTGACCCCATGGACTGCAGCATGCCAGGCCCCCCTGTCCATCACCAACTCCTAGAGTTACTCAAACTCATGTCCATCGAGTCAGTGATGAAATATCCAGGTCAACTCAAAGTTCCCAATCTTGGGTGAGTTGAGGTCTGATGCTGCACAGAGTCGGACACGACTGAAGCGACTTAGCAGCAGCAGCAGCAGCAGGACCCTCACCAAGCCTTTTGGTCCCAGTGGGAAAGGCGGAGGCCACCCAAGCTGCAGCATCTCTGCACCAGCCCAAGATGCCAGCTTGAATAACTACAAGGAGTTTACAGATCTCTACAAGGATGGTGGGGCTGCCGCAGTGGACAGAGCCGCAGCAGATCAGGGCCTGGCCAGCAGGGCTTTTTCTGGACCCCCTTCTCCACTGATTCCCAGTTTCTGATCACGACAGTTGAAAATAATTACCAAAAATATGATGGGGAGAAAGTTGCATTATTTCTACTGTAATAGCCCACAGTCGACTTTTCTAGAAAGCGACTACAGAGCTTTCTACCCAACAGCGAAAAGTTGTGAATGGTCATTTCTTTCCAAAAATAAACATGATTTCATGAGGGGTGTGTCCAAACCAACAGAGCTTGTTTCTGAGTCCCAGGCCTTTGCTGGAGGGACCAGGGAAATGAATCACATAGGGCCCTGTTCATAAATGCTCTTCATGAAAAGGGGCCTGGAGTGACATTGTACAGAGATTGTCCTGGGAAGCCAGGCCTCCACTGACACTTGTCTGAATGACTCACCAGTCTCTTCATGTGAATGGGATTTCTTGTTGTCTTAGTTACAGCCAACAGGAATTCATTTCACCATCATGACATACATATACATCAACGGTGACATCAGCTTTGACCCCTTTATGTCTGAAAAGAAGTACTCATTCCTCACTTTGGAGGTCCCATGGGGGTATTATGGAGCCCTAGGCTGCCTTGGGCTTTCATACAATCACTGAATTCATAGTTATTGAAATCTTCTATGTGGCATCTACTATGCTGGCCCTTGAGGTGCTGGGATGATTAACTCTGTCCTTGCCCTTAGGGAGTTTTGAATCTGGTGGGGAAGATGAAACCAGCTAGGTAAGGGCATCGGTGAATTGGAAGGCACTACAAGGTCAACCCTCAGTAGACACAGTGTTTAAATAAGCAGGTCTGCCTTGAGTGCTAGCAAAGGGAGGGCATTCATTTCCTACTGCTGTTATAACAAATTACTGCAACATCAGTGGCATAGAATAAGACACGTTTACTTTCTTACAGCTCTATAGGTTAGAATTCCAATATGGGTCTCAGTAGGCAATGACCTCAGAAGGAAATGGCAAACCACTCCAGTGTTCTTGCCTGGAGAATCCCATGGTAGGCTGCAGTCCATGGGGTCGCACAGAGTCGGACACGACTGAAGTGACTTAGCAGCAGCAGCAGCAGGCAAAAATCAGGGCGTCGACCCTGCTGTGTTTCTTTTTTTGAGGGTCTAGGAGAGACTCCATTTCCTCGCCCTTTACAGCTTCCAGAAGCTGCCTACCTTCCTCGGCTTATGCCCACCTCCTCACATGTTCAGAGATCCCACATGTCACCACTAAACGATCCCTCGTGCTGCAACTAGGACCCTGGGCAGCCAAATGAATAAATAACTTTTTTCTTTTTAAAGTCAGCAACCTTGCATCTCTGGCCATACTTCCATGGGTTGCTCTCCATAGCTGGGAAAGGGGTCTTTCTTTTTAAAAACCCACATGATTAGATGAAGTTCACCTGAATAATCCAGGCTAACCTCACCATCTCAAGGCTGTGAACTTGATCACATCTGCAATATAGAGTATATACATTCACAGGTTCTAGGGGTTGGGACCAGACCTCCTGGGGGAGGCGATCCTTCTGCCTGCCACATTGAGGAAAGGCTTGCCCCCAGAGACAAACCACAGATTTATTTTGAGATTGCGTCTTAATTCCTGGGTTTCCAATCAACATCCATTGGAGAAGATGTTTGACCTCAGAAGAGCATTCTCTGTGGTGTGGATGCAGAGATACAAATGGAGCCACGGGGAAGGTTGTATCTCCCAGTAGAACATAGAGTTTTGAAAAACTTCTAATTTTTCATTTATATTTGAAAGAAATTGTAAAAAGTCACATTCCCATGATGCAGAAAGTAGAGGTCAGCCTCATTTCTTGGCCAGGGGAGCTGTGCAGACATGCTGATACTGTTACCTACGTTTGGGAATAGGCTGGGGTGGGTGGGGGGAACACCTCCCTGGGAGGGTCTATTAGACTCTTTTGAAATAAAACTGAATGGCACTGAATCAGGCCATGGTAAAATACTTCTAATATTACTCAGCCATAAAAAAGAACAAAATAGTGCTATTTGCAGAGATGTGGATGGATCCAGAGACTGTTATACAGAATGAAATAAGTCAGAATGAGAAAAACAAATACCGTATGTTAACACATACATGTGGAATTTAGAAAAAGGGTACAGATGAACTTATCTGCAAAGCAGAAATAAAGACACAGATGTAGAGAACAAATTTATGGACATCAAGGGGAGTAAGGGCAGGATGGGATGAATTGGGAGATTGAGATTGACATATGTACACTATTGATACTACATATAAAATAGATAACTAACGAGAACCAACTGTCTAGCACAGGAAACTCGACGCAGTGCTCTGTGGTGACCTAAATGGGAAGGAAATCTAAAAAGAGAGGAGGTACGTGTATACGTACAGCTGATTCACTTTGCTCTACAGCAGAATTAAGACAATGTTGTAAAGCAACAATACTCCAATAAAAATTAATTAAAAAATCAATTACCAGGAAAAAAAAAAAAAAAAACTTCTAAGTAGTCTTCTCACCCCATGTTGTCCCCAGTCTAACCCATTTTCTACCTGGCCCCACCCAGCCATGCAAGCCTATGAAGAGCCAAAGCATCTTATCACAGCTGCAGCTTTCAGGTTGCTCTTGGCCACACCTGACATGGGGCAGGTCCTTGGTCAGTGTTTGCTGAATGATTCCACTTGATTTCCAGGCTGCTCAGAAACCTGCCCTGGCTCTTCATATCCACTGAATAAACTCCACTTGTTTCCAACACGGTCCCCCCACCCCACTCCATTCCTTTCCATCAGTTCCCTGTCTAAATCCTCTTTTTCAAGCTTGCATTCATTTGTCCCAGCTGCCATTTCAAAGCGCCAAAGGATGGGTGTCTTTAACAACAGAAATGTGCTTTCTCCCAGTTCTGAGGCTGAAAGTCAGGTGTCACGGTGTCAGCAGGGCTGGTTTCTGCCGGGTTCCCTCCTTGGCTTGTAGACAGCAGTCTTCTCTCTGTGTTTGTCTGTGTCCAAATTTGCTCACCGTATAAGTTCACCAGTTGTATTAACTTAGGACACAACCCCCCCAGCCTCATTTTAACTTAATTCCCTCTTTAAAGCCCCCATCTCCAAACAGAGCCCGACCTTAAGGAACTGGGGCTTAGGGCTTGAACACACGGATTTGCGGAAATACAATTCAGCCCATATCAAAGGCCTAGCTCGTTATTCTCTTCCTAAAATTTTGTCTGAGTCTCATTCTCATCCCCTCTTCCTCCTTCCACCTTTTCTCCATCAACTTTTTCCCACCTTGCACAACACACGCACACACATCCAAGAGATCATTTCTTTCCTTCAAACAACCATAATAACACATGCTTCTTCTTGTGGACCTATCATTTTATACCTTGCACCATATATTACCTTTTATTATATTTTACTGTGTACTATACTACCCTTTACTATAGGTATTATATGTGTTTTATCCTCACCTAGAATGTAAGCCTCTCCTGGACAGACACTATAACTCTCTCTCACATGACCTGATACATAGTAGGTGCTCAAAAAAATAGCTAATGAGTAAATGGACACCGTGAGAGATTACGATAAAGCAGTCATCGTCTGAGTGTGAGATGAGTTAAATAGATTATTGATGAATTATGTCTTACTGAAAAATAGCACTTAGAGGGCAAGGAAGCAGAATCATGTGCCAATTTATAATCAATGTATGCTGACAAGACTAATGAGGCATGCCAGGAAGGCTGGCGGACCACCTGGCAGCGAAACTCAGGATGTCTTGGAGACAGGAGGAGGGAGTCCCATTGTTGAGAGACCCGGCTCTGGTTCTAGACTGCCTGGGTTTGATCTTAACCCTGTGACTCTGAAAAACTTGCATAACCTCTCTGGGTGTCAGCTTCCTCACCTGTGAATTGAAGATAATATATCTGTTGCCAACTCCCAGGCTCTGGTGGCACCTGGAATGTAGCACTTGGTAAATGTTAGCTATTATTATCACCGGTGATTTCAGATGTTTTTAAAGTACCACTGCTTTTGCCACTCACATCTAGCCCTTAAATGGTGATCATTAAACTTCACTGCAAAAATATGAAAAGTTCTCTGAAAACATGACAGTTTCGCCCAAGAACCTGCAATGCAAGCCGGGTTTAATTCTCCTCAGTGTGTCTCTGGACATCCGACATCGTGCTTGGACAGCAGGTAGAACTTGCTTGCGACGTGGTTGGGCCTTTGTGAAATGTGACAGCCAAGCAAGCCCTTAATTATTCTTAGAAATGCCAGAACTCACTGGAAGCCATTGAGTTTGACAGTTCAAGAGCTAATTAACTCCAAACTCTGCTTTCTTGGGTTGCCTCATTTGCAATTCTCGGCCACTTATTTTCCCAAGTCTTTTTAAAAATTCCTTTTGCGGTATGGTACAGGGTGAGAAGGCTGGGGGCCACAGATCAGTGGGGAGGGGGCTCTCGACAGACACTGTGGCTGAGTGGAGGTTCCGAGGAGTTGAAGGCGTGCAAGGGTGTCCCTGACCGTGTCTGACCTTGAATTGACAAGGGAGCTATAGAACGTGCAGGACCCTGGGTGGAAAGGATCCCCAGCCCAGTCCTGAGTCCCTCCCTTTCAGAGGAGGGAGGGACTCCCTCCCTCTCCGCTATCTCAGGAGCATTTTGTCAGGGTTCACTTTTTAACTACCACCACTTTTTAAATCCAAAGTCTTCATGAACAACAAAACAAAAATATACAGAGTGAAATAAGTGAAAACAAAAATATACAGAGTGAAATAAGCCAGACACAAAAGGGCAAATATGATATGATTCCACTGAAATGAAACATCTAGAATAGGCAGATTGCTAGAGACGCAAAGCAGATCAGAGTTTCCCGGGGCCTGAGATGGGGAGGAAGGAGAAAGGACTTGTTGTTTAATGGGAGCAGAGATGATGTTTGGGGTCGTGTGATGAAAGGTTTGGAAAACGGATGGGGCTGAGAGTAACTGCGTAGCGTTGGGGAGGTAAGTGTCAGTGAACTGTACACTCAAAAATGATGAAAGTGGCAATTCCACGGCAATACATTTCATCACAATTTTTAAAATGTTGAAAGGCAAAAGACAAAGTCCTTGTCCCGAAGCCTCAGCATTACATTTAGAACAGCAGGCTTGGACTTCTGCCCATGCGATCAGGGACACCACGTGACCAGCAGTTCACAGGACACGGGTGCTTGCTGTCCAGCCTCTGTACCTTCGCATATGCTGTTCCCCAACCTGGAACACCCGCTGCCCGCCCTTCCGCCCCCACCCCCGTCCCTCTGGAAACCTGTGTCTTTAGAAACCTCAAGGCCATTGCCCCATTCTCAGTCCAGGCTTCTCTGCCCACCTCCCTGCCCTCCCAGAAAGACCTGGTTTCTTCCTCCTTTGCACTTTCTGACACATCATCCTATTTACTGCAGCACTTACCACCTTCTACTTTGATTTGTTTCCTTATTAAAAATATTATTACAGTTGTTGTTTAGTTGCTAAGTCGTCTCCAACGCCTTTGTGACCCTGTGGACTGTAGCCCGCCAGGCTCCTCTGTCCATGGGATTTCCCAGGCAAGAATACTAGAGTGGGTTGTCATTTCCTTCTCCAAGGGATCTTCCCAACCCAGGGAACGAACCCGCCTCTCCTGCGTTGGCAGACAGATTCTTTACCATTGAGCCACCTGAGAAGTAAAATTCATCCTTTGTAGTGAACATTTCTGCATGTTTAGTAAATACAGTGTGTATTTAAATATAACCGACACTGACAGAGTCCCAATCCCTCCCCATGCCCCCACCCTCTACCAGCCCCTGACAGCCACTTTTGTGTTTCCCATCTCTTTAGTTTGGCCTTTTCCAGAATGTCACATAAATGAGATCATCCAGTGTGCATCATGGTCTGTTGTGGTTATCCTTTCATTTATAAACCTGTGCCTTGTTGTACATTTGGGACCGGTCTTAGCCATCTTTCCCAGAGCTAAGCGTGGTGTGAGGTCCATGGTGGTGCCCCGTGCCTGTGGGTGGAATGATGGAATGAAAGCAGGATGCTGCATCCTGTTTCTATTAGAAATAATCCCAGTGTGATGTCCTTGGCTTGGGGATACATGGGAGGCTCCAAGAAGGAGCAGAAGCAGCTGTAGCAAGACAGTCATGACCAGAAACCTCAAGAGGTAAAGGTTGTCTAGCCCTTCCTTCCAGATGACTGATGGTGAGGCCTGGTCAGCACTGGTCACCCCTGAACCAGCATGGAGCTTGCGGGGAGGGGGCCACACCCATCAGCAAACGCTCTAGACGAGGTGGTCTGGTCCCTCCCTGGGACACTTCCTGGTGCGACACGTCTGGGACTCCAGGTTGGCCAGCCAAGGAGCAGCCCGGAGGGCTCCAAACCATACTCCTCTGGGGGCAGTGAGCCTGGCTGGGGGACGGGGGTGGGCAGGATGTTGGGGGAGAGTGGAGTCCTCAAAAACCACCTAAACTTTGTCCTCTCTTACACACTCCCTGGGCTTCCCTGGTGGCTCAATAATAAAGAATCCACCTGCTAGTACAAGAGACACGGATTCAATCCCTGGATCAGGAAGATCCCCTGGAGAAAGAAATGGCAACCCAGTACAGTTTACTTACTGGGAGAACCCAGTTCACAAAGGAGCCTAGAGGCCACAGTCCATGGTCGTAAAGAGTTGGACACGACTGAGCGACCAAACAACAACATGGTCCAGATTCCCATTCCTCCCCCGAACCCACCCCAGGCACACACAATCAGGGGATCCTTCGATTGCTCTAGCACTGGGGAAACAGCCATTTGAGTGGACTCTTTTCCACTGTGGTTTTCTGTTTACATTTCCCAGAAAAGCCCGGGGAAGTCCTTGTCCCACATCCCAAGCTGCTAACTGTGAGTGGCCTCCGTAGGAGGTTCCTGCCTCTCCTTTCCAGGCTTTGTTCCATCTTTCATGAGCCCCTCCCTGGGGGGCTCCCGGAGGACCAAGGGCATCACCAGGTCCTCGGGCCATCTTGCAGCACAGCCCTGAGGAAAAGAGAAACCGAGACAGAGTCAGGACCACGTGGTAGATGCCAAATAAAAATCTGTTCAATAACTGTGATCAATAAATCACTATCAATAGTCTAGATGATCGACACTCGCCACCTCCTTCTCAGCCCTCAGTTTAGAATGCTTGCTGCCTCTGGATCTTTCTCTTGGATAGAGATGGAAAGAAAATAATCCATCACTTATGCTTCTGGTAACTGGTTAATTTAATTAATGGGCGCAAGGGTAGGACCTTATGGTTGAAGTGACATTTGGAGAATATGGCATGGGTGCTAAATCTAGGTCTTACTCTTGCGATCATTGAGAATTGGCTTTAAAAATCACTAATTTGTTTTCCTGTAGAAGTAAAAAAAAAAATTTTTTTTAATCCCTATCCTGGGTCAGAAGAATAAGAATAATTTTCAGGCTTTGCAGATTTGAAGTGACATTTTTAAAACTGTGTCCCTTGCATCATCTAGCTAACAGATGTGCTTTCACTTTCTCTTCTAACTCTCAGCTTTGGTTAGGCTGCAGGAATGAGGAAGCTAATTGCCCCCTGAACTCGTGCAGACACTTGGCCCCAGCTATGCAGGTCAGAGGTGCAGCTCACACGCGCACCACGGTGGCAGGATGGAACCCGGTCTTTCCGGTGATGAGGCCACTGGACTCAGTCTTCCCAGAACCACGCCGCTTGTAGGTGCATTTCACGGCAATGCATTAATACCCATTAGAATGACACTATTGATCCTACAAGCATGAGCCAGCCTCACAAACCCTGCAATCGTGATATTTGAAGACTCTCCAGATGGAGAGGAAGCAATAACTGGAGCTGCAGGACACAGGAAGGAACGGGTCTGAAGGCTTTGCTGCCTCTCCAGGGGCCTGGAACCATCGCACCAGATCAGCAGGCATCTGTGGTGTGACGCAGGGGGCTGCCAGCCATGACCCCATCAGCACAAGTGTGCAGTGGGAAAAAAGTACGGCGTTCTTTTGAACCAACTGAGCTAGAATGCTGGTTCCTATTGGACTGGCTGTGAGACTTTCAGCAAATCTCTTGACCTCTCTGAGCTTCTTCTGGAATATGGGGCTGATATCCCCATCCTCCCAGGATGGTCAAAAGTACTCAATGAGGTGTTGCAAGGCACATAGAAGGCGTAATTCCTTTTGCTTCCCCTGCCCACATCCAGAGAAGGAGACCTTCCAAAGCTCGCCCTTGTTATGGGGTGGGGGTGGCGCAGATCAGCCCTGCCGGACAGCAGAGGCAGCGTGTTGTAATAGGGCCTGGAAATCAGGAGGAGTCTGGAAAGTGGAATACTACAGGGCTGGTGCTGCTGCGTGGAGAGAACCAGGGGTACCCAAGGGTGATCACTGTACCTACTGGGGCTCACAAAGACAGAGGAGGAGGACCAAAAAAATCCAGGGCATTAAGAATAAGCATGCTCTTAGGACTACCTGGTTGAGACTCCGTGCTTCCGCTGCTTGAATGTGCCCCGTGGAACTCAGGGAAGGTCATGGAGGCCGAATCAAGGCTGTTTACTGTAATCAAGGAAATGGGGACAGAGAAAGACGTTGTGCCCAGGAGTCCGACTGGGCCCTGCTCCGTATGGCTTCTTGTCAAAAATCGCTGCATGGCTCCCATCTGTCCACTCACCTCTCCTCCTCTGGGTGCACATCTCAACGCCCGGCCAAGTGAACACTTTCACTCTACCCCCTGCTGCTAAGTCTGGGCTTTGTGCTTCCAGCCGCTTCACTTCCACGTACCAGGCCAGCCATTTAAATGTCCGTATGTTCCCAGCATGGCTCTGTGGGGGCACTTGTGACTCTGAACGTAAAACAGGAGACTCCATCTCATGCAGAGACTCAGAAAAATCCCCTCAGGACCGGTTCACTCAATCGTCTCCATCACAAAACCCTGGCGGTCATGATGTCGCGTTCATTTACCCCAAACTCAGACTTGGTCCTCAGACACTGAATAAACACGTGATTGAGAGGCTCTCTGCATAATTCAATCACACGCATCCCAGGAGCAAGGAAGCATTTGGATAAGGTGGCAGGTTTTTTCACATTGAGCAGCTCTGACTGGCTCAGAGGTAGTACCAATAGGATATTATTTTCCTGGGGAAATTTTCTTCTGATGATGTGTATTGAGCTTGCAGCCTTTAGACATATGCAGATTTTGAGAATTTTTCTTTTTCCCCCAAAGCCATTTTTGTTTGGTTGGTTTGCTTTTACTCTGATCAGTGTGTTTATTACTATTACCTTGGCTCTAGGATATTTCCCTCCACTTTTTACACTTCTGTCCTCAGCCAGTTGGTCACAATACTGGAGGTGATCTTCGCATAGCCTCTGACCACACCTCTGGAAGCAAGAGATGGAAACTTGAAGGGCTGTCCTTGCCCATTGTACCTGAACATTAACTATAAATTGGCACTTGCCGCCTACCTCTACAAGGATTAAATCATGTGTTGCTGATATTCAACACCCCGTGAAAGGAGTTCTGGGTGGCAATCAGGAATGAGGCACTCTGTGCAGGTGGCGGGCGGTATAGGGGGGAACTTGGCAGAACAGGTCTTCAGATAGTTAGATATTTTCAGAGGTCGACTTTATGAGCCCAATTCTCATATCTCCTCATATCAAGAAAGGCACTAAAATCCTTCATGGTGACACCTGCTTCTTGTGACTGGCAGGAACTTTTTGCAAAAAAATTATGTGCTTGATTGCATGTACTTCTGACCTCCCCACCCCTCACCTCTTTGGAGCAGTTTCTCATAGCAATCTGAAGTGCTGCCTCCTTGGCCATAGTCCTCACTTTGCCCCCAAATAAAACTTAACTCGGAACTCTCATGGTGTACAATTTTTAAGTTGACATGAGCATGGAAGAAGGTACCTTGGAGGGTTAGTATGGAACACAGGTGATTCAGTCTCAGCCTACAGAAAGCCTTCCTTTCTCAGGAAGCATTTTTAAAGGATAATAACTACTATTCTCCAGATAAATCTTGGTCAGAAGTTAATAACTAGCATCCAGCATCACCTCTAAGGCACACTCATGTCAGACAGACAACATATATCTCAACAGAGAGATGAGTCATTTGGGACACACTCATTCTACAAACCAAGAATAAATCAGTGAAGTATCATAACATATTCAGAAATCCAGAGGTAAGGTAGATTCATGGAATACAAGCCTCTCAAGCCCTTCGGCTATTGGTCCAAAGCAAAGGAAGAATGAATGTAGGAAGAATGAAAATCCATCCCACTTGGACCGCTGCAGAAATTTCCTCTTATATTCATCACATAATTTGATTTAGGTGGTGCCACTGCCCAAGGAAGTTGGAATGTGAGTGAAATGTGTTTGGGGGCAGCAACCAGACTTTCAGACTTCTGGCCTCCAAGACTGTGAGAGAATACATTTCTGTTAAGTACACTGGCGTCTGTTCTGGAGCCCTAGCAAGCTAACACAGCGGTCAGCTCACACCAGGCCAGCGTAACTGGAACAAACTTTATTAGGTCCTTTACAGCCAAGGGAACATTTTTTTGGTCTCAGTAATGGCAACTTTATTTTGATAGGACTGCCGTCTTCAAAATTATCTTGGGGATGTATATTCATTCCATGTTCTAAAAAGATTAATCACACACGTGCATGCATATCTATATCCATCCACTAAGTTGTATTTCATTTTTTAAAATTGTTCGGTCTTGTTTTATTTTCAGAATTGAATTAAATAATTCAAAAATTTCCACAAAAAGGTGACCCTTGTTTACATTTTTATCATTTTGACAGCTCTGGGGCAATGTTACTGTCTCCTCTTGAGTGCCACCCAATCCCCAGCAGGTACCCTGTGCTATCGTAAATGTGTGATTACCAGCCCTTGATGGAGAAGAAAATTGTCCTCTGGCAGCTTCCCTGGTGGCTCAGATGGTAAAGAATCTGCCTGCAATGTGTGAGGCCCAGGTTTGATCCCTGGGTTGGGATCACCTGGAGAAGGAAATGGCTACCCACTCCAGTGTTCTTGCCTGGAAAAACCCCAGGGACAGAGGAGCCTGGTGGGCTACAGACCGTGATCGCAAAGAGTCGGATACAACTGAGTGAGTTAACACTTTCACTTTCAGTGCCAATGAGGCACCATGCTACCTGAAGGCAATTTGAGGAAGAGGAATCATCCCCTACAGGTGAGAACTGAGACTTAAATTCAGACCTATTGGAGATCACACACCCTGAACCAGAGAATTCATCTCGCCATCTTGGTTTCTGCTACCCAAAAGGAAGTAGGCATTTGATGACTTTCATAAAGACTCACTGAACATGATAACTTGAGCCTCAAAGTTGATTTTATTTCAGGCTTAATGTTCAGGCTTCAGGATTAATTTTTAACCAATTAGTCTGCTTTTCATGGTCACGAGGCTGTTTTTCACCGGCTCATTGGAACAGCCTCGGCATTGTACACTGAATAGAATTCAGTCCTGCCTGTCACACTTTCTATCTCACCAATGTTTTGGTTTCGGTTTTTAGTTTAGTTTTGTGTTTTCTGGCTGTAACTGATCTGAGTAAGGAGAGTCCAAAGGAGACTTTGAAAGCAATTTTATAAGAGTTTATATGATCACTGGGAAATATATATCATATTCCTTTAAGTGGAAAAAGTAGAACACAAAATCAGCTTATGATTCTAAGCAATTACATTTTAAGAATCAGCTTTTTGAAGTGGGAAGATTGCAAATCTCATTTATAAAATCATTTTTTAAGCTAACAAGAGAGAACTTCTGGCAGCTTTGCAGTTGAGAACTTTATGCATCCTGAATTAATGAGAGACTAACCCACCTGTTATAGGTCAGTTGACAAGGCAGAATAAAAAAACACAGTCTTTAAAAACAAAGGCCTTCCTTTTCTGTAGAAAGTGTGTTTGGCAGAAGATACAGATATAGACTCATCACATATATATTAAAAATGAATAATCCTGAGTACAGAAAGTGAACTGAAAAGAAATATACAAAATGTCGATGTCAACAGGCTTGTTTTTAATGGCGTTAGGAAGTGAAGTGATTGATCCTTTTTTTCTACTCTTCAATAGAAATACATCATTCTATTACAATGGGAAAAAGTAATAAAATTAATTGTTGAAATGATCAAAGAGGAAGCCTGGTGCCATGGAACATGTCTACAGACAGCTGGGAAACAATCACGGTTGACAGAACCTGCTGTTACCCTGTTACCAAGGGTGAAGAGTGGCCCAATTTGGGTGAAAAATGCTCACACCAAAACCAAAAGGCAGACCAGCAGCAGCAGGCTTGCCAGGTGAAGCCTCCCCCTCCCGGCCAATGGCCCAAGACCAGCCCTCGCCATGCTCAAGTGTCATGGCGCCCAAACGGGCACCATTTTTGTAGTGTCAAACTCCTTTAATCTTTCATCCCAGGCTGCTTTGATATGTTCAAATGAAGCACTGAGAATTTTTAGAGCAGAGAAAGCAATGAAGAGCCTGGCTCCCCAATCTGTCCATCTGGATAGAAACACTTTGAATCCAGAGAACTTCTGGCACCTTCACAGTTGAGGACTCTCTGTGCCCTGGAATTAGCAAGAGAGACTAAACTACATATCACGGGATATTTGGCCTGGTAGGATGAAAAAGACTATCTTAAATAGGAGGAAAAAAAAGCCTTCCTTTACTGTGGGAAGTAAGCTTTGCAGAGGATGTTCCTATAGGAAAAAAAATATTAACTGTGAGGATATTAAAGAGGTGGCTAAGGAGGATTTTCATTCATTCATTCATCACTCATTCATTCATACAACCATCCACTAACACCAGCTCTGTGCACACATCCTTAAAACAGTGCTTCTGAGGGTGTGGACCCAGAAATAGCAGCATTACCCGAGAATTTGTTAGAAATGCAAGTTCTCAGATCATCCACCAAAGTACCGAATCATAGTCTCCAGAGGTGGGAGCCAGAAGTCTATGGGGAAATTTTCTTTCTTTCTGTAATTTTAGTCTTTTTTTTTGGCAATGCCACTCAGCATATTGGATCTTAGTTCCCTAACCAGGGATCTACCACGTGCCCCCTGCATTGAAAGTGCGAAGTCTTGATCACTGGACTGCTAGGGAAGTCCCAGTCTGTGCTTTAACAAGCCCTCTATCTAGTTCCTATGGCTCCTAGAGTTTGAGGACCACTGGACTCATGTATGACTGTGTTATAGGGGAGTGGGGAGGAATTACTGGCAGTGCTTCCCTTGCAGCTCAGCTGGTAAAGAATCTGCCCACAATGCCTTTCACTTGAGAGTGAAAGAACCAAGAACAGTATGTGGAAGGCATTCAATGTTCTAGGCAAGTCCAGCGAGTGAGACAGCCCCTTACTCCATGGGCAGGATTTTCCAGAAGCTTTTACTTGCACCAAATGCCCAATTCTGTGGCAGCCTCATTGTCTATTTCTGTGAGATTCAGCCATATTACTCTCTTGGATATCCAACAATATTGGACGCTCTCAGTCCAACATGGTGGTGATTTAAAGTTATTTCCATTGGCTTCTAGAATGAACTCAATAGAAAGGACTCAAATTAAACATATCTCTACCCGCTCTTGCTGATGATCTTTGATCAGAATGTCTTTGTGTTCTTAGGACACAGCTATAGTCCAGACCTCATGGCCCACCTAAGCTTGCCAAAAGGCATTCTGGAAACCCTAAATAACTGTGGAAGATGCCATCCAATAGGTATTAATAGCTAGAGCCACATGGCTCACTTAGAACCAAGGCTTCCTATGTACAAGGATATCAACTTGTTTCTTTTAGCAAGTTCCCTTCTTTATTCCTCACAGCATCATCCTTAGCTGATAAAGTAATTATACAAATAAGCCATCCTATCAGATTTAGGAGGCCTGGGCACAGTTGTGCAGGCAGAGGCTCTGCCCATGGCATGAGCCATATCCAGGATTTCCCTGGTCAAAGGGCTGCTTCTGCTGCCAAATATGCAGTGTCTCATATGTTATCTGCTTCTCTGATTCATGTCCCAGGGATGTGGCTGAGGGGTTAATGCAGCTTTGCAGCGACGGCTGTCTGCTTACTCCCTTGCCTCCTGCTGTTGTTCAGTCACTCAGTTGTGTCTGACTCTTTTCGACCCCATGGATTGCAGCACACCAGGCTTCCCTGTCCTTCTCTATTTCCCAGAGTTTGTTCATCTCATGTCCATTGAGTCAATGATGCCATCCAACCATCTCATCCTCTGTCACCCCCTTCTCCTCCTGCCCTCAACCTTTCCCACCATCAGCTCTTCCCATGAGGTGGTCAAATTATTGGAGTTTCAGCTTCAGCATCAGTCCTTCCAATGAGTATTCAGGGCTGATTTCCTTTAGAATTGACTGGTTTGATCTCCTTGCAGTCCAAGGGACTCTCAAGAGTCTTCTCCAACACCACAGTTCAAAAGCATCAATTCTTTGGTGCTCAGCCTTCTTTATGATCCGACTCTCATATCCATACATGACTACTGGAGAAACCATAGCTTTGACTATATGGATCTTTGTCCACAAAGTGATGTCTTTGTTTTTTAATACGCTGTCTTGGTGTGTCACAGTTATTCTTCCAAGTAGCAAGCATCATTTAATTTCATTAATGGCTTAATTTTGGATCCCACCCAAATAGCCATGCTTTGGAGAGAATCACCCAGCTGAGGTTGCATTCATTGTCTCTACAGTGGACATCTTCCTCCTAGGTCTGAACTGGAGGACTGGGCTTACGTTTCCAATGACTAATGCACGTCTTTATTTAAATTCCATCACAGAAGAACCTAAGACCTACAACTAGTCACAGCAGTTGAAAATAATGCAATTATCACCATGTATCGAGTACTTCCAAAGTGCTAAGATTTATACTAATATTTCCTGATAGAACCTCGAAACAACTCTCTGCACAGATTTTATTACCCCATTCTGCAGCTGTAGAAACTGAAGCTCAGAGAAGTTAAGTTATTTGTTCAGGGTGATACAGCAAGAAAGCTGCAGGACTAGGATCTGAATTCAGGTCCATCTGATTTTCTTATGCTCTGGTGCCTCTCTGATATGCCAAGAGCAAAGGGATAGGGCTGTGACCACCATTTGACTAAAGAATACACGATTCTCTCTTCTATAAAAGAGCCCTGGCCAGGGCTCAGACAAAGCAGTCTAAGCTAATGAGATTTCTTATCAGTCTAAGAGTCATTGAAGGAGAATTCATCCATAAATGACAGATTCCAGAGCAGGCAAATACGTTTCGTCTCACTAATTCTGAATACTGATTAATGGGTGCCTGAACTGCTGTGTTGAGAAAGATTCTGAAGCCTCATGGAACCCCGAGCGAGGAAGGCTGTGATACGTGGAGAATACCTGGCCTCGAGAGAGAATTTGCTGCAATATCCTTCCTATAAGTGATGTATCCTGGCAGCCAGAGTCTTTTTTATTTTTTGCCACACGGTGAGACATGTGGGACCTTTGTTCCCTGGCTAGGGATTGACCCTATGCCCCCTGCAGTGAGCACAGTGTCTTAACCACCAGACCACCGAGGAAGTCCCAGGAGTCTTTTATTTTCCCCAGGAGTCTTAAAATGTAGGCTCAGGCCTTGAATTTAGATCATATGCTAAGTCAACAATTGCCATAGAAAATTAGGTATTAATTTGATGGACTTAATAAACGCAGTGCTGTTCACCAGTTCTGTGTGATGTGGGAACTATAGTTCACACCGTAGGTCAGATTGGAATGAATGGTACAGGCATGCCTCGTTTTTAGGAAACTTGACTTTGAAAACCCAAACTCATAAAATAGCAAGATGCTTTCAAAAAGCAGCATCCCACCGCCACCCTATATGTATCCAAAACTTGCAAAGGGTTATTTATAATCTTTGTGACAAAAGAGGGAGTAGGGCAAGAAGCATAACTATTGGGAGTCATTATAGAAAAGCAGTCAGGTAGGAGGATTTATAAAACTGATGCTGGAGTATTCAACCAGAGAAGCAAGGATTCAATGTATCAAAATTTAACTGACATGACTTTTCAAGAACAGGTTTATCAAAGAAAGGCTTAGCTATTGAGAATCTTTTTTTGTTTTTTATTTATTTATTCAAGGAGATCACACCAGTCAATCCTAAAGGAAATAACCCCTGAATACTCATTGGAAGGACTGATGGTGAGGCTAAAGCTCCAATAATTTGGCCACCTGATGGGATGAGCTGACTCATTGGAAAAGTCCCTGATGCTGGGTAAGATTGAAGGCAAAGGGAGAAAGAGACAACAGAGGACAAGATGGTTTGATAGCATCACTGACTTAACAGACATGAATTTGAGCAAACTCCAGGAACCAGTGAAGGACAGGAAAGCCTAGTGTGCTGCAATCCATGGGGTCACAAAGAGGTGTACACTGAACAACACCACATTTTTTAAGTCTTTACTGAATTTGTTACAATATTGCTTCTGTTTTATGTCTTGGTATTTTGGCCCCCTAAGCACATGGATTCTTCGTTCCCCAACCAGGGATCAAACCCACACCCCCTGGATTGGAAGGCAAAGTCTTAACCACTGGACCACCAGGGAAGTTTCCTGATATTCTTAAGAAGAAAAACATCAGTGGAGGAGGAAAGATCTTTATACCCAGTTCTTATAGTCTGTTCCGTGAGGCGATTTCACATTTGCTCTGATGGCATGATGCTGTGTCTTCATTGGAATCTGGCATCTTCAGGAAGCTTTGACACACTTGGAGCAACCTGCCTCTGGAATCAAATGATCACCCCAGGGACCTTGGAGCCAAGGGAGACCCAGGGTGGAAGGCTTTTCAGAGACGACCAGCACCTCCTAGACCCACATGGAGCCATCGCCTGAGACAGGCTCTTGGAGACCAGACTAGAATTTGATGGCACCTATGCTGGGACTAACAAGAGTTTGGTGTGACTTTGCTCAGAAGTCTGAAAGAATTGCTTGATTTTCTGTTTCCGTTTCTATTAAAACTATTCAAGAGTCACTGTTTTCTGATTAAAGCACAATTTCATATTGGGAACATCTTGTACGATCACAATAACATCGGGGGACTGTTTATATTTAATGAGCTTTCAAAATACCTCTGCAATGTACTTTACCACCAGAAGAAGAGGTGACCAAATGGCACTCGATCAGAGTTTGAAAGCCTGCAAAGCCCATCTGACATTTCATTATAACTGGCATTGACGTCACAGAAGCAGTTGTCTTCTGGGTGGTGGGATGAACCACCTGCATGGACCCAGTGGGCCACTGAAGTAACCCTGTGAGTCAGCCCCATGCAGGGCCAGTCAAGTTCCACCGAGCAAGTAGGTCCCTTTGGCTGGGAAGGATGGAAAGCTGAGATCACCTTTAGCTATACAGCAGCCCCTGTTTCTCCTACTCATTTGGAAGAAGAAACTTACAGGAAGTATATGTTGTTCAGTCACTGTCTTGTCTGACTCTTTGTGACCCCTTGAACTGCAGCACTCCAGGCTTCCCTGTCCTTCACTATCTCCTGGAGCTCGCTCAAACTCATGTCCATCAAGTCGGTGATGTGATCCAACCATCTCATCCTCTGTCACCCCCTTCTCTTCCTGCCCTCAATCTTTCCCAGCATCAGGGTCTTTTCCAGTGAGTCAGCCCTTCGCATCAGGTGGCCAAATTATTGGAACTGTATCTTGAGTCCTTCCAGTGAATATTCAGGGTTAATTTCCTTCAGGACTGACTGGTTTGATCTCCAAGGGACTCTGATGATCACAAAAACTTGTACCTTGACAGAGGGTTTTCTAGGATTCACAGTTAGAAATACTACATTTGACATCATGACCGAATACACATATCCACAAAAATATGGCTGAAATAAAAGACTCATGAAACAATAGCTAGCCTTACTCTATAGAATACATTCTCATGTGTTCTACTTGATTTCATATTTTGAAAAATGCTGAAAGTCTGTTTGGAACATCAGAGAAAGTTCTCTGATGATAGAAATGGGTTCTGTCTACACTGTCTAAAAGGGACCATAAGCCATGTGGGGTCATCGAGCATTTGAAATGTGCTGGTGTGACTGAAGAACTCAATTTAAAATTTTGTTTGAAGTTAAATTTAAATAATCATGAGGACAACCTGTGTCCAATGGCTATCATACTGGATAGCTCAACTTGGAAAACTGCTCGGTAGCATTTACTAGAAATAAACATGTCCCAACCCTGGGACCCAGCAATTCTAGTCATATGTGAAGAACTGACCATTGGAAAAGACCATGATGCTGGGAAAGATTGAAGGCAGGAGGAGAAGGGGACGACAGAGGATAAGATGGTTGGATGGGATCACCGACTCGATGGACATGAGTTTGAGCAAACTCCAGGGTTGGTGATGAATAGGGAAGCCTGGCGTGCTCCAGTCCATGGGGTCGAAAAGAGTCAGACACGACTGAGCAACTGAACTGAAGGCACATACCCAAGGAAAAATGAGAGAATATGTCCATCAAAGGACTTGTAAAGTCACAGCACAAAGCTAGAAATAAACCAAATGTTTAACCATTTGAATTAATTTCTTAACGTGCGAATTATTCATACAATAAACTACCACAGAGCAATTAAAAAAAAAAAAAGAGCAACTCCCATATAGATACAGCATTTGGTTGAAACAAGCCAGATAAAAGAGTATCATTATATGATTTTACTTATATGATGATTACGAATGGGCAAGGTGGGACTTCCCTTGTGGTTTAGTGGTTAAGACTTCCCTTTCCTGTGCAGGGGGCATGGGTTTGATCCCTGATTGGGGAACTAGATCCCACCTGCCATACAGCATGGCCAAAAAAAATTTTTTTTTTTTTCAAATAAGAATAGGCAAAATATGCAGAGTACATCATGAGAAATGCTGGACTGGAAGAAACACAAGCTGGAATCAAGATTGCCGGGAGAAGTATCAATCACCTCAGATATGCAGGAGACACCACCCTTATGGCAGAAAGTGAAGAGAAACTCAAAAGCCTCTTGATGAAAGTGAAAGTGGAGAGTGAAAAAGTTGGCTTAAAGCTCAACATTCAGAAAATGAAGATCATGGCATCTGGTCCCATCACTTCATGGGAAATAGATGGGGAAACAGTGGAAACAGTGTCAGACTTTATTTTTCTGGGCTCCAAAATCACTGCAGATGGTGACTGCAGCCATGAAATTAAAAGATGCTTACTCCTTGGAAGAAAAGTTATGACCAACCTAGATAGCGTATTCAAAAGCAGAGATTACTTTGCCAACAAGGTCCATCTAGTCAAGGCTATGGTTTTTCCTGTGGTCATGTATGGATGTGAGAGTTGGACTGTGAGGAAGGCTGAGTGCCGAAGAATTGATGCTTTTGAACTGTGATGTTGGAGAAGACTCTTGAGAGTCCCTTGGACTGCAAGGAGATCCAACCAGTACATTCTGAAGGAGATCAGCCCTGGGATTTCTTTGGAAGGAATGATGCTAAAGCTGAAACTCCAGTACTTTGGCTATCTCATGTGAAGAGTTGACTCATTGGAAAAGGCTGTGATGCTGGGAGGGATTGGGGGCAGGAGGAGAAGGGGACGACAGAGGATGAGATGGCTGGATGGCATCACTGACTCGATGGACATGAGTCTCAGTGAACTCCGGGAGTTGGTGATGGACAGGGAGGCCTGGCATGCTGCGATTCATGGGATCGAAAAGAGTTGGACACAACTGAGCGACTGAACTGAACTGAACTGAACCACAAAACAGTGTTTGTCTGTCTGGTCCCATCACTTCATGGGAAATAGATGGGGAAACAGTGGAAACAGTGTCAGACTTTACTTTTTGGGGCTCCAAAATCATTGCAGATGGTGATTGCAGCCATGAAATTAAAAGACACTTACTCCTTGGAAGGAAAGTTATGACCAACCTAGATAACATATTCAAAAGCAGAGACATTACTTTGCCAACAAAGGTCTGTTTAGTCAAGGCTATGGTTTTTCCAGTGGTCATATATGGATGTGAGAGTTGGACTATAAAGAAAGCTGAGCACTGAAGAATCGATGCTTTTGAACTTTGTTGTTGGAGAAGACTCTTGAGAGTCCCTTGGACTGCAAGGAGATCCAATCAGTCCATCCTAAAGGAGATCAGTCCTGGGTATTCATTGGAAGGACTGATGCTGAAGCTGAAACTCCAATACTTTGGCCACCTCATGGGAAGAGCTGACTCATTGGAAAAGACCCTGATGCTGGGAGGAACTGGGGGCAGGAGGAGAAGGGGACGACAGAGGATGAGATGGCTAGATGGCATCACTAACTCAATGGACATGAATTTGGGTAAACTCTGGGAGTTGGTGATGGACAGGGAGGCCTAGCATGCTGCGATTCATGGGGTTGCAAAGAGTCGGACACGACTGAGTGACTGAACTGAACTGAGGGAAGTAAGTGGGTATTTACCGGGATGTCACAGGCTGGCACTTCCTGGGTTGCTGCAGATGTTCTATACCTTGATTTGGGCTTTGGTTGGTTTTATGTATAAACATGTGCTAGGTCTCTTCAGTCATGTCTGACTCTGCAACCCTATGGACCGTAGCCCACCAGGCTCCTCTGTCCACAGGATTCTCCAGGCAAGAATACTGGAGTGGGTTGCTGTGCCCTCCTCCAGGGGATCTTCCCAACCCAGGGATCAAACCCACGTCTCCCGCGGCTCCTGCATTGCAGGGGGATTCTTTACTGCTGAGCCACAGGGATGCCCCGTTATGCAGATATAGACATAGATAAATAGATACTGCACACATATATATAAACATATATACATTTCTGAGCTATACAGTACATTTAAGATTTATGTACTTTGTTGTACACATTATGCTTCAATTAAAAAGTTTTAAAGGATGCTGGTTCTCAGTCCCTAGTTGATCTTAGGATTCTCTGCTAGGTTGGGACCTGCAGTCTGAAGAACAGTGCTGACACAGACATACCTGGCTGCCTTCTCTAGCAAATGAGTCCTTCATGGAAAGGAAGGGCAGGAGTATTGAAGGGTGCTTTCTTACTCTGGCCTGGATTTCTTTCCATTTTCTCCCTGGCTCTTGTTGCTCCCACATTCTGATATCTTTCTCCCTTTGAGTAGAAGAGCTGATATAAATGTACGTGGAATCAAGTCAGTTTGTGCATCACCCCACGCTTTTTCCTCTTCACTGTAGCTGGTCCCTCTGTTCTGTGTTTTCCGCCTTTATCTATCTGCCTGGTCCCCGGACAACACAGGGAGAATCAGGCAGGTGAATGCTGCAGTAAGAAAGGGACTCTGTAGTCACGAGCTGGCACTGTGCTTCCCCTTCTCTTCTCCCTGTGGCGGGAGAAGGCCTCTCACATGCAGACAGTGAGTGCCCTTGTCCACACACCCCAGACCCAGCCCAGTGGCTGGGAGCACTGTCCTCCCCACCTGACCAGAAGGGCAGGGGGTCTGCTCCACACTGGCCTAATAGCTGATGTTCTGCCTGGCACTGCCCACTTGCTCACTGAAGACCAACAAGAGGGGATACCCCAGAACTCCAAGAGGCACACAGCCACCTGGAGGAAGCCAGAGAAGGAGGGTCACAAAGCAGTTCGCTGAGAAAACCTGGGATGGAAAGTGCCAGGGAGGACATAGTGACTAGCAGGGGAACACCTCAAGGACCAAAGGGAAAAGAAGCCAGGATGTGGAATGTAGGTGGGAAAGGGGAGAACTTGTAAGTATGGAGCCCCCGCCCTAGGAAAACAGGGTGAGTTATGAATGGAAGAGGAGTTGGGGCACATGTCCAAGGTCTGAGACCACATGAAAATAATGAAGGAATTAGTGAGGGGGTGAGGGAGGAGAACTGAGACTTATCAAATGCCTTCTAAGTGCAGATTCTTCAACACTTCTGATCTCACTTAATCCTCACAGTCACCCTGCGGATAGGTAGCAGTCTACCCATTATACGGATGAGAAAGTTGAGGCTTATTCATGCTGAAGACTTTGGCCTAGTTGCACAGCTAAGACTCGAACTGATGCTGTGCAGTTGTGAAGTCCATGCGCCTTCTGCTCTGTTTAGTGAGTGACCCTCCTGCCAAAGCACTGGAATTCTCCACCCTGGACCTTCTTCCAGTCCTGCCTCTTCAGATAATAGGGGGGCCTTTGGACTAGGCAAGTGGTGACTCACTGAAGAGTAAGAACAAGCTCCGTGATGTTTGCATAACGAGGGAGGACCTTGTGTTGCTCAGGGTGACCAAAAGCATGTTACAATTTTAGACCAAGAAGATTTCTCGGCCCCTGGAAGCCCATTCTAGCTTTCAAACATCCCGGGGATTCTAGTTCCCTATCAAGAGGTCCGAGAGTCCTGTTCAATGCATAAGGGTCTCTGAGCAGGGGGTGGTAGTCTGAGAATTCCCGATCCATCCCAAAGGGTACCCAGGAAGGCAGAGACCATTCCTTTTCCAAAGATTCCCAGAGACTTCCAAACCAAATCGTTTCTCCCTAAAACTTGATGCCTCTAACCTTCATTGTTCACTGAAATTTCCAAAGTAAACAAGGAACCAACAGAGGCCCTACCTCTTTCAGGATGCATGCCTACTCCTTTGGCCCAGTGCTGGCAACAAACACATTGGTCCAGTTTTTGGTGAATTTGAGTCCAGATTCAGGTTTGACTAATGCTTATTAAGATCTACCAGGTGCCAGATGTACTGACATATACTATCTTGTTTCATTCTTCCAGTAGTCTGGAAAGAACATGTTATTATCCCTTTTTGCAAATCAGAAAGAAAAGAGGTGGAGAGACCTGTTCAATATCAAACCACTCATAAGTGGCAGGGTTGCCATTCAAGCCCACAATCTCCAGCCATACCTCCCCAGCTCATTACAGCATGTTGTTCAGCTTCCCATGGGGCATGCAGCTGAGGGGCCTCCACTATATCATCATGGTCCTTAATTACCAGGCACTACAAAGCTCATGAGAGCCTCATAAAGGAAGGAGAAAATGCATTCGCCTCACTAAGAGCTCAAGCATGAAGACAGCTTATAATCACACCCAGAGTATTACCAACATGTGTCCATCCTGACTATGGCCCTCAGTTCAAACAGGAAATCTCTGATGTATTTCAGGTCCTTGACAAGAGTACAAATGGTTAGATATCAAACCATTGAATCAAAGTTCACTCAGGTTACTCCTCAATCTTTTGAGATTAGCCCTGTAATATTAATCTGTAATATTAATATTACAGATAGAATCTGTAATATTAAAAGGTTATGTTTATGATCACTTCACTCCTGCTGTGTGTCTTGGGGTTCCAAGAGATGGCATCTTGAGTGGTATTCTGGTGCTTGAAATTGAAACAAGTTGGACTGTAATAAATTTTTGGAAAGAGAGTCAGAAAACACATACATGCTTGATCCCTATCTGAAAAAGCTTTGTAAAATAATGAAACTCAAATTATTCAAGTATTAACCAAACTCCAGTGTTTTCATCTCAATTTTCTTTAGCGCATTTGGCAATCAGATGACCAGATATTCCAGTTTTGTTTGAGGTATGTGGTAGATTATTAACCAGGAAACAAATTAAGTCTGCTGTGGCAACATGGTTGTCCAGGTAGCGTGGTCAAGCCTGATCATCCTGAAATGTGTGGAAAGATAGTGAATACCTCTATTGTAAAATCTCACTGACTCCAATAGGCCCTAAATCATCACATCCAACAAACTGGTGATTAACAAAGCTGGGAGTAAATGCACACATTACTCTTAGCCACTGAACAGTTGTTCCATAAGACTTGGTGATAAACATTTCATTCACCACACTAGAGGAGAAGCTTTAAATATATACTTTAAAAATAGATTTTAATATATTTAATTTCAAAATCAAATTAATTCAATTTAATTTATATTTTATTTATAATATGTATGTATAAATATTTAAACATATAAATGCTTTTTACATACATAGTATGTTATGTAGATCTTTGTTATAATTATTATATAATTATATAAAATAACAGCTTCTTAATATGCACAGTGAGTTATCTTGGGAACTTCCAACAGTTTCATGAAGACAAAACCAGTGATCTATTTATGGTAATGGTAGTTAAACTATGCAGAACAAAGAAAACTTGAATTAATTTAGGTTAAAAAAGAAGTTTTTCCGCTTTAAAATTTGATCAGTGAAGACTTATGCAAAATATTGGCAGAATTTTGCAATGTTTGCCATTCTTTTTTTTAAACTTTTTACTTATTTCTTTCTTTATTTTTGGCTGTGCTGGGTCTTCTTTGCAGTGTGCGGGCTTCTCATTGCAGTGGCTTCTCTTGTTGCAGAGCATGGGATCTAAGCATGTGGGCTTCAGTAGTTGGGGGGTGCAGGCTCAGTGGAAGCTCTGTGGAATTCTCCCAGACCAGGGATCAAACCCATGTTCTCTGCATTGATAGGCAGATTCCTATCCATTGGGCCACCAGGAAAGTCCTACCGTTCTTAAAATTAGACTGATATAGTTAAAACCTTTTAAAAACAGAATCCAAAAGCCTGGTACCTGTTAGTGTAAAGGTTGTGTGGGTTTTCATCATCCTTCTTTGATACACTTGGGCTTCCAGTGGTGTGGTTGATGTTGCCAGTTCCCAGGGACATCTGTGGCATGCATGGGGAGTAAGAATATAAGAAGAAGAAGAAGGAATAATGAGTCTAAATGAACTTGGCACCAATGATAACTGTAGATTTTAGAAAAATGTTTTCTTTGCCAAGAAAAGGGAAGCTATTAAACTGTGACTAGATCTCATACAGAGTGTTGACAGTCAACGCTGAAGGAGGGCAGCGCAGCTCCAATCAGTTGGATGCTACCAAAGAGAACAGTATGGCTCCGAGTCAATATCAGCAACATGCTATCAGCTCCAACGCTGTGGTGACAGGCAGTATTCGGCCCTTTCTGCATGCAGTCAATGAACAATGATGCCCATGTGGGCTTCACATAAACCATGTCCAGCAGAGGGTCCAGGACTGATGTTGACAATTGCTTCTATATTCATAGGGCTTAGCAAGCTCAGGACCTTCCTGTTCTCATCCAAACATCCTTTTCTTTAATGCCTAACTTCCAACATTATCAAAGCAAGAGGCAGTTTAGCAATGAACATTGAATCTCTTTCTAAGGGCATCCTCAAAGGTCTGGTGAAGCCTTTGTCTTTCAAAACTGGAAAAGAGCTTCTCAAAAATTAAAGATTTTTAAAAATTCACGTGAAGGTGAAGGATGGACTGAGATAAGGAAGTACTTATCTCGGTAAATGACACAGACTAATTCTCTACAAGACCATCTGTATGGTGGAAAAGAAGAAATTAAGTCTTCCAGATGTTTTATCAGCATAACATAAAAAACTTCTTTGATTAAATTTTTTTACTTTCATTTCTGTGTTTGATGTTATATAGACAAAGTCACAGATAGGAGAATACGAGAAGAAAATGAAAGGTATGTGGAAAGATTTCATCAAAAATGCTTTTTGATGATAATAAAGTTCCCCTTTAATGTTTTAGAGTTTTCTTCCAAGCAAAACTAAATAGGTTTTATATTTATGTAGTATAGGACATGTATTAGCACAATTGAGGACCTTTGGAAGCTGTTGATCTCAACGTCTAAAAATGAAAGAGGAGAGTCAAGCACTAAATTTTGGAATGTCCTTGTCATAAAAAAGTTTGCTCCTAGTTATTTCAGAAAATAAGTGGTTAAACCAAAGTAGAAGCTGCAGGAAACCTATGATTAAGGGAGGACAAGCACTTCGCAAAGGCAATATAAGAAGGAGAATAGAGACACACACTGGATGGCCTTGAAAGGTCTGCTGTTTTGAGACTTAGTTGTAGAGAAATGTGGATGCCAGATGGGAAAGTGGGTATTTATTTCATTAGTCCCTGAAGGGTCACGAGTATTTATTTTTAATTTTGTGTTTATTGGTTACCAACAACAGAATTTACCCTGCCTACTCCAAGCTGAAAGATAATTTATCACACAATATTAAATAGCTTATAGAAACCTCAGGTGAGAGCTACAGCTTGGCTCTGAAGCCAGAAAATGGGAGCTACATCATGAAAACACATCCCACCAACACTCCTGAAGACTGAATCTCCCAGCTGCATTTAACAGAAGAATGGATCCCTGAAATGATATGCCTGAGTCTTAGCTGCAAGACAATCTGTGGTATGAGGTTTCCTAATGTCAACGTTAGGAAGACATTGGCCCCAAATATGGAAGGGTATTCAATGACGTTGGGCAGCTTCTACAGATGAAATCTATTACAGCAAGGAGATGGCTATAACTAGGAAAATCGCATGCATGCACAGTCAGACATGACTCTTTGTGATTCCTCTAGGCTCCTCTGTCTATGGGATTTTCCTGACAATAATAATGGAATGGGTTGCCATTTCCCGCTCCAGGGGATCTTCCAAACCCAGGGGCTGAACCCACCTCTCCTTCCTCTCCTGTGTTGGCAGGTGGATTCTTTACCAATGATCCACCTGGGAAGCCCTTGTGCTGCTGCTGCTGCTGCTGCTAAGTCGCTTCAGTCGTGTCCGACTCTGTGCGACCCCATAGACAGCAGCCCACCAGGCTCCACCATCCCTGGGATTCTCCAGGCAAGAACACTGGAGTGGGTTGCCATTGCCTTCTCCGGGAAGACCTTGTAGGAAAATTAAATCACCATTATTTGTGGACAAGGATTGGCATGAAAAAAGGATGGATGAGGGAGGAGCCTGCTGCAGTTGTCAAAGGAAGTAGCAACAAGGTCTTTCACTACCGTGTTGCTTAGTGGTGGGAACCCAAGGGAGTGGGAAGGTTCTGAAATCACCAGACAGAACTAACACCACTCACAATGATAGTGTCACTGAACCAAACTTGGGTCCACGTGCCTAACTGCAATAAAGCCCATGTGCTGACACCAGGTTGTAGTGAAGGAAAGTGCAATGTTTATCGCAGGTGTCAAGAGGAGTCCAGGCAGCTAGCACTTCAAAGGCCTGAACTCTCTGACAGCTTTCAGGGACAGGTTATTAAAGGCAGGATGAGGCGGGCAGGTTGTGAGGTGTGTGATCAGCTCATGGACATTCTTCTGGTTGGTTGGTGGTCAGGTATTCGGGAGCCAGCACCATCAATCTTCTGGATCCAACTGGTCTGGGGTCTACATGCTTGTGGGTAACATACAGTCAACTTCTTCCACGTGGTGGGGGTTTCAGTATTTACAAACAGCTCAAAGGACATGGCTCAGAATATTATCTGCAGCTCTTGAAGAGAAACTAAAGGTCCTTCACTTTGTTTAATGGTTAAAGGATTATTATTTTGTCTTGTTTGACTGATTTCCTTTCTTACTGTATTTTCTCACTTCTCTGATTAAATTCACTTTTGGAATCTGGGAAAGGCCAGGGAGACTAGAGGTTTTCTACAGACAAGAGGCAGGGAGAGGACATGGGCATGTCTCTCCCAGCAAGGCCCCATAGCGTCCTGCTTGGTTACAATAGTTGATGCCATCAGGGGAAACAAGGAAGTCAGGAGGAGATGCCCTTCCAAAGGGGAGGGTGGAGTTCAGTGGCGGACACATTCAGTTCGGGGACAGCAAATTACCCATCATTGGAAAAGACCATGATACTGGGAAAGATTGAAGGCGGGAGGAGACAGAGGATGAGATGGTTGGATGGCATCACCGACTCGACGGACATGAGTCTGAGCAAGTTCCGGGAGTTGGTGACGGACAGGGAAACCTGGTGTGCTGCAGTCCATGAGGTCGTGAAGAGTCGGACATGAATGAGCGACTGAACTGAACTGAAGCTACCCATTGGTGGGCCAATCCAGCAAGTGTTGGAAAAGCAGATCTGGAGTTTAGAGAGAGGCATCCAGACACAGGTATTAGAGTCACCCACAGAGAGAGGAGAGCTGAAGGAACAGGACGGGGAGGACGTAGTTCAACATTATTGTTTTCATTGCATTTGAAAATTGGTTTCTTTTCTTTGTGTCAATGCTCCTGGGTTTCTGCCAAAGAGATTTAAGGAGACCTTAAACCAGAACCTTTTTCCTCCAGCAAAAAAGGGACGATTTGAAATTTTGCTCTTATCCGAAGAATACATTCCTTTCTGTTTTGAGAAACTTATCACCTGTCTATAAACGACTCCCCTCTATTCTTTAGAGAACGATGTCTTGGGGGTTTGAAGACTTAATTGTTTCTGTCCAGCTGATGGGTTTGTCAGAAATAAGGAAAGCCCAGCCTTGTTTTTATCACAGTCATTCTTTCACCTGGTCTGAGAAAAAAAAACAAACGACCTGGCTGATATAAATCAAGAGTCTACATCACAAAAGAGCAAGTTTCTGAATCTCCCACCTGAATAAGCCTCTCCCTGGAAGCAGAGGGAGGGGCCCACTTCCTGGGATTTCAGTGCCCTCAGAGCTTGCAGCACAGGGCCCCACCTTCCCATCTCCTAACAATGTGCCTTCTCTGAGGCTCCAAAGAAAGGGACCCTCTGGAGAGTGAATGGGAGGCTTGTTACCCACCAGGAGTAAACTAAGAAGTTAGGACTGGCATTTTCTTTTACATCAACAGACCCTTTTGTTTTGAAGGACAAAACTGTCTCAGAGCAGCCTGGTGCTCTCCGGGGAAGAGCCTCGCCACCTGTTCTGCTCTGAGCAGGACCGTGGAGCCCCCACGCTGGCCAGGGTCAGCGCCCACAGCACCCTGGAAAGATCCAGAAGCTGTGCCACCCTAGAAAGCGGGGTCCAATCAGCCACTCTGGGCCAGCGAATGGGTACCACGTTCCAGGTGCTTGCCTTCCATCTGAGCACTCACCTCCTGACATGGGATTCTCATACAGGATGCCTTCACACTCACACGGATGCCCTGCTACACAACCAACCCTCCCACCATGCCATCTGTTTTCTGACAAGTAAGAGGGTCTGTGGTTGCCCAGCATTGAGACCAGCAGATGCTGCTTCTCTGATGCAAACCATCCAGTCCTTCCCATGTTAAGTAGTAAATAGTTGAGTCAGTCTTCAGAACTCTGTCTTCCCAGAGACGTCGGGAGAAGCGGGGCATTCTTATTTAATACCTTGGACCATCACAAGTACGCCTTCTTCTGAACAGTAACTGACATTGTTCCTGAGACAGAAGAGTCCTTCACCCAACTAGAAAGACACAGTAGGACCACTTGGTCTGGGTAGGGCTGGGGGTTTCCTTCAGGAGATCAGAAGACTGAAGAGGGTCAGGACCAGCATTTTCATTCTGGTTAAACTCAAATTTCATGTTGTCTCGGGGTGGAGGGGGGCATTCTGTTGTCAAAGGTTTGACAGACGGTTTGAGATGGGGTAATGGATGATCGAAGGGAAAAGCAAACACATGCGCAGCAGAGCTTACATTCCTCATGGGTTCACTTGGGCTTTAGATTTTGCAACTATAAATGGAGAGACTGTCTAGGAGGAGGAAGAAGACAAAGAAGGAGGTGCTGTGGACTTGGTCCTCTAGGCAGAACGCAAGTCCTGAGGCAAAGTCCACAGGGATCAAGAGATCACTTAGGGCTTCCAAGGTGGCACAATGGGAAAGAATCTGCCCGCCAATGCAGGAGACATAAGAGGCTTGGGTTCGATTCCTGGGTTGGGAAGGTCCCCTGGAGGAGGAAATGGCAACCCGCTCCAGTACTCTTGCCTGGAAAATCCCATGGACGGAAAATCCCTGGACAGGAGCCTGGTGGGCTACAGTCATGGGGTCACAGAATAATTGGACAGGACTGATCGGAGAAGGCAATGGCACCTCACTCCAGTACTCTTGCCTGGAAAATCCCATGGACGGAGGAGCCTGGTAGGCTGCAGTCTATGGGGTCACTAAGAGTCAGACACGACTGAGAGACTTCACTTTCACTTTTCACTTTCATGCATTGGAGAAGGAAATGGCAACCCACTCCAGTGTTCTTGTCTGGAGAATCCCAGGGACGGGGAGCCTGGTGGGCTGCCGTCTATGGGGTCGCACAGAGTCGGACACGACTGAAGCGACTTAGCAGCAGTAGAAGAAGCAACTGAGCACACACCCACGCACAAGCAGTTAGTGCATGATGACTCGGCATAGATTATTCTTCCCACCTGGGCCATGATCTCAGACAGACCCTTTGGAAGGCCTCTAGGGGCCCCTATACTGGCCGCACCTTGGCCCTGACAGTGTTCTGAAGCCCTTGGGACTGAGCCTTAACCACAGCGCTTCCATCCAGCTGAGCCATAATGGAAAAAAAAAAAATGTGATGCTGTTACAAGACACCTCCCACGTCTCCCAGCAGCAGCAATAAATTCGGGGTCAGCTTTATGCCCTGTAGGCACTAAGTCAGCTACAGGAAGTGAGCATAAAAGATTTTATCTGTCTCTGGGTCCTGCAAATAACAGAATGTATCCCAGATCTCCTCTGCTACCTGCTCAGAGGGATGTCAAAATTAAAAAGGGAACCGAAGGTGTCGAAGTTTGAGCTGTCAGCTTGCCCAAGGATTGTCTAGGACAAGAAAGAAAGAGAGGAGTCTGGGGGACTCTAGGACCGAGCTGGGGGTGGTCCACCCACGCTGCTCCTTGCCACGCTCCAGGCAGTGCTGCACAAAGATGTCATTTACCCACCAGCCACTGTGCAAACGTCTCTTTGTGGGTGGTCTGATCTGGTGGAGCTGGAGAGAATAAGAGGACAGGATGATTTGGGCCTGATGACCTTTTACCTCATCTTTACTTGAGGGTGGTCTGGTTCCCACTGGTTTCAGAAAAACCGAGGTGGTCCCTTACCCCTCAGGAGGTCTTGCCTTCTCGCCCAGGCTGGTTGAAAGTTTACCTTCCTACCTGCCCTCTTCCTCTGGTGGGCTGTCAATGATAGCATCTTCACACCTGGAGAGGTGTTTACAGACCACAGAACATATGTGTCTCTGAAAACCCTCCAGGCAGCCCAGTGACTAGTTATCATTGCCCTCAGGTTCTCAGTGTGAAAACTGAAGAAATTGGTCCCATATATTACCAACTAAGAAAAAAAGACCAGGGTTTATGTAGCATATATTGAGCACCTACAACCTTTTAGATAAGTGCTTTATGTGGATTGATGATTTCATCCTTATAACAGCCAGTGTGGGGATATTACTGCCCCCAGTTTACAGATGGGGAAACTGAGGCACAGAGAGTATTCATGCATCTTGCCCATGGGCTCAGCATGCAAGGGATGTCAAGATCACGTGAACTAGATAGGGTGGCTCCCAAATCCTGGCTTTCTCTCTTAAAAAAAAAAAAAAAACCCAACAACTTATTTTTATTTATTTTATTTGGCTGTGCTGGGTCTTAGCTGTGACATGTGGGCTTTAGTTCCCTGACCAGGGATTGAACCCAGGGCCCCTGGATAGGGACTGTGAAGTCTTAAACACTGGACTACCCGGGAAGGGAAGTCCCCAAACCCTGGCTCTTCAGCCCAGGGTGTTCTGCCCCTGCCACTATGGGAAGCTGGTGGACGCAGACTTTGAATGGAGGTCCTTGACCAGTTTTTTCAGGAAACAGGGTATCTCCTTGAAATGCAGGCTCTGATCCCTCAGGTCTTGGGTATGGTCCAAGGTTCTGCATTTTTTTTAACAAGCTCTCAGATGACATTGGTGCTGATGACCTGCCAGGGTGTTCTGTACAATTACTGCTGGTCAGCCAGCCCACTACCAAATCCATTTATTTTTCTCTAAGACCCAAATCCATGGCCTCTTCCCATACATACCACTGCGAAGTCTACTCCTAAGTGTACCTTTCTATTCTCTGGTGGGATCAATTCAGACAACGGTCCTTCGCCAAGAACGAAGATAATAATCGCTTGGGTGGCCCTTTCAACACAAAACTCTCACCTCAATGGCAGATCTTCTTATTCCGTGTTATCAGGAGAGGGGCCCAGGGTCAGCACAGAGTTGTTCTCTGCCCTTTCCAGTATAAATCAACCCATCTTTTTTTTAATCAAGGCCCAAGTAGTTTATACAACTAGACCCACGAAATGGGCTGGCAAAATCCGCTTTCTCCTCAGTGGTGTACACTTATCCTAAAAGAGTCTTCTTCCCCTCCATACCCAGATAGGTCGACTTCTCTGCCAATCACAGTGTCCATGCAGGGGATTGGCTCTCCTGCTTCTACCACCCCGTGACACAACTTCCCAGCCACAGACTTGGTTCTGCTAATTTATCAGTTTGGCCAGCAGGCATAATGCCTGATCATTTCTGATCTCACGTGTCTAAGACTGAAGAAGCATCGGTGTTATTTTCTGTCCCCCAAAGTCCTGAGCCCAGTCATTTAGCTGTTATGAACCTTGGCTGAGAATAAGAACTCTTCAAGAAGAGTCCTTTTACTTTAAGTATTTTCAAAGACCAATTCCCTGTGTGGTTACGTTTTCCCCGGACTTTTTTCTACACTTCCCGAAGAAAGAAATTCTCACTTTGAGAAAAACTAGAAAGGCACAATTTAGTGATGTCAATGCTCTCAGGAGCCCTCCTTCCAAAGTCTTGTTAATTGTACCCAGTATCTATAGTGATAAATTTAAAGACACGTGAAACAGCAGATCGGAAAGACAGTGGACTATTGTATTGACCTATTAAGTTGAAACAATGGAGCCAAGTCTCCAGCCTGTTTCCAGGGCAACTGAAAATGCCAGGCACAGTCAGGTGGGCTTTCTATGAATTTTTAAAATAGGGTTTCACATACTTTCTTATTTAAAATGGGAAAGTTAACTGATCAGTATCTAAATAAAATATGAACACTTTGAATCAAAAAATATATCTTTGCTTTAATCCCAAATTTTCCTTTTTAATATTTGGTTGATTTGTGGCAAAATAAAATTTCTCATACCGAGAGAAAAAATGGACCCGTGGAAAACCCTAAAGCAACATATTACCAAAAAAAAGGGATGAATCAGCAGATTGAGACTGACATATATACACTACTATACGTAAAATAGACAACTAATAAGAATCTGCTGTATAGCACAGAGAACTCTACTCAATATTCTGTAATGACATATATGGGGAAAGAATCTTTTTAAAAGAGTGGATAGATGTATGACTGATTCACTTTGCTGCACACCTGAAACTAACACAACATTGTAAATTAATTATATTTTATTTTTCAATAAAAATTTTATTTTTTATTTAAACTAAATTTTATTTTTAAATAAAAATTTTTTTAAACAAACAAAAATACAGCTGTAGACAAAAAAGTCCCGAGCTGTGGGCCTAGGGGAAGTTGCCCGTGTGTCTCACTGGACACTCTGCCCTCATTCCCTCCATCTGGCCTTGTCCCTCTCTGGCTCCGGTTGGTCCTCTGCACTCAGCTTTGACTCCTTGCCATTGCCTCTCGAGCCTGACCACCCATTTTGGCAGCGTTTTTCTTGGCTGACCTCAGTATTCTCCTTTGGATGAGGTTTTAAATCCCTGCTCTCTAGACACATTGATGATAACTAGGAATACAAAATTCTAGAGCTATGCTCTCCAGTATGGTAGCCACTAGCCACATGCATTTATTTAAATCTTTTAAAACTAAAAAAATAAATAAAAACCATTTCCTCAGGCACACTAGTCACATTCCAAGGGTTCAATAGCCACATTCCTTTTACTGCAGAAAGTTCTCTTGAACAGTGTTGATTTACAGACACCCCTATTTCCCTGGTAGCTCAGACAGTAAAGAATCTGCCTGCAATACTGGAGACACAGGTTTGATTGCTAGGTAGGGAAGATCCCTGGGAGAAGGAAATGCAACCCACTCCAGTATTCTTGCCTGGAGAATCTCCTGGACAGAGGAGCCTGGAAGGCTATGGTCCATAGGACTGCAAAGATTCAGACACAACCAAAGTAACTTAACACGCATGCATGTAGAGTAATTACAATATCTGTTCATGCTCTTTCTTGACTTACCACCACTTCAAAACAACCCTGTAGAGGAGAGAGAGCAAGAATGAGGCTCCAGGGCACCTCATCATATATCACATATCACAAATGAGAAATTATTTGTGGGCAACAACTGTTATATACCCTACGTAGGTGTTCAACACATACCTGATGGGCTAATTATAGATATTTAAGTTTAAGAATGGCTTTAAGAACACTTTAGCATTTGAATCACTCTGAAGCATGTTCATCCATCATGAATTTAATTTTAAGTGCCCAAAGCAAGTTTTCTCATATATTTTTGATCAAATGAGCAAAAATCATCCCTTCCACCTTTCCCCACCCCCAACAAGACTTCTCCTTCACTCATTTGTTTATTGATTCATTCAACAGCTATTTTGTGCTCCTGCTCAAGCACTGTCCAGTCTTTGCAGAGGATAGAAAAGTTGAAGAATACTCCTTGGTCTAGAAGCTAGGTGACTGTGAGTCCCAACTAGGACCCACAACAAATAGAATAGAAGATTCTTGCCTTTTCTATCTCTGACCTCTGTCCTCCATCCCATGTTTCAGAACCCCAGCCCATTCACTAGACTATGTCTTGGGTGCCTAATTGAAGAAACCTGAAATAGGAGTGCTTAGACCAGATCAAACTTACTCCTTCAGGTGAAAAACCAGAGTTTGCCTCCAGGACTAAGATGATGGCTCTTTTGGAATCCAGGCCCCTTCTGCTCTCTTGTTTCACCAACCTTAGTCCATCACTTCAAGATGTAAACTCTACCTTCCAGGTGACAGAAAGAGGGGAAATCAAAGAAGCGCATCTTTCACCCTTGTAGGAGGCTTCCTCTTAACCGCATTGGGCAAAACTTAGTCCCGCAGCTGCACCTCCATACAAAAGAGGATGGGAAGTTTCATCTTTCGCCCAGCAGGCTTCGAATCTGAAAGAGAAAGTCTGGAATGGATGGAAGGGTAGACGCCTAACAATGTCTGTCACCTACCACACTCTATATCAGTGAGCTATTCTAATAAAATATAGAAGCAAATATAATAATCTGTGCCCTCTGCTGAGGGAAACAAAGGGCACTAAGCTTGAATGAAGTTATTCACAGCACCAATGTTCTTTCAATTGTGCATATTGCAAGGTTCTAATCTCATCTTTTGCATGCTTGCTTGTTACTGTAGAAGTAAAATAGATGTCAGCAGATGCAACAATTAAAAACTTTCATATATATTAAGACAAAGCCTTTGCAGAGGCAATAACAAAGCCATAAAACACGGAAAGCTATAACATTAGACCATCTAAGTTTTTATAAAAAACAAAAACAAAACGGGGCATATTGACCATGGTATTTTAAACTTCCAATTATCCTGCTAATTGCAAAATCTCAGACCAGGACATGGTAAATGGGGAAATAAATTAATGTTCCTATGAAAAACCTAATTTTTGAGACCATACCTTTGAAATAACTCTGTCTTTAGTTCTTATGCATAAAAGGAAGAAACAGCACAGAGTGGAAAACGCTGGCAAGTGTAATACTCACAATGACAAAGTCCATGGAGGCTTTGATGTTAGTATCTGACAGAGTTTTAAAAAGGACCAGATCAGACCTCACCTGCTGCTGATATTCATTTGGGGATAATTAAATCACCATTAGGTTTCCCAAGCAGAAAAGAGACACATTTTCTCGTGTGAAGAAACGTGCTTCTGTAAGTTCTGCCCAAACCATAACCTAATCTCACAGATAGAAATTCTTTTTAAACTGTGATATAACTCAGCAGTGTTTCATTTCCTTTTGCCCTGATAGTTGATGTTGGATCCTGGTCCAAAGCAAGGACCTCTCTGTCTACAAATGATTCTGAGAGTTTCACATGTGTTCCATGTGCTTGTGGAAAAGCCCAGTTGAATTTCCAGGGGGCAAATGTGGTGCTATTTCTGTTTATTTTCCACCTCCCTTGGTGCCCCAGCCCTCTCCTCCCTGACAGAGTGCCACATCTGCAGGCCCAGTGACTGGCAGCCATGTACTTGGGTGTGTGGCTCTCCAGCACCCTGCCAGCACTTCTGGTCACTCACAGGCTCCTCAGTCTCCCATCTCACTGACAAACATCAGATTTCTAGTCAGCACTGCCTACAAAATCAGTATAAATGCTGATATGTGTCTAAACCCCAACAGTGGTTGGGATAGGATGGGATGGGATGGATAGATGGGAGCTGTAATCCTGTGGCAGAGACTCAGAATTTCCTCTCATTTCTCTATAGTAATAGAATCCTTCATTTTCATAGTACAAAATAAGGACCATGTTTTTTTTAACTCTTTCTGCAGCTAAATGTAAGAACTTATGTCTAAGTTCTGGCCCAAGAGATATAAGTAAAAATGGAGGAGAGGGGTCATATCCTTCTTTTTCCCTTCCACCTATTTGTTGATGAGAATACAGATTCAATGGTTGGAGCTCCAGCAGCAATCTTGAGCCATGAGATAATCTGAGAATGGAAATTATACATGCAAAAACAACCAACCAAACAAACAAAAAAAATTTGGGTTCTCCTGAAACTATGAAGTACAATCTATCTCAGAAGTAACTGTCCCTGGGATTACAGAATGTAAGAGAAAAACAATCTTGCTTAAGAATCACTGTTATATGTTACTTGCAACCATATTTAATCATAACTATATGCTACAAATACAGAGCTATCCATAGTTAAAATAGTGACTATGTGTGCTGAGTTGTTTCAGTCATATCTGACTTTTTGTGACTTCATGGACTACAGCCCACCAGGCTCCTCTGTCAAATTCTCCAGGCAAGAATACTAGAGCGGGTGGCCATGCCCTCCTCCAGGGGATTTTCCTGACCCAGGGATTGAGCCACATCTTTTAAATCTCCTGCATTGGCAGGTGGGTTCTTTAGCACCAGCACCACCTGGGAAAATAGTGACTAGGGAATTGATTTTTCCATCTTCTGGACCCTCTTTAATGAATCTTCTTCCAGAGTCCACTGTCTTCTGATACTTTCTGTATGTCTCTGCACTAATACTCTTCACTGAAGAGCCCATGCTCTGCAATTTTTCTAATCACTCTTCATTTATCCAGATTTGCCAACACTTCCCTGGTGGCTCAGAAGGTAAATAATCTGCCTGCAGTGCAGGAGACTGGGGTTCAATCCCTGAGTTGGGAAGATCCCCTGGAGGAGGGCATGGCAACCTACTCCAGTATTCTTGCCTAGAGAATCCCCTGGACAGAGGAACCTACAGTTCATAGGGTCACATGGAGTCAGACATGACTGAGCAACTAACACTTTCACCAGTGTTACATCCCATCCCCTTGGGATCTGGCAGGTGACTGACTAGGTAATGTGACCATTAAATTTATACTAAATTATTCATGGGACATAATGAGTATTTTTATTCTGATATAGCATCCTAATAGGGTCTTGGGTAACTGGACCTAAGGAATGACTAACATGGCTACCCTAGTAAGTAATTTTGGTAAGTCATTTCAGGCAGGCAAGCTTTTTGACATCTGATATAAGAAATATAATTCGGCAAACTGTCAGCCAGCTCCAAGTTTACATACATAGTATGTCAGATTCAATTAGAATTCCCAGATACTCATCTCTGCTTTCTCCTTGGATTGCTTACCTGTGTAAACCTATGCTGATGGTGTTTAAAATAAGGTACATGAGGTCTGGGTAAGAGGGAATGTGGAGTTTGCAGTCTGGAAACTTTGAACGCTTGCAGACATGGTATTTGATTTTCCTACCACGGAAATTGGAAAGGGTATTTGAAGGAGGCGCCTACATCCAGCACTGCAATGTGTGTTGGAAAGTCTTAGGCTATCTCTATAATCTCCATCGTTCAGCTCTCCTCTACCCCAAAGAAGCAGACCATCTAAATAAAAACAGTGAGTGCCATATAGAAACATTGCTTCTAGAAAAGCCTCTTGGCTTCAGTCCTTCCAGCAAAACTGTGATCCCCAACGTCCTCCACTTTGGAAGTCAGGGGCTACCCCTGATAGACCCAACATTATGATTCTACTTCTTGAAACTATCACAGCCAACTTTACTGTTTAATAGCCTGGGAACTAGACAATGGGCAGACACGGGAGCTCACCTGAATCACCAACTACCAGCTGCATAAACACCACTTGCCTGAGCCTCCACTGGCATCACTTCCAGTAGAAATACAGTCATTTGAGCCTCTGTCTTGGACTCTGAAGCAACAGCTTATGATGGGCGTGTACCTGTAAACCAGCTTCCTTGAAGATAGTAGTACCTTGAAATGCAAGGTTGGCCTTGGAAAACAGGGAGGAAGTGACCTCACGGTGACCTTTTTTCTTTTGGCCGGTATCTTAAGTTTCCTAACTAGAGATGGAACCTGTACAGGTAGAGTGGAAGCAGAGTTCTAAATACCAGGGAAATCACTCGGTGGTCTCTTATCTTTTCTTTTAGCATCCTTATCTTGCCAGCCTCTTCCTAATATTCCTCTCTTTCATCCCACTGTCGTTTACAACAGTAGACCCCTGGCAGGAAACAAGTTTAAAAAAAAAAGTTATGAACACATCTTAAGTTACCCACTATAAAAATAAAAAAAATTAAAAATAAAAAACCACTTTCTTACCTCCCCCATTCTCTCATTTTCTCCTGAAGAAACATCCCCTGGATTACAAAACTAGCAATTCCAAGTTGCGTAAAATAAAGCCATTATTTCATTCAAGCAACATTCCTAGATAATGGAGAATGGTAACTCAGGCAAAACTAGGGACTAAAACTAGAAAGGCTATAGGAGGAGTGGATCCTGTGAGGATGGCTGAAAGAAAGCCTGAATAACAACGATAAAGCAAGCTGAGGAGGCAGTAACTCAGGTTGGAGCCGGACAGAGGGCCCTAAGAGGAAGGTAACCAGGAAAAAGTGAAATTCAAACACGTCAACAATCAGATGAAGCACTGGGAGAAAGAGAGCCTGATGTATTATGCAGGGAAGAGATTAAGCGCTGTTTGAAACATCAGCAACAACATAACACTGTACTATTGATTTAAAGAAACTACAGGTATGGTGTATGTCTTGGCTCTGAAGTGTATGACATTTGTAGAATTATGACATATTTGTAGAATTGTGACCTTTTCAAGTATATTGAGAAGGTGAAATAGGAGAAGTCAATGTAATTTTCACCTGTCAAGGAAGAAACCTTTAGGCAAGATCTAATATTGAATAGGGCTTTCCTTGTGGCTCAGCTGGTAAAGAATCTGTCTGCAATTCGGGAGACCTGGGTTTGATCCCTGGGTTGGGAAGATCCCCCGGAGAAGGGAAAGGCTACCCACTCCAGTACTCTGGCCTGGAGAATTTCATGGACTGTATAGTCCATTGGGTCACAAAGAGTCAGACACAACTGAGGGACTTTCATATAAGGCTTCCCTGGTGACTCAGATGGTAAAGAATCTGCTTGCAAGGTGGGAGACCTGGGTTCGATCCCTGGGTTGGAAAGATACCCTGGAGAAGGGAATGGTGACTCACTGCAGTATTCTGGCCTGGAGAAGTCCATGGACAGAGCAGCCTGGCAGGCTACAGTCCATGGCGTTGCAGAGTCAGACATGACTAAGCGACTTTCACTTTCAAAACATTGAATAAATGTGAATACTAAAAATAATGTCCCATGTGCACACTGCTATATTTAAAATGGATAACCACAAGGAACTACTGTATAGCACATGGAACTCTGTTCAGTGTTATGTGGCAGGCTGGATAGGAGTGTAGTTCGAAGGGGAATGGGTACATGTATATGCGTGGCGGACCCCTTTCTCTGTTCACCTAAAACTATCACAACATTGTTAATTGGCGATACCCCAATATAAAATAAAAAGTTCAAAAAAATAATATCCCTTCCTATATATCAATAACTGTGATTGTTTCAGGCCCTTACCTCCCAAGCTCAACAGGTCGGAGATCCAAGCCTCTGACAGAGCTGAGAGCCAGAAGCACACTTGCCGTCTGACTCGGGCTCTCCCAGGCACTGCGGGGGAGTGTGAGTCACCTGCTGACACACCTGTCACGATGAGCAGGTAGGTCTTGTCGGAGGAGACAAGACAGGATGCATACAGCGATGAGAAAACAGTGTCAACCGAAGGTAACTCACAAGGCTGTCATGCTGTAAATCAGTCCTTGAAATAACATTGACACCTAAGAATAGAGCTCGCGTGAGTAAGGAAGTAAGTGGGTAGAGAGGTCTAAGAACCGGAAAGGCCCAGCAAGGGCACTGTGAGTCACACCAACTTCAGAGAGAGTTTGCAGAACTGCCAAGGGCGATTGTTTCGGCCAGGGCTTAATCCCATTAAGGTCTTTCGTGAAATTTCAGTTTTGAGACATTCAGCACCAGTGGGGAGGCAAAGGGCTTCCCAAGAGGCCCTAGTGGTAAAGAACCCACCTGCAATGCAGGAGAGGTAAAGAGACGCAGGTTCGATCCCTGGGTTGGAAAGATTCCCTGGAGGAGGGCATGGCAACCCACTCCAGTATTCTCGCCTGGAGAATTCCTTGGATGGAGGAGCCTGGTGGGCTACAATTGGGGTTGCAAAGCGTCAGACACGACTGAAGTGACAGCATACACGCAACATGAGGAGGAAAAGAACTCTGATGGGTGCCCTTTCTCTACAGTGGGAAAGCCACGTCCATCACTGGGCAAGAATGACTCTGGTGACTCTTCTGTCTCTGTCTACGAGAGAGCTTGGGGTTTTCTTCTGCAGCAAAATCCTTGGGGATGCAAGAAGAAGAAGGAAAGAGAAACCCTAGGAAGCTATTTGAGGAAATAAATGCAAGTGAAATGAGGCTTTAATCTTACTTTTAAGCCATATCACACATGTATAATGCCTAACTCTAAGCTTTTTTATAAAAGGAGATATAATTTAGATGCATGGAAGTCAATGTTTAATTACCCATGAGTTCAACATTATGGGTCCCTTTGCAAATGTAAAATCCTTGCTATTAGGAAGAAAATCCCAGCCTAAAGTAAGGGAGACTTTGCTTCTAACTTAAAGAAAGGTTGCCTTTAAACATGGTTTAAATTGTCGGGTTCATCAATTTATGACTTTGTGTTCAATGAGATAGAAAACACCCAGCACACTGGCTGGCCATGGTGTGTTGTGCTCGGTAAATGTTAACTTATTATTTTTCACAAAACTGTAATTAAGCTATGATCTGAGTGTTCCACATTCTTCATTAACTCACCTGTGCCTTTCCATTTAGATGAGCTTAAAATGCACAACAGGAACTCTTTGAAAATGTTCACAGTTTTTAAAATGATTCTGGACCTTCCCTACATTTTTCATCTCAAGGTTCTGTACTAGAACTAATTCTCCTTGTGTATTTTTGTAACTGTATTATCTCAGCCAGGATCTGAGATCAGCAGCTTATAATTATCTCACCAAGTCAAACAGATCTACATTGACAGACAAGACCAAGCTGCTTCCCCAAAGTGGGGACATTTTAGCGCAACATATGGATGTCTGTCCATCATTCATCCTTAAAGAAATTCCTGCCGACCCAGTCAGTGGTTTTAAGAGCTGTTACCTGTCAGACTTTCTCTGGTAAGTGGTTGGCATCCTTGGCCTTTGCAGGGTATCACTGGCTTTACCCAAGAGAAGAGCTCTTGGTGTGAATTCAGTTCAGTTCAGTTCAGTCGCTCAGTCATGTCCGACTCTTTGCGACCCCATGAATCGCAGCACGCCAGGCCTCCCTGTCCATCACCAACTCCCGGAGTTCTCTCAAACTTATGTCCATCGAGTCGGTGATGCCATCCAGCCATCTCATCCTCTGTTGTCCCCTTCTCCTCCTGCCCCCAATCCCTCCCAGCATCAGAGTCTTTTCCAATGAGTCAACTCTTCGCATGAGGTGGCCAAAGTACTGGAGTTTCAGCTTTAGCATCATTCCTTCCAAAGAACACCCAGGACTGATCTCCTTTAGAATGGACTGGTTGGATCTCCTTGCAGTCCAAGGAACTCTCAAGAGTCTTCTCCAACAACACAGTTCAAAAGCATCAATTCTTCAGTGCTCAGCTTTCTTCATAGTCCAACTCTCACATCCATACATGACTACTGGAAAAACCGTAGCCTTGACTAGACGGACCTTTGTTGGCAAAGTAATGTCTCTGCTTTTGAATACGCTATCTAGGTTGGTCATAACTTTCCTTCCAAGGAGTAAGCATCTTTTAATTTCATGGCTGCAATCAAGGTAGGTAAACCAAATGATTTTCAATGCAACAGAGCTTTCAAACAATCCTCTAGTGGCTCCTTTGCAAAGTCAAGAATTCTTTTACAAAGCCAATAACCACCTCCTAATGCATGGGTTTTGCAGATCTGGATGGTAATCCTTCAGACTTTCTTAAAACAGGCCGACCCTTCTTTATCTGTTTCTCTGAGCATTGGTCTCTGTTTTAATTTAAAGAATACAAGCATCGATTTCTCCAGTCACACTAGTTCTGGCAGCACTGATGATCAGTGTGTAAGGGGTAATTTGGTGTAATGGAATGGAAACGTAAGGTACAGATGGTACGTATGGTACAGAAGTGGTCTGAAGTCACTGTGCCACAGAGCAGGGTGGTCAAGATCCTTGCACAGAGGGCAGCAATAGAGATGCAGCCAGAAAGAATGGACTTGTAGACACAGAGGGGAAGTTGAGGGTGGGATGAATTGGGAGAGTGGCATTGACATATAAACACTACTCTGTGTAAAATAGATAGCTTAATGGGACGCTGCTGTATAGCACAGGGCACTCAGCTCAGCGCTCTGTGATGACCTAGAGGGCTGGGATGGGAGTGGGGAGTGGGAAGGAGGTTCAAAAGGGAGGGGATACATGTATACATAAAGCTGATCACTTCATTGTACAGCAGAAACTAACACAACATTGTGAAGCAATTATCCTTCAATTAAAAAAAAAAAGAAGATCCTTGCACAGCTGAGGTTTGAATATCTCTGATTTTCTTTTAAAATTTACCAGGCCGTTTGGAAGAGTACATCGTACCAAAAAAACAAAAACAGAGAAAACCCTGATATTCCACAGAGCTGAAAAAGTAGGAATGCATTTACAACTGGTTCTATTCACAGAGTGTTAGTTATACAAAAGTGGGTTAATCTAGCACAAAGAGACACAAGGGCAGAGCACAGAAATCTGTGAACTGATGGTGTAAAACAAAACCACAGAGATGGGAAAGGTCAAAATTAGTTGATGAAGTATGTTTTTCTAACCAGGAGAATAGAAAACTAAAAATAAGACCTCCTTCCTATCAAAAAGGACTGGACCGTGTCCTTTATAGTTCTCCTTTGTACCCCTTACTCACATGCTCGTCTTTTATTGCACCATCCAGTCCTCCAGGGAGAAAAAGAATCTTGTTTTGTCCCTGCCAGGCCTTCAGAGCAAACGTAGCCCTTTGTATCAGAGCTCTTTCACCTTCACAAAATGCTGATACAGTTTCTACACATCTGAGGAAATCTGACGGTAGGAGTGGGAGCAGATTTGCAGAAGAAGAATTTTCCTTCCTGTCACTAAGACAGGAGAAATTTAGTCATGTTCCCTGGGATGAAGATTGCTGTGCTGGTGGCCTAGACCCTTCATGCTTTGATGATTTCTTTCTGGAACTTCATCCAAACAACACAGAGCGGGGGAAATCTAACCCACCTAAAGGTTCCATCTCTCCAGCTATCTACGTGTTCCTCAAGAGTTTTAGCTGAATGTTGTTCAAGGTAATGCATTTTCAAAAGAAAACTTCTAATTCTGGCTGCTCAGCTCCATCAACCTCTATGAACTTCCTTTTCGGGTTCTTAAAATCCTCAGCGTGTTTTACTACTTCAAATTGAATGAGAGGGCATTTTGGGAGATCAATCAGAGATAATAGGAGGGTTCTGAGCTTTTATAGTTTAGAAGAATGCCGTGTTCAGAAATGGAGAACAAGAGCTCTATTATGAGCATTTAATTATTTCTATGAATACATTACAAACTCCTCCATCACTAGAATGTAATAACTAAAAACTGCCTTAGAATGACATTTAAATGAATTTCATTCCATGAAAATGAGACTTTAAAATCAGCCAGGCAAACAATGACATTTTTTTTTCCTGTTGGCTCCTCAAAACTATTGCTCCATCAAAACACCAAAAGAATGTTGTTCCTGTCATGTAAGACGTGATTGATAGTAACATAACTTTCATCCTAGTTCCAAGACCCTAGTTATGTAATATTCTAGAGCAACTCCAATTACTTCAAGGATATTGTGAAATCTCTTTAAAAAAATAAAAAACTAATTGTGCAGCCATGAAATTAAAAAATACTTGCTCCTTGGAAGAAAAGCTATGACCAACCTAGACAGCATATTAAAAAGCAAAGACATTACTTTGCCGACAAAGGTCCATCTAGTCAAAGCTATAGTTTTTCCAATAGTCATGTATGGATCTGAGAGTTGGACTATAAAGAAAGCTGAATGCCAAAAAGTTGATGCTTTTGAACTGTGTTGTTGGAGAAGACTCTTGAGAGTCCCTTGGACAGCAAGGAGATTCAACCAGTCCATCCTAAAGGAAATCAGTCCTGAATATTCATTGGAAGGACTGATAATGATGCTGAAACTCCAATCCTTTGGCCACCTGATACAAAGAACTGACCCATTTGAAAAGACCCTGATGCTGGGAAAGATTGAAGGCAGGAGGAGAAGGGGACGACAGGGGATGAGATGGATAACACCACTGACTCAATGGACATGAGTTTGAGTAAACTCTGAGAGTTGGTGATGGGCAGGGAAGCCTGGCATGCTGCAGTCCATGGTGTCGCAAAGAGTCGGACATGACTGAGTGACTGAACTGAACTGAAATGAAGTTTAATACAGTTCAACTTTGAAAGGATGTATAGCTGGCATTAGGATTTTTGGAGGCAGAAACATGGATCACCGACTATATGAGTATATTTGTTCCACTATGTACATGATCAAAACATATATATTCTCATGCTAACTTGGGTCTGACTCTGCAACCCCATGGACTGTAGCCCGCCAGGCTCCTCTGTCCATGGGATTCTCCAGGCAAGAATACTGAAGTGGGTTGCCATTTCTTCTCCAGAGGACCTTCCCAAACCAGGGGTTGAACCTGTGTCTCCTGAATTGCAGGCAGATTCTTTACCACTGAACCACCAGGGAAGGCCAATCAAAATATAAATCTTTACCAATTGCCAAGAGCCCAAACACCTGGGTCCAAAGGATGATAGATTTATTAGGCTATAAATATCAAAAAGGAAGAAAGTAAATGCACATTTAAAATGGATTGAACTCTGAGTGTGTAAGAGTTGATGATGGGGACTTCCCAGGGGTTAAGACTTTGCCTTCAATGCAGGAAGTGTAGGCTCAATCCCTGGTTGGGGAGCTAAGATATCATATGACTAGCAGCCATAAAGCCAAAAACAGAAACAATACTGTAACAAACTCAATAAAAACTTTAAAAATGGTCCACATTAAAAAAAATCTTTTGAGAAGAAGCTAATAATACAGTTTAAGTACTTATAATTTTCATTCTTAATTATAACTAGATCTTAGACAATTGTTTCTTAGGAACTCCCCAAGATGCTGGGGTTAGCAAGGCAGATGATATAAAAGTCATAATCAAGGACCTGTTCCACCTGAGGTAAAAATAATAAATGTAAATGTATATACATTGTTATATGATCTTATGATGGGGTGATCAGCAGTCATTCACTATGATATTTACAAAGAGTAGTGATGTGTTTATGGTAGTGAAAAAAAGAGCAAGATTTGAAATTTTATATTTACATTGAGTCCAAATACTTACAAGAAATGTAGAAAACAAGACAAATAGGGTGTGGTAGGAGAAGATTTGGGGTCAGGGTTATGAGAGGAGTTTATTTTTCTGGTTTTATGTCCTTTCACATTTTTCTAATGAAGATGTGTTGCGTTTCATTTGTGATTCTTGACAGTGTTTGAAAAGGCAAATTTATTTCTAAATTTGCCTTTTCTGAACTCAGTCATTCTTAATTAATCCTTTTGTTATTTTTGCAAAGAAGCCTTTTAGGTATTGATGTTGATTAGGCATTGATTTTAGGTATTGATACAAATAGATATCCCGAAGGACCATTGTAGTAATGGCCTAGTTTCATGTGTGGAGCAGAAGGCAAACCAGGCAGGGTCCATGTAGAAGCGGTACATGGCACAGTGAATATTTGCTGGACAGTTCTCATGATTAGGGTTATCTTGTAAAGTGAAAGGGACTCCTTTTATTCCTCCAGGAAATACCAGATGGCTTAGAGTCTAGTGAACAACCGTTTAAAGGGGGAAAAGGCAGAAACCAGAGGATAGTTACAGAAGAGACTGGGTGTTCCTTTCAATAGAAGCTGAGCATCAGAAAAGACTTCTTTTTTGAATTAGAGAAGTTTAACTGGGAGCTCTGCCAGAACTGGGACTGGAATCCAGGGCCCTGGCAGAAACATGGCTGCGGTATTCAGGAAGAACATTGTGCCCTAGTGCTGGGTGGGCAAAGCCAAGTGGAACTATGCCGGAGTTAGACAGATATCAGGATGGCTAGATGAACACCGACCTGACTTGCGGGGCTGCACAGAGTTCTCCACACATGGGATCTGAGCCACCTGAACCAAGTGAGGTTCTGTTTTATTATCTCTACCCACCTGTTCGAAAACAGACTGCACCCTTGTCAATTACCATCTGGAGGAAGGTGGTTTCCACCACTCCACTCGCAATGACTAGCCGGCGTTTGTGTCGTGAGTATGATCATGACCTCTCTGGAGAAAAGTACAGGGAGGATGATGGACTTTGGGCCAAGGGCAAAGAGAAGAATTTCAGGCTCTTCAGGGAGTAAACACAGGGGCACAGAGATCCACAGGCAGCCACAGAAGCAGAACTGATTAACTTGGCATTCCTTAGTGCAGCTGCTATCATTCTTTAGAAACATTCATGTTTCTACATATAAATTTGTCTCTGCAGAATTATCACTATCTCTTTTGTGATAACCTTTCCCTTATGTGACTGATTGCCAGTGACACTGAAGGGTTCAGTTTGGGTGTCGACTGTACTTTAAAACACACCCAGAATCAAAGCCTCATGCCTCCTCTGCTCCCTCCCATCCAGATAGTTCAAGCCATCATCTTTTCTGACCTAGATTATAGTAAAGCTCTCCAAATGGGTTGCCCTGCTTCTCTTCATGCCCCTCTGTAATCCATCCTCCATGTGTTAGCCCAAGTGATTTATATAAAGCCTGAGTCAAATGTGAACACCATCCTGAATGACATCAAGCCATGCTCTTTGCTGGGCACCCTGAACCTGTACCAACCACTTCTATCCAACTCTAACTTCATCCCCAGCCCTCACTCCCACACAGATCAAGTTCAGGCTACACCAACTTCTCCGTTTCTTGTCCACCTCTCAGTCTTGGTCCCTTTGCTTGGAAAACTCTTATTTTCTCTTTTTCTGGGGTAGGGGGTGGGGAGGGGAGCTTCCCAGGTGGCGCTAATGGCAAAGAATCCACCTGCCAATGCAGGAGATGTGCGTTCAATCCCTGGATAAGGAAGATCCCCTGAAGAAGGGCATGTCAACCTGATCCAGTATTCTAGTCTGGAGAATCCTCATGGACAGAGGAACACGGTGGGCTCCAGTTTAGAAGGTTGCAAAGAGTCAGATGTGACTGAAGCGACTTGGCACTTTTTTTTAAGCTTTTTTTTTTTTAATAATCACAGTTCAATTCAGTCGCTCAGCCGTATCTGACTCTTTGCAACCCATGGACTGAAGCACACCAGGCCTCCCTGTCCATCACCAACTCCCATAGTTTACTCAAACTAATGTCCATTGAGTCAGTAATGCCATCCAACTGTTTCATCCTCTGTCGTCCCCTTCTCCTCCCACCTTCAATCTTTCCCAGCATCAGGGTTTTTCAAATAAGTCAGCTCTTCGCATCAGGTCGCCAAAGGATTGGAGTTTCAGCATCATTATCAGTCCTTCCAATGAATATTCAGGACTGATTTCCTTTAGGATGGACTGGTTGGATCTCCTTGCAGTCCAAGGGACTCTCAAGAGTCTTCTCCAATACCACAGTTCAAAAGCATCAATTCTTCGGTGCTCAGCTTTCTTTACAGTCCAACTCTCACATCCATACATGACTACTAGAAAAACCATAGCTTTGACTAGATGGACTTTTGTTGCCAAAGTAATGTCTTTGCTTTTTAATATGCTGTCTAGGCTGGTCATAACTTTTCTTCCAAGGAGTAAGCGTCTTTTAATTTCATGGTTGCACTCACCATCTGCAGTGATTTTGGAGCCCCAAAAAATTAAGTCAGCCACTGTTTCCCCATCTATTTGCCATGAAGTGATGAGACCAGATGCCATGATCTTAGTTTTCTGAATGTTGAGTTTTAAGCCAACTTTTTCACTCTCCTCTTTCACTTTTATCAAGAGACTGTTTAGTTCTTCTTCACTTTCTGCCATAAGGATGGTGTTATCTGCATATCTGAGGTTATTGATATTTCTCCCAGAAATCTTGATTCCAGCTTGTACTTCCTCCAGCCCAGTGTTTCTCATGATGTACTCTGCATATAAGTTAAATAAGCAGGGTGACAATATACAGCCTTGATGTACTCCTTTTCCTATTTGGAACCAATCTGTTATTCCATGTCCAGTTCTAACTGTTGCTTCTTGACCTGCATACAGATTTCTCAAAAGGCAGGTCAGGTGGTCTGGTATTCCTATCTCTTTAAGAATGTTCCACAGTTTGTTGTGATCCACACAATCAAAGGCTTTGGCATAGTCAATAAAGCAGAAATAGATGTTTTTCTGGAACTCTCTTGCTTTTTCAATGATCCAATGGATGTTGGCAATTTGATCTCTGCTTTTTCTAAATCCAGCTTGAACATCTGGAAGTTCATGGTTCATGTACTGTTGAAGCCTAGCTTGGAGAATTGTGACCATTACTTTACAAGCGTGTGAGATTAGTGCAATTGTGCAGTAGTTTGAACATTCTTTGGCATTGCCTTTCTTTGGGATTGGAATGAAAACTGACCTTTTCTAGTCCTGTGGCCACTGCTGAGTTTTCCAAATTTGCTGGCATATTGAGTGCAGCACTTTCACAGCATCATCTTTTAGGATTTGAAATAGCTCAACTGGAATTCCATCACCTCCACTAGTTTTGTTAGTAGTGATGCTTCCTAAGGCCCACTTGACTTCGCATTCCAGGATGTCTGGTTCTAGATGAGTGATCATACCATTGTGATTATCTGGGTGGTGAAGATCTTTTTCATATAGTTTTCTTCTGTGTATTCTTGCCACCTCTTCTTAATATCTTCTGCTTCTGTTAGGTCCATACCATTTCTGTCCTTTATTGTGCCCATCTTTGCATGAAATGTTCCCTTGGTATCTAATTTTCTTGAAGAAATCTGTAGTCTTTCCCATTCTATTGTTTCCCTCTATTTCTTTGCACTCATCAAGGGGAAGCTTTTCTTATCTTTCCTTGCTATTCTTTGGAACTCTATATTCATATGGGTATATCTTTCCTTTTCTCCTTTGCTTTTAGCTTTTCTTCTTTTCACAGCTATTTGTAAGGCCTCCTCAGACAGCCATTTTGCTTTTTTGCTATTTCTTTTTCTTGGGGATGGTCTTGATCCCTGTCTCCTGTACAATGTCATGAACCTTTGTCCATAGTTCTTCAGACACTCTATCTATCAGATCTAATCCCTTGAATCTATTTGTCCTTTCCACTGTATAATCGTAAGGGATTTGATTAAGGTCATACCTGAATGGTCTAGTAGTTTTCCCTAATTTCTTCAATTTAAGTCTGAATTTTGCAATAAGGAGTTCATGATCTGAGCCACAGTCAGTTTTTATCACGGATATTTTTTAAAACCATGAATTTTCAAATACAATGGCCATACACAAATACTGAGTAAAATCATTACATTTTGCCAGGCAAATGGACCACCATGCCTTGTAACCATGTCTGAGCCTGCAAGAGTACACAACAGGGTCAGGGTCGTGGAGGGGGGTGCTCACCTTGGGAAGAACACAGCTGATTGGCCCCCAAGAGTGCTCTGTGGTGAGGCTTCCTGGGTAACTTTACCAAAATCCAGGTTCTGGATGTAGGTTTTCCTTCTGCTCTGACATGGATTTTCTTCTTGCCATCAGGACTCAGCATAAATATGCCCCCTTCTAAGCCACCTTCTCAATCCCCCAGTTGCTGATAACTCCTCTTGGAGTCTCCCTGTCCTGTCTCCCTGGGTCATTTTATTTATAGCACATAACCCGAACTGGCTGTATCTATTGTAGTTGTGGTGGTGGTTTTCTAGAGTTACCTTAACAAGGTACCACATCCTGAGTGGTACAAGCAGCAGAAATCGATTAAAAAAAAAAGACATTAATTTTTCCTAGAGTTCTGGAGGCTGGAAGTCTGAAATCAAGGTGCTGGCAGGTTAGGTTTCTTCCAAGGCCACTCTCTTGTTGCCTGTTCACACGGTCATCCCTCTGTGCATGCACCCCTGCTATCTTCTGTGTGCCCTGGTTTCCTCTTAGAAGATCACCAGAGTGCAATAGGCTCCACTCTAATGGCTTCATTTTCAATTTGATTATCTTTTTAAAGCCAAATATAGTCATATTTAACTTATATTTAGAGTACATCATGAGAAATGCTGGGCTGGAGGAAGCACAAGCTGGAATCAAGATTGCCGGGAGAAATATCAATAACCTCAGTTATGCAGATGACACCACCCTTATGGCAGAAAGTGAAGAGGAACTAAAAAGCCTCTTGATGAAAGTGAAAGAGGAGAGTGAAAAAGTTGGCCTAAAGCTCAACATTCAGAAAACTAAGATCATGGCATCCAGTCCCATCACTTCATGGCAAATAGATGGGGAAACAGTGGCTAACTTTATTTTTCTGGGCTCCAAAATCACTGCAGATGGTGATTGCAGCCATGAAATTAACAGATGCTTACTCCTTGGAAGAAAATCTATGACCAATCTAGACAGCATATTGAAAAGCAGAGACATTACTTTGTCAACAAAGGTCCATGTAGTCAAGGCTATGGTTTTTCCAGTGGTCATGTATGGATGTGAGAGTTGGACTATAAGGAAAGCTGAGCGCTGAAGAATTGATGGTTTTGAATTGTGTTGTTGGAGAAGACTCTTGAGAGTCCCTTGGACAGCAAGGAGATTCAACCAGTCCATCCTAAAGGAAATCAGTCCTGAATATTCATTGGAAGGACTGATAATGATGCTGAAACTCCAATCCTTTGGCCACCTGATACAAAGAACTGACCCATTTGAAAAGACCCTGATGCTGGGAAAGATTGAGGGCAGGAGGAGAAGGGGACGACAGAGGATGAGATGGTTGGATGGCATTACCGACTCGATGGACATGGGTTTAGGTGGACTCTGGGAATTGGTGATGGACAGGGAGGCCTGGCATGCTGCAGCTCATGGGGTCACAAAGAGTCGGACATGACTGAGCAACTGAACTGAACTGACTGAGTCATATTCGGAGGCACTGGGGGTTAGGGTTTCAACATAGGAAGTTTGAAAGTGACACAATTCAGCCCATATCAGTTACTTGTATGCTGTCTGGATAACCTATTTATTTTGTGTCTCTCCACACTAACTTTTTATCATCACAAGAGCAGAGGTTTGTCTTTTGTTCACTCTTTAGACCTGTGTCCACTATCACATCATTTCATAGGAGATGCTAATGGTTTACAGTAAAGCAATCAACAGTCAGTGGTTTTGCATAATTTTTTGTTATCTTTCCCCAATGTGCCCCGTTTTTCTGAAAGATTTTTATCTCCTAAACTGCATTTATTAAGTTTTTATTAATAGATTTTTTCCATGAGAGGATCATGCTATCACGTTCCAGCCAAAAATCCAAGAAATGTGACATTTGATTCTCCCGAGCAGCCTTATCAGTTTTAAATATAGAATTTCTATTAACTATTTTAAAGAGTTGAAAGTATTTCAAGGATTCCTCCCTCCTCCCTTCCCCATCACCATCTTTTCAGATCCCTGACATGAAGGAACTCAAGCTGGAAACCTCATGGATTAACCCTTACAGGTTGTGCCTCTCTACGTTTTCCTCTGATTCTACAATCAGACTAGAACTAGAATACATCGGCTGATCAACACCTACAAGTGCCAATCCTCCGCCCAGGACTATATATCCCTTACTTATCCATGTGATAAAGTGAATTCCAGACCCACAGCCAGTTAGGTTATTTGAGTGAAAAACAAAGGCTGAAAAAGACCATCCACTTGAGTTAAAGAATCCATAATGAACCATCCTATAAAAAATGATTGATTCCGAAAATGGTAGGTCCCTATTCTTGATGTGAAAGCTTTGCATATCTTGCAGTCAGCAGAAATTTTTACAAGAATGAAAATAAACACACCCAATCGCAATAAATAAAGGGTGAATAGGGTGCCAACTCAAAGGCATCACAACCCAGTAAAACATGGGCACCAGCAGGCAGCTGTGCTGAGAACCAGAGCATACCACTGACAATGCAGGTACCAGTGGTTTATAACCAAGACTTCTAGTTTCATACTGAGCCTCATAAGAATTATTGTCACTACAATTTATTTGAGAATTTGAGACTTCACACATTTGACTTAACATAGAAACTAAAGTCAAATAGCACGTATTCGTGTAAAGAACATGTGTGTTAGTCGCTCAGTCTTGTCTAACTCTTTGTGACCCCATGGACTGTAGCCCTCCAGGCTCCTCTGTCCATGGGATTCCCCAGGCAAGAATACTGGAGTGGGTTGCCATTTCCTCCTCCAGGGGATCTTCCACACCCAGGGACAGAACCCCAGGTCTCCTGCATTGCAGGTGGATTCTTTATCGTCTGAGCCACCTATAAAATGAAAGCAAAAGTGTTAGTCGCTCAGTTGTGTCTGACTCTTTGTGACATCATGGACTGTAGTCCACCAGGCCCCTCTGTCCATGGGATTTCCCAGGCAAGAATATTGGAGTGGGTGCCCATTTCCTTCACCAGAGGATCTTCCCAACTCAAGGATCGAACCTGGGTCTCCTACATTGCAGGCAGATTCTTTACTAAGCCACGATATAACTGGAGTTTAAATTTGGGGGCAAGGGAAAGGCACCTCCAATGCCAACAAAACTCTCCCCAAAGTATTTTGTAACTATTATTTAGCATATTTCAAAGGAATAATCTTATTCGGAGTAAGCTGGCCTTTTAATTTAATGACCAGACATTCAGCCCCAAAGAACCACTGTGTGTAGCGGAAAGCACTCTCAAGCTTCAACAGACTCATCCTTCACTTTGTTCAATGTGAACGAAGCCTGGAAGGAATTTGAATTTGAAATTTGACAAGCGCTTCTTTAGAACACTTTTAAAAATGAGCTTTGGGCCACTTGCTTTTGTCCTAAAGGGATGGTGCTTGCAAGAAAAGAGTAAAAAGGCAGAAGATCCATTCAGGCCTGCAAGTATTTTATGGTGTCAGGAGATTCACTGAAGCTTGCCATTTCTTTGTGCTAATAAATGTTAGTCATGTGATTTGTTATTAAATAACTGGCAAAGTTTCATTTCAATTTCTTTGACTATGTCATGATGCAGAGCTACCTGGAATCATATTTGTACAGAAAGAAGGAACACCCTCCCAGGAATATGAGAACCCCAAGAGTCGGTTTAATGGGTAAATTATATCCTTGTCGCTCAGTCGTGTCCAACTATTTGCCACCCCATGGACCTTAGCCCGCCAGGATCCTCTGCCATTATATCCTTAGAAGAAACTAAACTCAAAGGCCAGGATTTTATGAAGCCAATAACTTATTTCTGGGTTCCTAAAGCTACTTGCCTGTTTTTGCGGTTTGTGGAAGGGAAGCATGTCTGCATCTGCAAAGGAGAGTGAGGCTTCTGCTGTTCTAATATTTTAACTCAACTCTGCCTTCATGAGTTAATGCAAACTGCTGCAGGGTGCTTTTTCTAATTGTTCCCTGCCCTTCTGCTGAATCCTCAGAATCAAAACAGATCTGAGTCAGAATCCCTGAGAAAGTTGTCTTACTCCTGAGGCTCTCCTTCATCTGTAAAATGGGCAAAACGACTTGACCTCTCAGGGCTGTTGTAAAGATTACACAAAATAAAGTATGTGAAAACCCAGATGGTACCCGAGCTTACCTGGGAGAGCTTGCCTTCTGCTGCCCCGCCTTTTTCTTTCTTGTCTCCTCTTGTCTTTTCCTTCTCTCTCTTTAAACCTTTTTTATTTATCTATTTTTGGCCATACCATGCAGCATTCAGGATCAGTTCCCTGACCAGGGATCAAACCAGTCCTCTTGCTGTGGAAGTGAAGAGCCCCAACTACTGGACCACCAGAGAAGTCCCTTAAATCATTTTTAAAATTGAAGTATAGTTAATTTGCAATGTTGTGTTAGCTTGCTGCTGCTGCTGCTACTAAGTCGCTTCAGTTGTGTCTGACTCTGTGCGACCCCATGGACTGTAGCCCCTCAGGCTCCTCTGTCCGTGAGATTTCCCAGGCAAGAATACTGGAGTGGATTGCCATTTCCTTCTCCAGAGGATCTTCCTGACCCAGGAATTGAACCCATGTCTCCACGTGGCCAGGCTTTTCATCAGTGTGGTTCTACTGGTCTCTGTAACAAGAGGCAGACAGTGTGGCTGGATCCCAATTGAACAAGAACAAATAGTTGAAAACTCGGGCCCTGAAGCTGGTTTAGTCAAGTTACTATCACATATGAAAATGCTAGCACAGCAGAAAAAGAGAGTGAGACAAACACGAAGTCTCTCCCAGTGTATCTCATTTTATTATGATAATTGTCAGCCTTGCTTATTTTTGAGAGCTTATTATGTGCTAGAAAGAGTTCTCTTTAAAATTTTTGTATTTTGTATGTATTTTTCTACTTTCACATTTTTTTTTAGATGAGAAAATTGAGTAACTCACCCACATTTACACATATAGTAAGTGGCAGAGCCAGGATTTAAATACAGGGCCCACATTCATTACCAATATGTTACTTTCCCCTCTCTCTTTCACTGGAACCTGTTGATTTAAGTTCACTTTAGGTCTTCTCTTTTATCTGGTAGATAAGACAGTAAAGAATCTGCCTGCCATGCAGGATGATCCCTGGGTTGAGAAGATCTCCTGGAGAAGAGAATTGGCTACTCACGCCAGTATTCCTGCATGGAGAATCCCAAGGACAAAGGAGACTGGTGGGCTACAGTCCATGGGGTCGCAAAGAGTCAGAGACGATGAACGACTAACACTTTTGTCTGTGGCCTTACATCAAAGGTTGCCACTGTGATAAATTTATGACATCTGAATTCCCCAGAAAGATGAGAAGGTGATGTGGCATGAAGCCTCCTGACTTGCTGAAGGAGATGCCCATTTAAACAGGGTAATTCCTTTATCACTGCTGCCCTTGAGAGATGGTTAGGTCCTGGCTCCTGTGTGACGTCTCTGATTGGCATGCTGGAGGAGGTGCGTGCTGATTATTCCACGTAACATGGTCATGAAATGCAGCCACATGGGTGGTTGCCCAATAAGGCCTGACTCAAGAGATGAATCAGTGATGATGACAGAGGCCACTCTCTGGCCCCAGCCTTTCCGACTAGTGATCTCCCTGTCACTGTGATACACTGGAAGCCTTCACAAGCATACACAAGGCTTTGGAGAAATCTTTCTTGGATTCATCATTCTGCTGTCTTAGATATTAATATAATGTGCAATACATTTATTGATGGACAATGTCACTGTCTCCTTTGGTAAAGAAAAAAACACAGTTTGAACGACATGGACTTATGGGTCAATCAATCAAAAAACTGGTCTCAAAAACAGTGACTATCTGAAACTAAAATAACAGTGTAAATCAACTATCCTTCAATTAAAAAAGATGAAAACAAACAAAAGTCCAGTGACTATTGTAGAGGTTATTAGGGTATAAAAGAAATAGAATTTCCAGTTCATGCCTCAAGATCAGTATTCAAGAGAATTTTCTTGCCTACATTGATGGAAGTATAATCTTATACAGGATTTTTTTTCTTTTTTTTTAATTGAAGAGTTTTATTACTTTTGGCATTAAAAAAATGCCTTTTCATTGAATAATCCTATGATGGTGGACTGATTTGCATGGCAGTGAAAACCAAACATAATGACTGTTTTAGGAAATCAATTTGATGATGCATTTTATATTGGTTTGGTATATTTGTCATGACTTAACACAGAATCATGTAATAATTCAACAATTACACAATGCCGCTAGGAACTGTTCTGCCTTTTGGTTTCTTGGAACATCTTAAAGGAAACTCATTCTTATGTTCATAGGAAAATTACAGAGAAGACATGAGTACCTTTTAAGAGTTTCTATTTCCTCATTTGTTGAAAGAATCGGAGATGATGCCATTGCCAAGGTTCCTTCTAGATTTGACTTTAGATATTCAACAGTGCGGGCAAAACCCGGTAATGGTGTGGGCAAAAGTGGGGTTGGGTTGGGAAGAAAGGCACCGCAGGACATCAGCAGGAGGTCATTTGGGTACTACTTTTCTGGTGGCCCACGAATATAGTCTGCCCAACTCCCATGGCTGTATGTTTGCAAACAAAACTTGTTAAAAACATGTTACCATTAAAAAACAGAACTCGCTTTTTCAAAGTGAATTCCAGCCTGCACACAAAAATTGTCTTTCCATTGGCATATTCTCTTAGTCATGGGAAAGCAAATGAGCGAAGCCTGAATATCATTTCTGCCTTAATGAGGCACACTCCTAGGTTTGAATAGAACATCAAAAGATAATCCCTGACTTTGCAAAATCATGGAATTGGGAAGAGAATGTAGAGGGTTGTCTCTTCCATGTGATTGCTGACAAGGTATTGGGTGCTATTCCTACAATATGTTAAGCACTAGGGCTACAGAGATGAAGAAAGCCCAGCTCAGACCCTGAAGGAAGTTATGGATAGTTGGAAGGAAAGGTGGCTACAGCCCAAAAGAGGAATAACAAAGCTGCCTATCTGTAGCAAAACTGGGTATCACCTCCTTCACTCGTGATGTGGTGGCCCAGGGACTGTATTAGGTATGTAAATTATTTGTAAATAAGGAAATAATTTTTTTGAGGGGGGCTCCAAAATTACTGCAGATGGTGATTGCAGCCATGAAATTAAAAGATGCTTACTCCTTGGTAGAAAAATAATGACCAACCTAGACAGCATATTAAAAAGCAGAGACATTACTTTGCCAAAAAGGTCCGTCTAGTCAAAGCTATGGTTTTTCCAGTAGTCATGTATGGATGTGAGAGTTGGACTATAAAGAAAGCTGAGAGCCAAAGAATTGATGCTTTTGAACTGTGTTGTTGGAGAAGACTCTTGAGAGTCCCTTGGACTGTAAGGAGATCCAACCAGTCCATCCTAAAGGAAATCAGTGCTGAATTTTAATTGGAAGGACTGAATTTTCATTGGCTGCTGAAGCTGAAACCCCAATCCTTTGGCCACCTGATGCGAAGAACTGACTAATTTGAAAAGATTGTGATGCTGGGAAAGATTGAAGGTGGGAGGAGAAGGGGATGACAGAGGATGAGATGGTTGGATGGCATCACTGACTCAATGGACATGAGTTTGAGTAAACTCTGGGAGTTGGTTATGGACAGGGAGGCCTGGCGTGCTGCAGACCATGAGGTCGCAAAGAGTTGGACACAACTGAGTGACTGAACTGAACTGAACTGAACTGAAAGAAATAATTTCTGACTGTTACCTGATTGATAGCTGTACTACAATGACCCTTAAGGGAATCCCTGGGGGTCTTGTGGTTAAGACTCTGCGCTTCCAGTGCAGGGGGTGCAGGTTTGATCCCTGGTTGGGGAACTAAGATCCCACATGCCGGGCAGTGCAGCAAAATAAAACACCCTTGGAACTCCAGGGTCGTGTGGCCCATGCCCAGCCAGGGGAAGATGCATCCTTCAGCTGTGGGGGATCCCTCCCAGCTGTGCATCAGGCAAGATTCTGGGGCTTCCTCCACCGTGGTCCTGGACCTTACTGTGCTTGCTGCCCTGTTTCTGCTTGCTCAGTGTCAAGCCTTCAAAAATGTTGACTTCTTACACACAGGGAAATGTTCGACCAGATAGAAATCATCTCAATGCAAAATGAAAAACCACAAGGAACAGGATTTTTTTCAACCAAAGGACAGCAAGGAGATCCCACCAGTCAATCCTAAAGGAAGTCAACCCTGAATATTTATTGAAAGGATTGATGTTGAAGGGCTTCCCCAGTGATTCAGTGGTGAAGAATCTACTTGCAGTGCAGGAGCTGCAGGAGACTCGGGTTCAATCCCTGAATTGGGACGATCCCCTGAAGGAGAGCATGGCAACCCCCACTCCAGTATTCTTGTCTGAAGAATCCTATGGACAGAAGAGCCTAGAGGGCTACAGTCCATAGTCTCAAAGAGTTGGACATGACTGCAATGACTGAACACACGCTGAGAATGCATGCAGGGATGCTGAAGATGAAGCCTCAATCTTTGGGCCACCTGTTGCGAAGAGCCAACTCATTGGTTAAAGACCCTGATGCTGGGAAAGACTGAGGGCAGGAGGAGAAGGGGACGACAGAGGATGAGGTGGTCAGATGGTATCACCAACTCAATGGACATGAGTCTGAGCAAACTCCAGGAGACAGTGAAGGACAGGGAGGCCTGGCGTGCTGCAGTTCATGGGGTTGCAAAGAGTTGGACACGGCTGAGCGACTGAACAGTAAATTAGCATACACAGTCTGGGACAGATCCAAAGTTTTTAAATGTGAGGGGTTTCCTATCTGGTTGGAGTGTGTGTGTGTGTGTGTGTGTGTGTGTGTACGTATGTATGTGTGCTCTTCCTGATCACCCCACCTGCTCAACTAGCCTTCACCCAGTTCAATTCCAGACACCTCAAAGCTAAATGTGCTTCATTTCCTGTGTGCTTTCCTAGTGCCCGGTGCCAGTTCCCATGGTGGCATTTATCAACTCACCACGTGGTATTTTAAATTTCACCTTCCCCACCTCTATCTCTTACTGGACTCTGAGCAAAGAGGGAAATGTCTTGAGATAAAGAGACTCGGGCTGTATCAGAGGAGAGGTCAACATCTGGGTGGCTGAATGAGCACAGTGGGGTCGGGAGGGGAGAGCAGGGCAATGGTGATTACTCCTTTAATCTTTATGACTGTGGCCACCTTTGCAAATCACAGTACCTGCAGGTTACCACTCATTATTAAGGCAAGACTGACAAAGAGAAAGGAAGCTGATCTTACCCTTGAATGAATTTTCATTGGAGTAAGGCTTCTCTGGTGGCTCAGGTAGTTAAGAATCCACATGCAATGTGGGAGACCCGGGTTTGATCCCTGGGTTGGGAAGATCTCATTGGAGTATAGCTGTTTTACAGTGTTGTGTTTGTTTCTGCTGTACAACAAAGTGAATCAGCTATACATATATCTCCCCTTTTTTGAATTTCCTTCTCATTTAGGTCACCATAGAGCACTTAGTCGAGTTGCCTATGCTATGCAGTAGGTTCTCATTAGTTATCTATTTTATACATAGCAGTGTCTATATTAATATGTCAATCTCAATCTCTCAATCCATCCCACTCTTCTTTTTCCCCCTTTATGTCCATCCATTTGTTCTCTATGCCTGTGTCTATATTTCTGCTTTGCAAAGAGGTTCATCTGTACCATTTTCTAGATTCCACATATGTGTGTTAACGATACTGGATGCTTGGGGCTGGTGCGCTGGGACGACCCAGAGGGAGGGTATGGGGAGGGAGGAGGGAGGAGGGTTCAGGATGGGGAACACAGGTATACCTGTGGCGGATTCATTTCGATATTTGGCAAAACTAATACAATATTGTAAAGTTTAAAAATAAAATAAAATTAAAAAAAAAAGGAAACATCCCTTTAAACCTGAAAAAATATATATATACAATATTTGTTTTTCTCTTTCTGATCTACTTCACCCATATGACAGTCTCTAGGTCCATCCATGTCTCTGCAAATGGCACAATTTCATTCCTTTTAATTGTCCCACTGTATACATGCGCCACATCTTCTTTATCCATTCCTCTGTTGATGGACACCTAGGTTGCTTTGATGTCACTGCTATTGTGAATAGTGTTGCTATGAAAATTGGGGTGCATGTATCTTTTGGAATTATGGTTTTCTCAGGGAATGTGCCCAGGAATAGTATTGCTGGATCACATAGGAAAGAGGCTGAACTTGAAGGAATTTGACTTACACAGTGTTTCTCAATTGTGGCTGCACAAGTGAATTACTTGGGTAAGCTTTGAAAGATAGTGGTGTCGTGTCTGGTTCAGGAGAGTCTGACTTACTTGTGCTGGGGTAGGGGTGGGGCATCCATCTTTTTAAATGGCTCCTAGTAATTTTTATAGGAACAGGGTTGAGAATGTCTGGTTAGGGGAGTGTAAGGTTAAAGGGCTAGACATAATTGCGACTCACGTGTAAGGGGGCTCCTCAGGAGCGAAAACAGGCCCGGCACGTGTCTGCCTGTTCCCTTGCCTTAGACAATTTAATTATTTTTTTCACATCCCCAAAAAGGCATTCACAGCACAATTCTTAAATCAACAAACACACATAGTACATTCATTCTGTTCTGGAAAGAGTAAAGACTAAAGGTCGGGGGACTTCCCTCTTGGTCCAGTGGCTAAGACTCCGTGCTCCCAGTGCAGAGGACCTGGGTTTGATCCCTGGTCAGGGAACCAGATCCTCCGTGCTGCCACTAAGACCTGGCATAGCCAATTATATATATATATATATGACTTAAAGGGAAAGTCCTTTACTAGACCAGTAACTATCAAATTATCTCCTGTTTCAGAGAAAAAGTCCTTGATCTTTTATTACGGTAGGAAATTAACATTTATTGAGGACACTTCTATGATAGTTTTCACATTGGCATTAGGGGGCTTCATATACATTTTCTGGTGAGAAAGAAACGTAGTATACTTCTACAAAGTAAAACCTCAAACTGACTCTTACACTGGAACCAAAGAAGACCAGGTCAGCCTTGGGTAACATTGGATGGAGGTGGCAAAGGGGCTGGTGGTTGCCAATGGCTGGAGGGAAGGGGAATGGGAGTTTGTTAACTGATTTGGAGTTTCAGTCTCATAAGATGAAAGAGTTCTGTGGATGGATGGTAATGACGGTAGTACAACAAAGTGAATGTTAATACTGAATTGTGTGCCCCAAAAAGGTTAAGATGGTAAATTTTATATTATGTATATTTAACTATAATTTTAAAAATAAAAAATAAATTCATCCACATAAAGTATGAAATCCAATGGTTTATAGTGTATTTACTCTAGAGTTATGCAGCCACTGCCATAATCTAATCTTAGAATATTTCCATCACACCTGGCTCCACCCCACCGCACCCCACCTCCAAAAAAAAAAAAACCCTTATACATGTGAGCAGTCACTTGGGAGAGATATTTTTAACAGATCATGGGTGTCATGTGTTATTCTTCTGGAACTTGACTTCACAGACTCTTAGAAGCAGCTTAAAGACTTTTAGTCCAATCTCTGCAGATGAAGAAATTGAGGCTCAGAGAAGCAAAGCATCTTAGCAAAGGTCACACAGCAAATTATTGGGCAGAGGCAAGGCTTCTGATTTCCCATGGAGTTGCTTTTCTCAATACAAAAATGCTGTGTCATTCACTTCCTTTAGATTGTTGCTGACAGTGGATTGAAGGTATCAAAAAGATGCTACCCTTTTTCACTGTGGACCCAGGGACTCTTTCTCCAGCCTCTCATCTTACCCACCTGAATCGGGAAGTACAGAGTAAAGACAGGAGAGTACAAAAATCTGCAGTGGTGTCCGGTCATGCTTCCTTATGCCTTAACACTATTAGGAAAGAGCTATAATGAATTTTATGGAGAATAATGTCGCAGCCTCTTAGAAGAATGATTAGAAACACAGCCAGGTGCGGGGACTTTACTTTTGAAAGATGTTGCGTTTTGCTGTGGCAGCAAATAGAGCACCATGTGTCAGAGATGCCAAGGTTTTGGGCTGGCGGTGGAGGTCATTACCTCTCTTGTCATTGTATGATTATTGGGAAAGAGCAGAGGAAGTGGGTTATACATCCTGCTCTCTTGTCTTTCTTGTCTTTCAATGACTTTCAGACTCAGCAGAGCCTTGGGCAGGGCAGCAGGTGGACAAAAGTTGGGATTTGGAGTGGGGTGGAGGACGAACTTGGTGAGCTCCTTGAAGCATCTTCGGCAGTCCTTATTTCCTGGAGGGCTGGTGGAGAGGGTGCTGAGGTTGCTACACATGGGGAATGAGGCCAGGGAGATTCACGCAGCTACAGACTTAGACATATCTAGATCAAGTCCTGAAACCTACTCCAGGCAAGGTTTGGGTCTCTTTTGTCTCCTGTCCTTTGGTCTTTCTGAGAATTTGACCTACCCTCCTCCTCCCTGGTTACCACCCTAACTCACCCCAGGATGATGTACACCCCCAGGAGTGTTTGGAATTTCTCCAGCCAATCTATTCGAGAGGTAGGTACTCTAAACTTCCTGAGAGTTTCCATCATGATAGACACACCTGACTGGAGAGATTGCTGGGGGAATGACACAGGCTCCTAGCCAATGGAGGACACTGCCTGAATTAGTCATCTTTTAAACTTCCGGTACCTCGCCAAGGACCCGGAGGGTTTGCTGAATGAATAAGTAGTAACATTTCACATCAAACGATGCATATTATTTACAAAGTGATTTATTTCCCATGCATGGACTCATCCTCACAACTGCCCCTACTTGACCCCTGGAAGGTAGGCAAGACTGTTTCACAGATGAGGTCACAGAACTGGAGGTTGGAGAGGTGGCTTTCAGACTCTTAAGTCTGTTGGCATTTTTATATAGGTATATTGAGATGGCCTTTCCTAAAACACTCGAAGCACTAAGAGAGATATGTCAGATAGACATTTGCGGTCTCTGCATTTTGTTCCTAAATCTGGGGAAGACATATTCTTCATCTAAGTCTCTCACCGATGGTATTATTTTCTGTTGTTTGCTAATCACTGCTGGTGTATAAGTTTTCAATCACATTTTGAGTTAAGTGGGATTTCAGGGCTAGCCTGGTAAACTTGTGTCACCCCATGTGGTTTGGAGTACGTAGCTGTTTCTTGACAGAGATTTTGCATCATACACTATTGTGTCTAACAGTTTTTGGTTCATACACTATTGTCTTGAATGTAGTTTTGGGTAATTTCAATTAACTGGATTGTAGTTTTATGGCCCTGGGTCGTCAAGAAACACATGTTCAAACATTCTCCCTGCTTAATGATATCCTTACTCTTGCTGAACTTCTATGACCGTATTGGAAATCAATGATTGCTTCTGATCCTCCAAATGTATTGTTGAGGAGAGACCTAGATGAAATCACTATACGAAATGCTTTGAGATTGCAGGATGTGGAGAGCGCGCTGTCATTAAAATGAATGATTCTGCTTGGAGGTAAACCATGTTTTAAGTCTGAGAGTATTTTGTGCATGAGGGAATTTCTCTGTGCAGAATCATTTTCCATCCCCCACCCCCAATAATTCTCAGTATCACAGCCCTCCTGGCAGCAGGTATCTCCCTGAACTCCTGGGCAGTCGTCCGGCTAAAGCGAGTTTTCCTCTCCTAGCAACTGTTGCTAAGAGGGGCGTGGCCTCGGAGTCCGACTAGAACGCGTTTGGTGTCCGGTTCCCTACCCCCACCCCCACCGCATAGACTACACTTCCCGTGATGCTCCAGGGTGGTCTCCGTAGTGACGCACTCGGTGTTCGCGGAAAACTGGGGGCAAGAAGGCGGAGGCGGTGGTTGCGAAGAAGGCGGGGGGGAGGGGGACCGTGCTCTCCGCGGGTCCCCGGCTCGCGCTCCGGCAGCTGCCGCCGCCGCCGCCATGTTGGCTTGAGGGGTGATGACAGGAGGCGGCTGCGGCGTCGGGGACTGAAAAGTGAAGGAGGAGGAGGCAGAGAGACGAAGCTCTGAGAGGAAACGGTTCCCGGGCTGAGGAGAGGAAGGACCCGGCCTCTTCCGGGGTCCGGCCGAAGTCGGCGTCGCGGGGAGCTCGCGAGGCCGGGGAGGGGAGCGGAAGGCGGAGACGGTGGGGGGGAGGCACAGGCGGAGGAGGCGGGAGAGGAGCGCTGGGAAGCCGGAGACGATGCGCCCCGAGCCCCGCGGCTGCCCGGAGGCGCCCGCGGCCTGAGCCCCAACGGGCCGTGGGGGTCTCGCTCCTGGCCGGCCGAGCGCCCCGCGCTCCCCCCCGCCACCGCTCCCCGCCCGGGCTCTCCGGCCCGGGCTAGCACTTCGGCTGCCAACGAGTTAAATGCCCTTGAGCGCGGGTTTCCGCGGCCCCGGCCGCGCGATTTGAGAGCCGTTTGCCCGCTCCGGCCGCCGGGGACGAGTCCATGTGTAGCCACATAAGTTCTCTGTGTGCCGCGGCGCCTGGTCATCCTCCCGCTTCATGAGGACTCGACTCGGGAGCGAGTGTGAATCACGGCGGGGCTGGGAAAGGAGGAAGGCGATTTAACCCCCTCCCACCCCGCTCCATGTCCGTGTGTCACTCGGCTCAGTCCACCTGGCGCGGCCGGTCCTGGGGCTGCTGCTGCCGCTGCTGCTGACTTCGGCGACCCGGGAGTTGCTCCGCTCCGGCTACAGCTCTGCCGGCGATTGTTCCTCTGCGCCCGGCCAGGCCGGCACTTCGGCTCGGAAAGAACTTATTATTTTATTTTAAAAAATTATTTTTGGAGAGCACATCTCGAACCAATCAAGATCTTGAAGATTGATTTCTGTTAGCTTGAAGACTAACAGAAGACTCTTTTTAATTTGTTGTTGTCTTAAAATTTTTTTTTTTCTTTGCGTAAACATCTGGGTATATGTCAAACGGCAAGATGTCCAGTAATGTCCCGGCGGATATGGTAAGTGAAGGATTAAGAGTTAACGACAACCTTTGATTTAATTGTGGTTTCCAATCTCGTTTAATCAGAAAGGATGCAGGCGTAGGGTGAAGGTTTGCGGGGTGGGGGTGGGGAAGCCACGGTCCCGGGAGATTGTGGAAGAAGTTGGAGGGTCTGGTGTCGCTCTCGTTGAAAGCGCTGCGTTGAATACGGATCTTCTCACTTGGTTGCGTTTTCTAAATGGTTAAAGACAATGGAGAAGTTGGGAACAAGTAGCAAGGTGCCTTGAAGTGGAGAAAAATCTCTTCCGCTTTGCTAGAAGCCTCTGAACACTTGTGTCTGAAAGCTTCTGAAAACGGCAGAGCTGAGGCCGGGTGTCCCTGCTAGATACAGAGGTGGGCATGAAGTCGGGAATCTTGCCCTGTGACACTGGTCATGAATGCAGTAGGTGCAAGCCGGATATTTCCAAGAAGTGGGGACGTCTTATCTCGGCCAGGATTTGCTGTGAGCTTTTCGAAACGTTTGGGAGAACAAGCACGGCACAGAAATAGACGTTTTGGAATGTTCACAAATCCAGGCTGACTGTATTTTGGTACTTTTAATGAATATTCCAGGACTTTTAGTACCAAATATTTAGTAGTATGACATCACTGGACTTTTAAAGGCTAATAAAACACATTATTGATTGAACCTTGATCCTGGAATGTTAAGAACTGGAAACCAAAGTACTCTTGTTTATTGACGCTTTTCTTTTTGTTCATAAAGTAGGTTAAGCTTATGAGACTGTTGACTAACAGGAACTGTGTAGGCTTACAGCGCTGGGAAGGTGGGTTTGTGTGAGGTGAAATTACTCTTTGCTGTCTGTCTTGGGGACAAACGTAATGCAATTAACAGGAAGGGGAATAATCTCCTTTATGAAAGAATTGAAGTTAACATAGTTATGCTCATATATTCGAAGTTAACATTTGAGTGTTTGTATATTTCGGTGAAAAAACAAAATTGAACTTTGCTGAGGATTAAATTTTAAAATGTCAGATGCTTCAGTTAGAGTGAACCCCATTTACGGGCTGTAAAATTAAATTAAATGGCTCTAAATGGCATATTTTGACCTTGGTTTAAAGACATTTTGCTTGTGTTTGATTTCCCTTTCAGTGTGCTGTTTAAATGCAAAGGAACCACAGTGTTCTGTCTCTTGGGTGGCCACAGAGCAACCCAACACTCTCCTTCCTGAGTCTTAAAACTCGAGCATTGTCCTTTTAGTTTTCCTTTCCCTCCTGGGGTGCACACTGGAGCATAGTCTCCTGCCGGCTTAAGCCTAACCAGACTGGATTTCCTTCACCCTGTTGGTGAAGTTGCCTAGATAGGTCTCTGGACGGAGCAGGAAAACCCACTTTCCCCGATGGATACTCTGTGGACTCGTACCCTCCAGCAAAGACTTGCTGTCTGGCTAAAACCTCCATTTTATATCATCATGCACAGTGTGCAGTATGATCACCTTATGTACTATATATCTGTCATAGAAGTTGTTGTGCAATAGATCTGTGAGATTAAAACAGTGCAACAGCTTTCTTTATTTAGGCCCAGTGACGAGAAGGAGCTGAATGTGCGTAGCTTCACTCACAAATTGAGGTGATTTGGAGAATACCGTTTCCAAGTCAGAGAGGAGGTTTGGAAGCTAGTGTTCGGGGTGCCGGGAAGGGATGGCAAGGTTGTATTAATAGCTCTAGTTATCAAATACAACTGTTTCTGTTTTAGACTGTATTTTAAGGCCGTGATGATTCTGTGGTGCTTTGAGATCCCTTGATTAAAGGTGATAGGCAAGGGCAAAGCAGTATTATGTAATAAACATATAATTCCTTGGTGATGCTGTTGCAGAATGTGTCTAGGGTACAGCTCAGATTAGATGATTCTGAATAATTTTTATGTTTCATTTTTTAGCCATACAACTCGCTGGAGGCCTTGAGGGTTTTTTTCCAGCATTAAAACATTTAAACCGTCATTTGCTATTACTCACATTGCATTTTTGTTTAAGAAGTGTCTTCCTTTGATATGTACCTAGAATTACAGCTTTTTGAAATATAACATGATAAATACCGGTTAGAAGTCGTGGACTCAATACTTCATGTTTGTTAAAGTTTTCATTATCAATAATTGACAGTCTGCACTTACATTCTGACTTAAAGTGAGGAAAATGTCACTACTCTTGAAAAGCATCGGCCTTCTCAGCCTCACCTCTCCACAATCTGATACTTCCCTTGCAGCATAATTCTAAATTGATTGGGATGCATATTCTTGCAAGTATGAATACATACATTTGCTAGATGCAGTAAGCATTTTAAGTTTCTCATTGGTGATAGTGTGTGCTATTTAGAAACAAATGTTACGCTTTTTCATCTGTTAATGATGCTTGTCACCTGTATAGGAAAATCCTATTTTGGAGAAGAGGTGGGGCAGTGAAATTATAATAAACCCTGTCATGGTTTCAATAGAGATAGTTCGCTCTTGAGTTCTAATAATTGCTAAAGCAGTTGTTGTTTTTGGTAAAGTCTCCTTACAGAAATTATTGTGACTCACTTTTTAAATCGATTTTTTTTTTAGCATGACTTTTTTTGTTACTGACATTGAAAATTTATTTTTAAACATTCAGTATATTTTTTTGTGTACCATAAGGAGTCTCTTTTTCTTAGAATCCAAATCAGCAAGTCAGTCTTTTAGGGCAGGATACGAATGGTACCCCTAGTGAATGGATTTGCTATATTCTTTACAAAAAATAATTTGCAGTTGATACTTTTTCAATTAACATTCTGTAAAGATGTCCTATAAATGGTATAACAGTATTTACTTAAAACATTGGCTTTTTCTTTGCTAAAGGTGATTGAGTTTGAATTGAGATTTACTGACATTTCAGTGTAATAACTAATTTGTGAGAAAAATCTATAAATATCCTGTCCTGAACCCAGTGTCATTGTAATACATTGTATTTAAGTGGTTGATTTCCCCCCTAGGCCCAAATCAGAGCTCCTGATGGGGCTGTATTCATTGTTTATACTTGTAGCATGAATTATGTTAATGATTTAGGCTTTCTGAAAGAAAATGTTTAGTCTTTGTATCAGTAATAAAGCCTAAGGCTGGTTAGATAAGCTGGTAATTTTGTTTTCTGGATTTGGAAAGTTTTCAATATGTAAATTAATATATAAAATTTATTATATAAAAATTGGAACTACTGTTTGGAGCTTTGGACTGAAATTATACTTTATGATATCTATAAAATTGAAAACCCTTTGTAAGAGAGACATTGACAGTGTGAGAATAATGGCAAAGCAGTTTTGGTTATTTGAAGCATTTTAGGTAATAAAGAATCCTGTACCTTTTTAAGCTATGAATGTGAAATTGTAGCATATGTAACTATGTTTAGTCTGGGATTAAGTGAGTTAATGATAATTTGATTTTTTTCAGTGCTTAATGAATATTTTTATTGTAATGTCATATCTTTTCCATTTGTGAAAGAAATATTGGAGCCCTCTAGTGGACAGGAAATTATTCAAATGAATTTCTTTTCAAAGTGAAGTTTTATCACTTTTCTAAGTTTAATAACAGATACAGAGTATACCAGGGGGAAAATGTCATGCTCGAAAAAGGTTTAGAGAATAGAAAAGTTTTAACTTCGGAGAAAGAGTTATATTAAGATCCAATGCCTTAAATTTTTCTCTTTACTTACAGCTCTTTTAAATTTTTCTTTCTCTTGCTGGAGCTCTTGTTCCTAATATGAGTTGGAGGTTTTATGAAGGTTAAGGGTGGATAAGTACCATTTATATATTAATATATGTATGCTAATATATACACACACACATGCATATGTAGGTGACTTGATGAACAACATATTAAATAACATGTCTTTTATGGTATATTTCTCTAAATTGTTTTACTTTGTGTCTTAAATTTGGTATCTTGAGTTAGACAGTTTTATTGAGAAAACAAATAACACATTATTTCCTTCCATTTTGAATGACTTTTCCTTTCCAGCTCTGAATCCTATTCCAGCTCATGTCCCTCTCTTGTGAAACTGGTTTTTAGTCCATTCTAGTCCACACTGATCTTTCCTTCCTGTGAACCATTTTCTATTTCACATTCTTCAGTTCAGTTCAGTCGCTCAGTCGTGTCTGACTCTTTGTGACCCCATGAATCGCAGCATGCCAGGCCTCCTTGTCCATCACCAACTCCCGGAGTTCACCCAACATGATGTCAAATTTACATGAATATATGTCTTGTGTTTATTATATCTACCATAATTTCTAAAACATTTAAAAACTGTTGAATGATTTTCTTGACTTGTAAGGCATTACTCTTTCTGTTATTTATGGGAAACATAAATATTGTCCCATACTACTACGACTACAGTAATGGTGTTAAGCATGAAGTCAGTGATATCTGATACTACTTTGAATATGAAAAATGCATTATTAGTGTAAGTTTTGAAGTTATTTTAAATTAGTGGATAAAGTACTGATGGCTCTACTAGTTTTCATAACATGAAATAGTAAATACATTTTAGGAGACTGAACTTCAACGTGCTCTTTAAGAATTCCTCTCTTTCTGGAGGGGGAAAATTGAAAGTGACTAGAATTCATGGTAACTGGAGACCCTGGGTAATAAATTATTCTGAATCAGTAAATTTTTTGAATACATGTTGGTTATTTTGGGGAATTTCCCAAAATACTGGATTACTGTCCTGTTTGCTTACATGTAATATGAGACACATAATTTAACTTACTTTTGGTGACTTAGCCATCATTTGAATAATATTGATTCAGTTCAGTGAAGTTCATTGACTGTTCCTTTGTAACGTACTGTCATTATTCTGTAAACTACAGCTGTCTTAGCTCAGCATCTAATACAGCTTTTGAAGCTTTGTGCCCGTTGACTACTAGTAATTGACAAAGTGAGATGAGGCAAGTCAATTTGAGAATGAAAATATTAGAACGTCTAGCTTATTTTGTGCTCCAAAAAAGAAGGAGAAATTGAACTTTTTTTTTAATTAATACATGGATTGGGTCTGAAAAAACCTCCAGGCTTCTCTAGGTCCACATTCTAATGAACATTTTCCTGAGGGACAGTATGAGAATTTTGTAATGTAGAGATAGCAGGACTATCGAGTTTCTCAAGGTTCTTGCAGTTTTTTATGACACTCTTTTATATCGGTACTTTAAAAATTATTTATTCATTTTTGACTGTGCTGGGTCCTCCTTGCTGCTCAGGCTTTTCTCTAGTTGCGGCGAGCAGGGGCTGCTCTCTAGTTGTGCTGCACAGGCTGCTTGTTGGCTTCTCTTGTTGCAGAGCGTGGGCTCTAGGGTTCCCGGGCTTCAGGAATTGCAGTTTCCAGGCTCTAGAACACAGGCTGAATAGTTGTGGCGCATGGGCTTAGCTGCCCTGTGACATGTGGGTTCTTCCTGGACCAGGGATGAAACCAGCGTCTGCTGCGTTGGCAAGCAGATTCTTTACCACTGAACCACCAGGGAAGCCCTAGGTACTTTTTAAGAGAATCTTTGATACTTTGAATGGAAATGGGGAGCAGAGGTTCACTGTTAAAGTACCTCAAAGAGTTGTAGAACTCAAAACTGAACAACACATTTTTATTTTACTAAAGATGAATATCTTAGATGCTGATCAAAAATAGTCATATTCAGTAACAGTGCTCTTAGTGTTAAGAGTAATAGTATTTTTAGTGGTTGTGTGATCAAAACAATGTTTAACATAGTTAATTAAAATTAAAACAATAAATTTTAATTTTGTTTTAGTGTATTTTATAATTTGCATAAAATGTATGGTTTATAAATGAATATATTATATATATTGGCATTGTATGCTGAAGTATTTTATGGTTGGGATGTTCAGTCAAACTTTAGAAGCTGTAAGATGACTTCAGATTTCTAAGTATTTTGAGTTCTGTTTGATATAGTGTTCCCATCTCCTGCCTTGTTGAGTATTTTTCTGTGGTCAGTATGCCTAACTGTCCCTCTCTAACTTCATAGTTGCTGATTCTAATTTGCTGTGGGTGTAGAAATCAGATTTCCAAAGTTTATTAGGACAAAGTGTGTTAAAAATGAGTAAATGACGTCCAAGTGGGATTTTCAGGCATTCTTATGGGAAAGTGCATAGTCTTTTATTTCATTTGGTCATGTCTATTTTGGTTGTTCAGAGTTCTGTTTACTTGAGGGGCTTATTTCCTGGCTTAGTTTTGGAGAGATGTAGATTTTTGCAGGGATGAACTAGATAATTTAAAAAATAAAATTACACGAGGAGCTTTATTTTGAGCTCCGAGGGGAGAGATGCTAATATTTGTTGTGTCCTAGCTGTTTCCCAGGCAGATGCTTGGCATTTGACAGGATAACATTTAGTTTCATCCTTTCAGTGACCCTGGAGAAATAGGTTGGTAAGTAGAAAAAGAAGCGGCTGTTACCCGCCTGGTGAAGAGCACCAGGAATACATCTGTAGTGGAACAAGTCAAATTTACTGACTTGTTGTAGCCACGCAGTCACAGAAGAGGGTATCGCAGAGGTTCTCGCTGGGGTTTGCCTCATGATGCTGATGAGGGAGCCGGGGAAGAGGAGACTAGCTCGGTAGAATGCTGCAGACACAGAGTGGAAGTGGGTTAGTAATTGGATCTTCCAGCGGTCTTGGTTTAGGAGGCAGGAAAAAGGAAGCTAGCTGGAGGAGCTGTCAGTCACTGTGAGCCCCAGTGTGGCCCTGGGAGAGTTTATTACCTGTTGGTCTCCTGCGGGCCTTGTCTGTCTCTGTCATAGAGTGATTGTCAGCAGAGCTGTTTTTACTTTCTCTCAGCCTAGGTTCAGAGAGGGTAAGGGTCTTCTTTGGAATCACATAGCTAGGAAAATACAGAGCGAGGGTAGGAATTTGGGTTTCATGGCAATAGTGATAAACACCCTAAGCCTTTCCCCTGTGTACCTGAGCAGACAGTGCTCACCCCTCAGGCCCTCTGTTCAGCAGAATACCTGGATCCCCTCCCAACAACTTGCTCCAGGTGTTTTTGCAAAATGCTGTGTAACCTATGGGTTGGAGTGATTTTAATGCAGGTGGGTTTTTCCCTGGTGACTCAGATGGTAAAGAATCCACCTGCAATGCAGGAGACCCAGGTTCAATCCCTGGGTTGGAAAGATCATCTGGGAGAAGGAAATGGCAACCCACTCCAGTGTTTTTGCTTGGAGAATTCCATGGACAGAGGAGCCTGGTAGGCTAAAGTCTGTGGGATAAAAAAGAGTAGGACACGACTCAGCAGCAAGTAACACACTTTTCTTACTGCTTAAATTCAAGGGAATTTTCTTTAAACTTGTTGGAGCTTTGAGTCCTCTTGTATATATATTATACAATAGAATTTTTTTCCTATAAACTTACCACTTTGAATTCAAAGACTGCTGCTGCTGCTGCTAAGTCGCTTCAATTGTGTCTGACTCTGTGCAACCCCATAGACGGCAGCCCACTAGGCTCGCCCGTCCCTGGGATTCTCTAGGCAAGAACACTGAAGTGGTTGCATTATATATGTGACAGACACATGGGTTGATTTAGTGCTTTCAGGGTATTTTGTGTTTGTCTTCCTACTAGTATCTGCTTATGTATGATGCAGATTCTTTGTTAATTGATTAAAGTCTAGCAGCATTTTTTTATGGTCTAAATAAAATATATATATGGGCAGTCTTCTATAACTAGGTTTTCAAAAGAAAATGTTCTTTCTGTTGAGGAAAATTATCTTAAGTTAGGCAATATATCGTGTTTATGAACATAAATTAACATGGCAATTCATTATGTCTAGACAAAATGCTCTCTCAAGACAGATGTTTGATTTTGTTTACTCTCTTATAAAATTAGTGTTTTTGCCATAGAAATGCTCCTGATTTTTTCATTTAGTCATATATCATTAACAACTATCCATACAAATAAGTATAGAACCATGTTATAATTTTGAACGGATTCTGAATGACGTACAAAAATTGTTTAGCTATTCCATATTCATAAAGCATTTAAAAGCTATTAAAAACAATATTGTAATGCCTGTCTTAGAGTATGTCTCTGTGCCTTGTCTGATTATTTTCTTAGGATAAAATTCTTAAGAATGTAGCAGCTGTGTGTTCAGATATGTGTTAACAACTGTGGTGAGGTAGGGATACACGTTTTACTAATTTTAAAGCATCCTTGATTTTCTGGATAAACCTAACTTTTTCATTTTGAATTATCTTCTTAATACGCTACAATATATTTCATTTACATTGTTCTCAGTTTTGTTCATGAAAAAGATTGACTAGTGATTTTTAATTTCTTGTAAAGTCTTTGACATATTTAGCTGTCAAGGTTATTCTGACTTTAAAAAATGACCTGAGAAATGTTTTTTATTCTCTGAGTTTGTGAAAATTGATCTTATTGCATCCATTAATGTTTGGAGGAGTTCACTGGTGATGGAATTTGGAGTCTTCGTGGGGGGAGGGTTGAGGATTATTGATTCTGTTTCTTCAATTCATGTGGGACTATACATGTTTTCTATTACTTTTTTGTCAGTTTTGACAAGTTTTGCTTTTCAAGGCATTTATCTATTTTATCTAAATTTTTCAATGTGGCTTCAGATTTATTTTTCTTTTTTTATAATATTTCTATTATCTTTTTGATGTTTGTAGTATCTGTAATGAAATGTGCTTTTAAAATCTGATTGTTGGTAATTTGTGCTGCTGCTTACTCTCTATTGACTTTGACAGAGTCAGTTTTCAGATTTCATGTCTTGCAGGTCTTCTAGTAATAACTAGTTTTGTTTGCCTGGAAGTGTATTTATTTACCTTCATCTTTAAAGGGTCTCTTCCTTTAGCACCTTTAAATTATTTTATAATTTCTGGCTCCCACTGTTTTTATTAAGTCAGCTTGTGGTCTTACTATTTTTCCTTTGAAGTTAATGTGTTTTTCTGTTTAGCTTCTGTTGAACTTAATGTGTTTGGGCTATTTTCAAGATTTTATCTTTGTCTTTGGCTTTTAGCACTTTTACTATTGTGCGCTTATGCATAGCTTTTATTGTATTCTTTATGCATGGAATTTGTAGAGCATTTTGAGTCTATGGCTTGCTATTTTTGTCATTTTGTGAATTTTCTAAGCTGGAATTCTTTTCTAATTTATTTTTTAATTGAAATATAATTGAATTAAAATGTGTTAATTACTGCTTTATAGCAGAGTGACTCAGTTATATTGATACATGTATATACATTCTTTTTCATATTTTCCATTATGCTTTTTCACAGAATATTGAATATAATTCCCTGTACTATACAGTAGGAACTTGTTGTTTGTCCTTTCTATATATACCAGTTTGCATCTGCTGATCTCTAACTCTCGATCCAAACCTCTCCCACCCCTTTCCCCTTGACAACTGCTAGTCTAGTCTCTGTGCTTGATTCTGTTTCTGTTCCAGAGATGGGTTCGTTTGTGGCATATCTTAGATTCCGTATACTAATGGTATCAATACGGTATTTGTCGTTCTCTTTCTGACTTCCTTCACTTAGTGTGAAAATCTCTAGTTGCATCCATGTTGCTGCAAATGGCATTATTTTGTTCTTTTTTATGGCCCAATTGTATTCAATTGTATATATGTATCATATCTTCTTTATCCATTCATCTGTTGATGGATATTTCGGTTGTTTCCATGTCTTGGCTATTGTGAAAAGTGCTGCTGTGAACGTTTAGTCCACTTGAGTTCCATCGCTCAGTCGTGTCCAACTCTTTGCGACCCCGTGGACTGCAGCACACCAGGCCTCCATGTCCATCACCAGCTCCTGGAGCTTGCTCAAACTCATGTCCGTTGAGTCGGTGATGCTATCCAACCTTCTCATCCTCTGTCGTCCCCGTCTCCTCCAGCCTTCAATCTTTCCCAGCATCAGGGTCGTTTCAAATGAGTCAGTTCTTCACATCAGGTGGCCAAAGTATTGGAGTCTCAGCTTCAGCATCAGTCCTTCCAATGAATATTCAGGACTAATTTCCTTTAGTATGGACTGATTGCACCTCCTTGGAACCCAAGGGACTCTCAAGAGTCTTCTCCAACACCACAGTTCAAAAGCATCAATTCTTCAGCGCTCAGCTTTCTTTATAGTCCAACTCTCACATCCATACATGACTATTGGAAAAACCATAGCTTTGACTAGACAGACTTTTGTTGTCAAAGTAATGTCTCTGTTTTTGAATAAGCTGTCTAGGTTGGTTATAACTTTTCTTCTAAGGAGCAAGTTGCACTCACCATCTGCAGTGATTTTGGAGCCCAAGTCTGTCACTGTTTCCAGTGTTTCCCCATCTATTTGCTATGAAGTGATGGGACCAGATGCCATGATCTTCGTTTTCTGAATGTTGAGCTTTAAGCCAACTTTTTGACTCTCCTCTTTCAGTTCCATCAAGAGGCTTTTTAGTTCCTCTTCACTTTCTGCCATAAGGGTGGTGTCATCTGCATATCTGAGGTTATTGACATTTCTCCTGGCAATCTTGATTCCAGCTTGTGCTTCTTCCAGCCCAGCATTTCTCATGATGTACTCTGCGTATAAGTTAAATAAGCAGGGTGATAATAAACAGCCTTGATGAATCCTTTTCCAGATTTGGAACCAGTGTGTTGTTCCATATCCAGTTCTAACTGTTGCTTCTTGACCTGCATACAGATTTCTCAGGAGGCAGGTACAGTGGTCTGGTATTCCCATCTCTTGAAGAATTTTCCACAGTTTGTTGTGATCCACACAGTCAAAGGCTTTGGCATAGTCAGTAAAGCTGTGAACATAGGGGTACCTAGACCTTTTTGAATCAGAGTTTTGTCCAGATATAGGCCCAGAAGTGGGATTGCTGGATTGTATGGTAATTCTGTTTTGAGAAACTTCAATAATGTTTTCCACAGTGGCTACACCAATTTACACACTCACACCAACTTACACTCCCACCAACAGTGTAGGAGGGTTCCTTTTTCTCCGCACCTTCTCCGTAAGCTGGGGTTCTTCAAGTACTTTTTCTATTCAGTTCTTTCTTTCTGGGACTACAAATGCATGTGTGTTAGGTCATTTCAGTTTTCATTCTTCTTCCTACTCTGTGTATCTATTGGATATTTTTGCTGAACTGTCTTCAAGTTCCCTTATCTTCTCTGTCCAGTATACAGTTATACCCAATTATTAAGTTCTTAATTTCAGTTTTTGTATTTTCAGTTCTAAAACTTATACAGATTCAAATTCTCACAATGTTTTACCTATTTTTATTGAGTATATAAGCATTGTTGCAATGTTTCTGTCTGATAACTGTGATACTAATCCCTATCACCCATGAGCCCATTTCCGTTGTCTAGCTTTTGATCATTTGATCCTTTTCCCCAATATGCCTGGTAATGTTTTAATAACATTGTAATGAAACATTATAGTGGGTCTGAATGATGTTATCTTTCTTAACATAAAAAATATTAATATTCTCTGGGAGGTAGTTAGGTAAACATTGATCACTTTGATTCATTAGTGATTAATAAGAAATAAGCCTGAATTCAGGGTAATCAGGAAATTCAAATAGGCTTCTAACACATAGCTCTTTTGAGGTCTTATTTAAAAGTTTGAAGTGTTTACCAAGATGCTTCTTCCTTGGCAGGCCCTGAATTTTAAATATGAGGACTGATAAAAGCTCTGCTTAGCTTTTTTGGCCTCTTCGCAACATCTTTTTGAGGAGCTTTTCTGCATTTCAGTCCATGTTGTTTATGATTCAGCACATTCCTGGAGGGCAAACACTGAGCAAGATGTTGGGCTCCTTCTTTACAGTTCCTTTTTATCTGGGATCCTCAATCCTGCCTCCTCTGGTGTAGCACAGGAGTCCAGTTTCTGCCTTCCCAGCCCGGCGGGACTGCCACAAGCTCCCGGCTCCTGTTCTGCCTGGCCTGGATGCCCTGTACTGGTAACTGGCAGATGCCTCAAGGGGAAAACGGGCCGTCCGTGTAGCTCTCGGTGGTTTTCTGTGTACCTTCAGGTAGCTCAGTTTGTTTGTTTGGTATCTTAGGTCACTTTTGTAGTTGCTTTCAGTGGGGAATTTGGTCTGATATCGCTCTTCCTCATGGCTTGACCTAATTGCCCTTTCTGTGTGTGCTTTAGTTCCCCTCCCTCCCTTTTGGCTCTAGGATTACCAAGTTTTTTTTCCCTCTCTCTTTTCTATACTGATAGTAGCTATGAGTAGCTAAAATTAATTCAGTACTTAACTGTGTTACTTACCATGGCACCATCAGCCAGGCAGTTGCTTAAGTCAGACATCTAGGAGTCATCTCTGATCTCTCCCTTTCCCTCATCCCCCAAATTCAATCCATTTCAAACTGCGCCTGGAATTCATCGACTCCATCTCTTCTCCATGCCACCACCGCATTGCCAAGTACCATTGCTGTCTCCTGGACATGGCATTAGTCTTGCAACTAATTGTTCTGCTTCTGTTTACGTTCCCCTGTGATACACTTTCCAAAGATAGCTTAAGTGATTTTTGTGAGACATAAATTGGATCATCTTTCCTTCTGAAAAAATACAAACAGAAAACTTCAGCAGCTTTCCATTGAAGAATAAATTCCCATAGAATAAAATCACAGATCCTTAAAGAGGCCCTTTGGAGTCCTGCATCATCTGGCTCTTGCCTGTCTCTGTAATCTTACCTCCTTTGACTTCCTGTGCTTCAGTTATCCTGGGTCCTCTCAGACGGGTCACAGTTTCTTTCCCACACCTGGGCTGGGCCTGAAATCCTCCTCAATGTCCTCTGTGCCCTACAGCTGTGGGCAGTGCCGTCTTGCTTCCTGTCCTCAGAGGCACTCTTCCTGCTCACATCTAAAATTGAATTCCCTCATCCCTCGATTTCTGACTCAGAACCCCACGGGCTCCCTCTGTAGCACTAGTCACACTTGGTAATTCATTAGTTTGTCTTTAGATTTGTTTTAATTGTCGACAATTCTGTTAGGTAGGTATATCTCTTTCATTGGCCACTGTGGCCAGTAAGTATGATGCCTTTTATATAGTAGGTTTTTCATAAGTATTTATGGGCTTAAGAAGTAATTATATTGTAGGCACTGTGCTAAGCTAATGACTTGAAACAGACTTAATCCTCAAAAAAAAAAAAAAAGACTCTCAGAACAAGTTTACCTACAAGGTAGGTGCTTGTGTTAGCTGCATTTTATTGATGAGGAAGATGAAAATTAATGATATTTTGTCACTTTCCTTAAGCCAGCCAGCTAGGTGGGCCCATTTTGTGTTCTTGGATATTTTTGCATTTCTAACTTTTCACCATTTTAATATCATCTTCATTATATCTTAAAGGTAACGACTGTTATTATACTTATATTCTGGTATTTCAACTTTAGCTTCTTGCATTTGCTTAACATTTTAAAATAACCAAGATTTCAGAAAGGAAATTAGAAATTTGTAATGGAAGTTGAAGAAGTATTAATAAGATTTAAATACTTGAAGTGGTAGATTTGCAGTGTGGCTACCAAGTATTATGAGTGATTTTTCAAGCCGTAAAATCTCTCTCATTATTTTGTGACTAAACAGAAAGCCTGTGTTACTATTAAATGCATATATTTGATATATATAAAAACATATATTTGAAGAAAATGGTGTTTGAGCCTTTTGTACTTAAAGGACTATTACATAGATTTTTACCTTTAGCACTCAATATAATCGATATAACTTCCATGTTAGCTGTCAGTTTACTTCCATACTTATTTGTCTATGGATAATAGTCTTGCTCTGTTTATTTCTTTCTGTTATTCAGTTCATCAGCAAGTATTTGTTGAGCATGTGCTTATGCCAGGCACGTTTTTAGGCTCTGGTGTGCAGCAGTGAGTGAAGCTTGCACTTAAGTAGTAGGGAGATAGACATTAAACACAATGAAAAGTAAAATACATAGTGTGTGAGGTAGCGGCATTTTTTTCTCCAGGGAAGAATAAGGGAGAGGGTTTGGAGAGTGCTGAGGGACAGTTGCTGTGTTGCCCAGTTTTACAGAGGGTGATCGGGGAGACCATTGGGAAGGGATCTGAGGGAATTGCGGGCCATCCAGTGTCTTGGGGGATCACATGCCAGGCAGAAGGAATATGTCCTTGTTTGATTTCTTTGTTCCTTTTCAGTGTCTCTCACTGTCAGTCCTTCCCTTAAATTTTTGTGTTTCTCATAGTTTTTGTTCCCTGCCCTTCTGTGTCATCTGCGTGATCAGTATCTTCCTCACTAGTTTGTGCAGCAAGCATTTATCGCCTGCCGGTGTGCCAGATAGAATTTTCTCTGATGTCAGCACACACACAGTGTCTTTTGAATGAATTTCCTGTTCTTTATCTCCACTGCCTCCAGCCATGTTTTCATCCAGATATCATCCCCCTTTATCTGCTTCTATTTATCTGCCTTTCACCCTTTCCCCAGGTTTGTTTTTTGAAAACACAGATCTCATTACAGAGATCTCGTTGTTTAGCTCTTCTACTTAATTATGGTTGGCCAGTCCACGCCCCGCTCCTTAGGTGGTGGCATTAAGGCTCTTGGCAGCTGGGCTCCCATCTAGCTTCATCTGCTGCAGTTGCCTGCTGAGTGTGCCCTGTGTGGGGCTATAATGAATCCTCTGCTGGCCCACAGACCCTCAGTCACCGTTCCTGCTTCTCTCATCCTTGCTTAGCCTGCCCTTTCTGCTTTGGGGCACCTCCCCCCTTCCTTCTTGCTTTATTTGCACTGAAGACTTGTGCTTCGTGGCAGTGTTAATTCCTTGGTAATGCCTTAACTACTTGGTCAGGCGCTTCGTCATTCTAAGTATAGCACATGCTAGGAGTTCCAAACCAAAGGGACAGTGGAGGCACAGCTGTTTCCCTAGGAAGGACCAAGGGGAAAAAGAGTGGCAGCACGGCCTTTTCCTTCCAGGGTTGCCAGCAAGGTGAAGCACCAGCAAGTGTCCTCAGAGGGACAGAGCCAACACACATCCTGTTCAGGTTTCAGCGTCTCTGGTTCCAGTGAGCCCAGAATTGCTAGGTAGTGATGAGTCTCAGCATTACCTGTTGTACCATCATAACAGCCGGGGAACAAGATCCAGTCCACAGGAAACTAAAGTGAAAGGATTGCAGTCCTAGCTGATTAGTCTGGAATTCCGAGGGCTGGGCCTCCCAATCAGTCCTTCTCTCATCCACGGTTTTACCTCTACTCTAGCACGTGTGAATATTTTTGTTTTGTCCATTAGACAGACTGTGTACTCTATGAGGGCAGAGAGAAGCCTTATCTTCCTCATCTCTCTATACCCCTGTTCCTATAATAGCACTGCGCCGGTTGTATAGAGAATACCAGGTGAATGTTGAGCTAGCACTGCCACTTTGGCCAGTAGAACATTCTGCAGTGTTCGTAATATTCTGTATCTGTGCTGTCCAGTAGAGTAGCCACTGGCTGCACGTGGCTGTTGAGCACTTGGAAAGTGGTGTGTGACTAAAGAATGGAGTTTTAAATTTTATTTAATGAATTTAAATATGAATAGTTACAGGTGGTATTGGACAGTGCAGTTATGTAAATTTTTTTTGGCTTGTATTTCAGATGGTCCCAAACTGCTCAGCTTTTGGTTTTACTTTTTGTAATTTTTGTTCTCTCACTGTCGGCACTTTTTGCTACTGTCATTGTGTACACTGTCATCAACTTTCTTTTAACTTTTTGGATTTTGGTCTACATGACATAGAAAGACATGTAATCAAGCTAATGGAATTCTTTTAGAAAGAGCAAATGGTAGAGGGGCCTGGGAGTCATCTTTGACCTTTCCTAATGTGGAATAAGAAGTAAGAATGTGGAATAGCCCTCAGAAAAGAAGAGAGAAGACTAAAAATATAAATTAGTGTGGGCATTAAATTGAAGAAAAAAATACCTATATGACATTACATGAATTCATGAAGAGATGAGAGAGCAGCCCAAAAGTATAGTGCCTCTAGTTACAGGTAGGATAATTTTTTAAATGAGAAAAGGAACGGAGTTATGGTGAAAAAATGTTTTTTAAAGTTTGACTCTCAGGAAAGCCATCCAAGGAGAAACCCAGGCAAGAATAGCTGTGGGCAACAGCAGAGATTGCAGGGGTGATTGGATAAGGACCAATTAAAGTCCTTCTTGTGTAATTTGGTAAAGGTTGCATGGATCTTAACTCATTGTCAGATATTTTACTATAGTCAAAACATTGTTTTCATTATAATTCATAGAGTTTTCTTCCATATTGTGCTAGACATAGAAGAATTCAGCATGTCCACTTTTTTTTGAAGTCACTGCAGTTTTTCAGTTTCTGTGTCCATATCTACCTTTTCTCAACCTTCTGTGTCAAAATATTTTGCTTTGCTATTATATATAATCTGGACAAGCGTTAATAATACTTGCTTTCTGCTCTGAAGTTGATCCTTTTTAATCCTGCCCAGGTCAGTCTCTCTGTTACCTGGTGGGAGGGTTGTTGGTTCAGTAGCAGCCACTGAGTTGGTGCTCTTATGCAGGGTTTAACTAAGAGGTGTTTCGCGTTTAACTCTTTACACCCAGAGAAAGACAGGTTTACTAAGAGACTGAGACATCTAGCCTCTCCGTGGTTCTGTCAGACTCCCAGCTGGCCAAGGAAGCAGGCAGAGTGCTCTCAGACTTCCCAGAGCCCTGCCTGCCTCACTCCTGTGGGATTTAGGACAGACTGCCAATGAAAACAGAAAACTGGGAAAACATTCTCCCTAAATATCTTCATTCTGAAGTGGAGATGGGCTCATTCTTAGGTTGTTTATACTGCAGAGTGCAGATGTAAGCTTATTATTATATTTTTATTTTCGCAAGTGATATCTGAAATCTCAAGTAGCACCACTAGCTGTATACTGAAGTCTTCCTGGAATAGCTCAAGTGGCCATCACAGTCTACTGTGAATTCCCTGCACACATACACATACACCACATCGTCTTTATCCATTCCTCTGGTGATAGACTTGCAGGTCATTTCCGTGTCTTGGCTATTGTGAATAGTGCTGCTGGGAACACTAGAGTGTATTTTTTGCTTTTTAAAATGCAGTCGTCATCTTTGGGGATTCTGTGGAGTCTAATATGGAGCACCAATGACTAGAAACACTTTGCTAATTTTAGTTCAGTAATTCCCCTACAGTGAAAGCAAAACAAAAATTCACTTAAATCAGAATATTTTATTTCAGTAGAATCAAAGGAGGAGGCATTTGAGTTTATTGAATAATATTTGAGATTTGTAGGAATGCTTAATATCTTTCTGCTCTTAAAAAAGCTCTCATCTGTTGTTGTTGTTGTTTTTTTAAGCTTTTCCCTTCTCCAACTAGTACTTTGCTTTATCCTGTTTCTAGGTTTGGAAATATATACATAAAGATAATAACACATATATATGTATATATGTTTATGATTTTTTAAAGAACCTTATACTTTAAATTTTATTTACTTTCCAGTCATCTGTCAAAAATAAATAAAAATGAGTCTCTAACTGTACTTTACAAATTTTCAAGTACAAATAACTGTACTTTACAAAATGTATACTTTTTTTTTTTTTTGGTCTTCAGAATTCACATTTGTCTAAGATTATTGACTTACTGAGTTCGGGCTCTGCTAGTTTATAAGCTATTTTGTCTGCCACATGTATTCCACCAAGGTAATGTATTCCAGTGATGGTACTAATTATATCAAAATTAAGAACATCAACACTATTTCTCAGCAGTCCTAAATGAGATTAGATTTCTAGATCTTCTAATTTAAGTAATTTAATAAGACTGTAGAGGACCAGTTGCAATCACCTGGCAACTATTTATGAAACATTCTGAATTTCATTTAAATTCCTTGAGAGCCACTGTTAATGATTCTATTTTGGGGATTTATGTACAGTAAATTCATAACATGTATTTCTTTACAAAATCAGTACACAATACTAATATAAACTGAAAGTAAGTTTGAAGAAAGTCATAGTTTTTATTATGGCCTTGTAGTAGAGAAATACAGAGCAACTAAAAGTTTACTGGCATACTAAACTTCGCTATCTGTGGAATGCATATTCAATGAATAAAAGATACACAATAGAAAATGGTAGAAAATCCAACCAAAGAAATTAGCATGATCCTTTTGGAAAGGATTGAATCTCCCAGTTCAAAGTAAAATTTAATATCTGCAAAACAATAATAACACCATCTCTTACTTTAAGAGTTTTAAAGTTAGACCTTGGAGAAGGAATTGTCAACCCACTCCAGTATTCTCTCCTGGGAAATCCCATGGATAGAGGGACCTGTCCATGCTATAGTCAGGCTATAGTCAATGGGGTCGCAAAGAGTCAGACATGACTGAGCAACTAAACAGCAAAATTAGCCCTACCACTTTGGCAGAATAGCTTCCTAAGCAGTTTGTTTAGTTTACCCAAGAACCATGACTGCTGTGAAATGGCATAGTATAGTTATAAATAATAAACACAAGTTCAGTCCTAATTTGTGTTGCAGTTTTATACCTCGGAGGTATTTTATTTTTCTCTGATGAACTGAGTGTAATAAATCAGATACTACAAATAATAGGTTTTTTAAAAAATCAAAAGTAACATCAGATGTATTGGAACTTTGCTTAGATTTCAGTCTCATTAACACAGTCCTTTTGGAGCCTAGGTTGATTAGCCTTCTTGGGTCGTTTCTGTTGTTTTCTATGTAAATACTGTTTATCCTAGTATTCAGTGTCCAAGCGGGCCCTGTCCCACGTGCTCCACACACATTCATTCAGTAGAATTCCCCTACAATGCTGTGAGCTAGGAGTTATTACTATCCCCATTTTACAAATAAGGAGACTGAAACATGAGAAATAAAGCAATATCTTGGTGACTGATGGAACCAGGATTCAGATCTAGGTATTCTGTTTTCAGAGCCTATGCTATGATTGTAACATCTGGAATTCTGGAAAAAGTGAGAGTCGCTCAGTCGTGTCCAACTCTGCAACCCCATGTACTATACAGTCCATGGAATTCTCCAGGTCAGAATACTGGAGTGGGTAGCCTTTCCCTTCTCCAGGGGATCTTCCCAACTCAGGGATCAAACCCAGGTCTCCCGCATTGCAGGCAGATTCTTTACCAGCTAAACCACAAGGGAAGCCTAAGAATACCGGAGCGGGTAGCCTGTCCCTTCTCCAGCGGATCTTCCCGACCCAGAAATCGAACCAGGGTCTCCTGCATTGCAGGCAGATTCTTTACTGAGCTATCAGGGAATTCTGGGGAGGTAGACTGTATTCTTCAGTACTATTGTGTGTATTAGAAATGAGCCAGTTCATTTTGTGTACACACAAAAAAGGTAGCATTTATTTAACAAATAATAGCAAGCCAGGTAAAGGGGTAATCTTTAATGTCCTTATTATGCAGTTGAGTTTATTGTTTATATCATGGTTGTAACCTAGCATGTTGATTTGGACAGTGTCTGTATCTGATTCTTTAGATTGAAAGAATGAAGAGTGGAAGATAACTCAAGGAAAAAACAACTTGAATTTAATCTTTTTAAATTTCTAATACCATTTCAGATATAGGAACCATGAATGTAAAATAAACTCTTAAGACTGCAAGGAATCTGGGAGTAGTCTAAACCTAGAATTCATTCTCTCTTACTATAAAAAGTCTGAGGACCTCTCAGTGAGGTTCTGCCTATCTCCAGTACATCTTTTCTGCAGGGTCACTAACATACCACTCAACTATTTTCATTAGAGAAGCTTCTTTCCAGAAAAGAAAATGCTGAGTGTTGGGGGTACCGTAAGTTAGGAGGCATTGTTCGACGTATGCAAACAACATAAATCATTCTGTTAAGCTTTGTAGAATCTTCCACATTTCTAAGTGGTTGACATTTTATCCTCACAGTTGTCTGTAGAAAAACGGGAGGGGAAAAGGGATTATTACCCTTGATTTATTCCCTGTGATGGAGATCTGCGTTCTTTTAGTCAACCTTTAACATTAGTGAGTGTTGTTCATTAATTGTTTGTGAGAGGGTGGTCCTTGGATTCTTTCTAGATTGTTTCTCTCCAAATTGCTAATCAGATTTTTTTCTAACTTTCCTCTCTCTCTCTTTTTTTAATGGTGTCTTTTTAGCGAAAGGGCTTCCCTGATAGCTCAGCTGGTAAAGAATCCACCTGCAAGGCAGGAGACCCCAGTTCAATTTCTGGATCGGGAAGATCCACTGCAGAAGAGATAGGCTACTCACTCCAGTGTTCTTGGGCTTGCCTGGTAGCTCAGACAGTAAAGAATCCGCCTGCAACTCGGGAGATCTGGGTTTGATCCCTGGGTTGGGAAGATCCCCTGGAGAAGGGAACAGCTACCCACTCCAGTCTTCTGACCTGGAGAATTCCGTGGACAGAGGAGCCTGGCAGGCTACAGTCCATGGGGTCCCAGAGAGTTGGACATGACTAAACGACTTTCACTTTAAAACACTACAGTTATCTTTCTGATGGAAAGAAGAGTGCATTTTGTTTTACTTTGAAAAACTGCTCAGAAGAAAGAAATTGATATAATTTGCAATGCCCTAGTAGTTTAATTAATTCATTATTATAAATAAACTGATTATCTGGGATGGATTGGACAAAGTATATAGCTGCTTTATTAAGTATTCTAACTATCTGAACAGGTAGGTTAACTTCTTCCAGATTTGTAAAAGTACTGTTATAACATCCTTCTTAGTTCACGGATTTGGTGGAATATTTTATTCCCTGGTGGCTGCATTTCTTGTTAAGTCTATAACTGTTATTCCAAGATTTCTGATATAGATGCAACAAAACACCTTACTTGGCCTTTCTCTTCCATCTTATGCTATGATAGTTTCTCATTTTCTGTCCCAAAGTTAAATGACCAGCTTTACAGTTTGACTCAACTTCTTTAGATTACAACATTAAGAGTCCCTTAGGTGGGGTTTTGTAAATACTTATTTTAAGTTTTATGAAAAATTGCAGACAAAAATGGAGAGATAAGTATAATAAATCCCCATGTATCCACATTGCAGTTTCAACAATTATTAACTCATGGTCAGTCGTGTTTACTTGCTCTTCCTGAATGATTTTGAAACATCATATTACATATGACATTTGGTATGTGTGAATGAAATATACATGAGAATGATATTTTAAACCACAATAATCATTACAGCTTCAAAATTAGTGATAATTACCTAACATTATCAGCCTTACAGATACAGAGCATATAAAGACAAGTATTTATGCCACTTTTAGTTTTGAACTGAAGGTGCTGAAAAATTTAACGTTTCAAAGGCTGTTTAACATTAAAGTGTTTTTTTTTTGTCTTATGAACGTTGAGACCTGAAGAAGTCATAGTATAGTAACCTTCTTTTCTAATCCTGCTGTGGCAATATTCTTAGCATTCTCAGCTTTTCTCTTACCTCTAAGAAGAAGTAGAAAATGTTCTGACTTTGCTGTCAGAATATACAAACTTAAACATTGACCACAGATTTTGAGCATAATTGCACTTATACAGATTATGTGACTTAAGAATGTTTTCAATAAATAACAATCTTTGAAATCTAAGAAAATTGCCTAAAGATGTAAAAATAGTTCTTGGACAGAGAAATATATTTCAGTTGATTGATTGGTGTTAATGTGGGAAATCATTAGGTTGCTATCTTCCTTTTTTATTGCAAGGAAAAGGAAGAAAATTGTGCTTGTACCTCTGGTCATTGAACTAAGCAGTTTGTTCTCTTTTTTCCTTTGCTCTGTGATAGGTTAGTAGTTATTTAAATAATTGATGTTAAGTGTCTCTGAATTCCTGTGGTTCTCAGATACTATTAACTTTCTCTTCCTGACTGAAGAGGATGTATAGGATAGAATCTTTTTTCCTTTGTCTAAATTTAGACTTAATTATGAATTAGGAAGTTTGTGAGGGTATCTGAGCTGGAGGTAAAGTATGGCTGTTTTCTTATTTTTTAGTTTTGTTTTGCTGCTGTTGCCGCCTTTTGTTTTTCGATCCTTTATGCAGTTAAGGGTGAATGGAGAGCTAAAAATAAACATTTGCAAACAGTTCACACTAGAAGTTATTTTTCTATAATCCTTGAACTGAATAAAAGCAGAAGTTTTAAAACTCTGAATCCAAGTTTCACTGGCATCCCTGGCTTACAGAGAAGGCATTTGGTTGCCATTCACCCAGCTACCTGCTCTTGTCTCAAAACCCTCACCTAGTTCTAGATCTGAGTAGGGATTGGCCCCGTGTGCAAGTTTATCCGTACCTGTGGATTTGCACTTGAATATCCCTTTTAACAAACCTGATAATCTTCTGTTGGTTTGGAGATGTTTTTTCTCCTATGATTACTTTCTGCTTGTAGAGTTGGATCATAGGTTTACATTAAAATATCAAAAGCCTCTGGAAACCCTGTCCTTTCTAATACATTTAAACAATTTCGTTTATGGCCCTTTCCCTGTTCCTCCCCTGAGAGACCCAGTCTCTTATTACCATTACTGAAACTGTCCTTCTCAACACATACCCCCACCCCCAAGGGTGGGTAGGGGACTGAAACGTAAATCGCAAAAGCAAGCCTGAATTACTTAAATCAGATTTTTAAAAATTCAGAGGTTCTGCTGCCTCTACAAATCTGTCAAACAGGAGATAGAATAAAACAGAGGAACTGAAATTTATTTATTGTAATTTATACTTTTATTCTTAACATTATAGTATACTGAGCTGTTTAGTAGTAGCCTTTCCCCACATTGACATTCAAACTCTAAACTAGAAAATGCTTTTGTTCTTTTATTCTAGAAAGAATAAAACAGACAAATTTGTATATCCACCTTCTACGTCTGATTTTAAAAATTGAAGTGGTTTAGCATTTTGCACTGTAGCTAGGAATTGAACAGTCCTCAGAACGAAATGTGGAGAAGGCAATGGCAAGCCACTCCAGTACTCTTGCCTAGAAAATCCCATGGATGGAGGAGCCTGGTGGGCTACAGTCCATGGGGTCGCCACGAGTCGGTCGCGACTGAGCGACTTCACTTTCACTTTTCACTTTCACGCAATGGAGAAGGAAATGGCAACCCACTCCAGTGTTCTTGCCTGGAGAATCCCAGGGACGGCAGAGCCTGGTGGGCTGCCGTCTATGGGGTCGCACAGAGTCGGACACGACTGACGCGACTTAGCAGCAGCAGCAGAACAAAATGTTCAGGGATAAAGAGGACATAACATAGCAGCATTGCCATGGTATTGCCTTGCTCTTGAGGATTACATGCCCCTAATACAGTTTGTGTTCTGTATCTCGAATCAGGATATAACACAGCATGGGATAGATAACCCCTAATTTACCTGTCTGTATAGCGGTCTATACAGCAATAGACCGCTGTCTCTATCTCTGCTGTGTAGAGTTTAGCTAAGACCAAGAAAATACAATGAAGGCCTCCAAACAGCAAATTTTATAACCAAATTGAGTTTGGTTATAAGATTTCCAGAGGTCAGCTTTGATAGCATAGTTGCTCTTATTTTAGACACAGTTTAAAACTGATTATCTCAGCCTATAGCAAGAGAGAAGCTCTCTGGATAGCCACCACAAGCAACTTCGTGATAAAATCTCTTTACTGTTAGTTGGTTCTAAAAGTAAATTCCCTAAATTCCGTGATTGTATTTCATAATTTCTTCAATACCTTCAGTGCTTTAACTGAGGGAAAGAAGGAACTCTATACATAGTAACATAATAACTAACATTGACATAAATAATACTGATAAAATTGCAGTATACTTATGGAGTGCTTTTCATAAAGTTAACAAAATGCTTTCATTCCTAGTGTTTTACTTAATCGATTTTTTTCTTTATTTTTTAAATTCTTTTGGCTGCATCACGTGGCTTGTGGGATCTCAGTTCCCCAACCAGCGATTGAACCCACAGCCATGACAGTGAAAGCCTAGAATTCTAACCACTAGGCCACCAGGGAACTCTAGATTATGTCTTCTAATTCAGAGAGTCTGCTGGCTTAAAAAAAATCCTAAAAAGTGGCAGAATTCCTAACAAGCATCCTGAAAGTTTGGGGGGAAATGTCGCTGAGCATCTACCTAATAGATCCTAAAGGCATCGTTGTTTGATAAAGGATATTTATAATGGCGCCCTGCAGAGACTGGTTACTTGATGTATATTGAAAGACGATAAGCTTATCTCCCTTAGACATACATGGATCACGCAACTGTTCACGAGTTGGTCCCAGAAAATAAAGTTAAGAAGGACTATATGGATTTCCCCTATTGCCTTAAGCGAGTTTTTCAGACATCTTCCGCTGAGTGCTTCTCTCTGTGGATTAGAATTATTTAATCAGCTTGTGAATGATAAAGCCAGTTGTTTGCCCTGGTATGGAACTCACCTAGTAAACTTAGATCTCTGTGCAATTCAGGAAGCACAACTTCCTGAGATTTTCCACAAAATGCCAGTAATGTCGTCTGAATTTTTGTTTTGGTGTTCTGAGTTGAGAAGGTAGTACATATTTGGGAATTAAATAGTATTCAGAAAACTGAGAATAAAATGAAGATGTTTTTATTGCAGTGGGTTAAATATATTCCTTGGTTTCTGGGCCTCCCAAATTTATTCAGGAAATTTCTAACTTGGTAAAATAATTTTAACGTTAATATCCTTGATTCCTTTGATCCATGGCAGATTGGCAATTCATGATGATTTCTCAAAGTATGTGCATTTATGGCTCTGTAGTGTCCAAATGAGAGGATCTCCGAAGTTTGAAGCAGGTGTATTTAAGAGGTGCTTCCCCTATCCACTCTCCACCAGATGAACTCCCCTGACCTCTCAGTGTAGGATAGAGCCTCCTTCTAGGCTGCTGTGCTCGGGCCTGTAAGTCTATGTTGGTGCTTGTTGGCTCTGTGTGATGGATGGCACAGGGTTTCTGCTGTAGTGCTGGGTTACCCTGGATTGACATTTCAGTTGCTGTTTAGTTTTGCCCTGGGTTGGGTCAGTTCATGTAGCTTGGGAACTAATAGTAGTATTTTACAAATATTTATTTGCTCAACATTAATTAATGGAAGGATAGACTAATTTTTATACCATTTCCATATTGAAACAAATACAGTTTCGTAAGGGTCAGTTTTCAAAAAGCAGGGTCAATTTTGTATAAAGAATTAGGCAAAACATTTCCCAGGTTTTGGGTGTTTTAATTCATAATTTTTCTAAAGCAAGAAAGAATTAGTCACTCAGTCATGTCTGACTCTTTGCAACTCCAGGGGCTGTAGCCCACCAGGCTTCTCTGACCATGGGGTTTCCCAGGCAAGAGTACTGGAGTGGGTTGACATTTCCATCTCCAGGGAATCTTCCCAACCTAGGGCTTAAACTTGAATTGGCTGCATTGGTGGGTGGATTCTTTACCATTGGGCCACCTGCGACAGTCTTCCGTGTACCTCATTGGTCGGAACTAGATACGTGGCCACTCCTAGTGCAATGAAGTTTGCTATAGTTCTCATGTCCTCTTGTGTTAAAGGTTGCTTCTTACACTCTTTATGAGGAAGGAAAGAAATGAACATTGTATGAATCTGTTAGCATTGTGTTTAACTGTTACGTCACTGCAGAATTGTACTTAGTGGCATAAAAAAAAGTGAGGGGTTTACATGCTTCCTGCAGCAAGAAATCTGGATGGTGACCCTGTAGGGTTAGTGCAGTGGCCTGAGGCTGCTCTCAAGGGACCAGGCTCCTCCTGTCTCTCTGCTCTTCTCTCTGTAGCCTGTGGATTTCTATCTGGTGGTCTAAAGGTAACTCCGGACATCACCTTATGTTCCAGGTGGTGAAAAGATGGAAAGGCAAAAGGCTTTTCCTGAGCAGTGATTTATTTGAGAAGGGCCTTCCTTCCCAGGTACTGTAACCTCTGTCCCACTGACTGGAGTTGTCAAGGGCCCAGGCATGCATGGTGCTGGCATTTTGAGTGGCCCGACAGGCCCTGATTGTGGAGGCTGGCAACTCATCAGTCTTAGTGGTGAGGGCACACGCAGCACCAGCGCAGGAACCAGCCTTTGAGACAGAGGGGCCCTGTGTCCCTGTGTGTCCTTTCTGCAGCTCCTTTCCTGTGTTGAGAGTTCTCCCTCCTAGTTTGTATTATAAGCAATGTTAGTTCAAATAAGGTAAATCATGTTCTTTAATTGAATTAAAAAATAATTCCTATGTAGGAAACTCTTTTATAGGAAAAAATGGCTGTATTTTCACTTAGTGGGAAATTAAGTAGTCATTAAATATTTACAAAGGTTGTGCACAGAATGGGCTGCATGCCCCGGAACTGTTCTAGGTCATTAGTGATCTCTAGGATATAAATCCAGAAAATGCTTTTCTGTCTTCATTGTACTTGGCCTCTCAGCAGAACTTAAAATAGGAGCTCACCTGGTCTTCCCTTTACACTTTGTTCTCCTGGCTTGCGTGGCCCCACATGCACAGCTTTTTCGTTTGTCTTCTTAGCTCCCCCCTCTCAGTTTCCTTTGCCAGCTCTTGATTTGCTTTGAAAGTGTTAACTTTTCTTTGGTGTTCAACTGGGCTCTCATCTTATCTCATCAGCCGCTTTTTCCGTACAGCAGTCAAAGGGCTCTTCAGTGGAATTTGAATTGTGAGCCTCGCTGTTTAAAACTTTTAAATGTCTCACAGTTCGCGGTGAACACTCAGACGCCTCCCAGGCTGTGTGAGCGGATCCAGCCCCTGCGAGCTCCTCAGCCTCATCTGTGCCACCCTTCCTCGGTCGCTAGTGCAGTTCCCTGCACTTGTCAGGTTCTTCCTTGTTCCTTGAAGTCCTCATACGCGCTGGGCCACTGCCTGGAGTGTCGTGCTGCCCACTCTTGGCATCTCCAGCTCCTGTTTTAGGTCCTCAGCTAGGCCTTCAGTGAAGCCCCCCTGAAGCTCCCTGTTCCAGAGTCTTGGTTGTTTCATGGCACTTTCTCTCAGGTGATCTTTTGTCCGTTTGCTTCTTTTCATACCCAGTTTGTGCATAGTAGGTACTATTTTTTTTTTTTTTTCGGCTGAATGCGTGGTTAATATCATGGAGAGATTCTTAACATTATTTTGAGAAAAAGAAAAATTTTGTAGAGCGTCATCATACTGTGTAAAAAATGTTAATAGTCCTCTGGTGGGAATCTGTTTTTTAAAATTAGCTTCTAATGGCAAAGGAAAACTTAAAAACTCTAACTTGCAGTTTTACATCTAAATGGAACTCTAGAGATCATTGAATACAATCATTTCCTCCCTAATCAGGGAACATGGATAATAATATGCTATTTTATGTTTTTGCAGAAAGTTTCAGAGTTTACAGAATACTTTCACATACTGTCTCATTTGAGCTTTAAAGTAGATTCTGAGTAGTTAGGGTATTCTCTGGATGTAAGCCCTTGTCTAGCCACCAGGCACGTGACCTTGGGTAGGTGAGAAAATGAGGGTGGTGTGAGTATCCAGAGACTTTATATAAATTTTGTGAACTCTGCAGTATGAAACATGTCGGTAGTAGTTGTGTTACAAGTAACAAACCTAGCTCCCAGAACAGTGACGTGCTGGCACGGTGTCCGGGATGAGCAGTGAGCGGTCAGGCTGATAACCAGCCTCCGGCTGTGCAGTAATCTTAACTCTGGCAAGATGCTTAACCTCAGTTAAGCCTCAGTGTGCTCATCTGGAAAATAAAGATACTATCTGCTTTATACAATAGTAGTTAGCACAGTTTCTGACACATGCTAAGTAGTCAGTAAATCTTTTTGTTGTCACCACCATCAGTAACATCAAGCACGACAAAAATGACCAGAATGGTAGTTTGATGAGTAGTTTGAGTCTTACAGAGTTGTGAATTCTTTGCTAAATTCTCATCTGAGAAGTAATTCATATACACAGGTGTGTTGTGCAATAGCTGTGCTGCAGCATAGCAAGACTGCTCAGAAGTTGTTGTTTTCACATATTTTCTAATTGTATATGCTCAGGTCACCTTATTCAGATTGAAATTACCAAAATAATAGCAGTTTAAAGACTGAAAAGTGTGTAGAGCGATTGTAGACATTCAGAGGGCTTTGAAACTTTGAAATAAGGATTGTTAGTAAGCACTTGGACTGTCAGGTTACCTCTTCAGTGTTGCTATGGCTTCTTAGAGACAACGTCCTGATCATGGTCTCTTTCTCTTCCTCTCTAATGGCCCCCTGATGATTTTATTGACGCACTTTAGGGAGCATGATTATTTGGTTCAGTACTTGTAGCATGCCTTCATTAGGATGTGTAATACGTAATGCTGCCACAGATACCTAATCTGTAAAAAAAAACACACAACAAAAAACAAACAAACTGGCTGATGGTGGGAGGAAGTAGAAGGAAGTAAAGACATAGAAGGAATCCAAAGAAAGAAAAGTAAAAGTCGCTCAGTTGTATCCAGCTCTTTGCAACCTCATGGACTATACGGTCCATGGAATTCTCCAGGCCAGAATATTGAAGTGGGTAGCCTTTCCCTTCTCCAGGGGTCTTCCCAACCCAGGAATCGAACCCAGGTCTCCTGCATTGCAGGCGGATTCTTTACCAGCTGAGCCACAAGGGAAGCCCAAGAACACTAGAGTGGGTAGCCTGTCCCTTCTCCAGAGGATCTTCTGACCCAGGAATTGAACCAGGGTCTCCTGCAATCCAAGGCTTTGTGATTTCTGCCGTTGAGTTTACAATCTAATTGAAGCCATCTGCTGCTATTGCATTTGCTTTCTGTATTGTAATGCTAAATGTTTTGATGATGCTGGATTTATATTCAGTAACAACTTCAGTAACACACGTCTTGTGTTTTTCTAAATGAATAGCCTTGATGCAGTCACGCCTAATGAGGAGCACTCCGTGATTATGTTAAAAAACGATAGACATTCTTAGCTCAGGTGGCATGTCCTGCATAGATGCAGACTTCTGTGCTGTTTTACTGGCAGTTGTACTGAACATTATGTACTGATGTAGATGCATTTATCATGTTTGCCTTTTCCATTTTCTGCTCATTTTGTGGAGTTTTGCAGCAAAGTAATTTGCCACACGAATCCTAAGTAAAACCATTTATTGTGACTTTAAAATTTAATAAATAATAAGTAATAAAGCAATTATGTTCAAGTAAGAATTCACGAGTGTTCCAGAGACGTCCAGTTATAAATGAGAACCTCACTGTCAGGAGCACATGAGGTCATGGCTCTCTGGGGCACCACTGAGTGATGGGATCCCTAGTCACAGGTCGACGCAAGCCGTCTGCGAGCTGAATAAGCTTGCGGATCCAGGCGGCCGGGGACAATCGTTGTCTTCACGGCTGCCCAGAATGAGTTCTTCTTGGACAGGAGAGCTGGCTATCACTTTTGAATAATCAATTGACTGACAAACATATTGTAAAGAATAGGATGATTTTTAAAATGCCTTGTTCTTTTTTTCCCTGTTCAGGGCAACTGTTTTTCTTTTATCACTGTGGTCTGTTGCAGGGCTTGTGTTCCCTGATAATTTTACTTGGGAACTTAAGCTAGAGGACTCTTTGACCTCTCCTTTACCTATTTTTCAGAGTAGATGTTGGTGGCTCAGACAGTAAAGCGTCTGTCTACAATGTGAGAGACCTGGGTTTGATCCATGGGTTGGGAACATTCCCTGGAGAAGGAAATGGCAACCCACTCCAGTACTCTTGCCTTGAAAATCCCATGGACGGAGGAGCTTGGTGCAGGCTACTATCCATGGGGTCGCAAAGAGTTGGGCACGACTGAGCGACTTTACTTTCTTTCTTATTGAGTTTTTACTGCTACAGATTTAATAGTTCATGTACATTGGAATCTACATCATTTTCATCATTTTAAGTGTTAAAAAGAAGGTAAAGATCCCATAGGTTTAACCCATTTAGCAAATCTCAGTGTACCTTAGTTTATGAGTACATAATACAAGTAAATTCAGAGACAAAAATCCAGGTGTATTTTCTTAGAAGGTAGAATCTGTTTTCATGAATCCCTTACAACTTCTTCACAAATAGGAGTACTCCTTCATTCCAATAAAAAAGTAGGAATGCTTTCTTGGCTTCTTCAGTTATATTTTGAAATTCTTCCCTGCTCTTTGTTGAAAATGTAGTTTTATCACTTCACCAGGGTGACTAGGTGCAGGATAATTTTTTTATGCCATCCCCTCTCAAGCATGTGAGCCCAGAGTGTGTGTGGATTGGAGTGGGGCAGTGAGCATTTCAGCCAGGAGGAACAACCTGGATACAGGCCTTGAGGCAGAGAGCTTGGCAGCTTGAGGCCCTGAAAGAAGGTCCATGCGACTGGGGCATGGTGGGGCAAGAGGGGTTGGGGTGACAGAGGATAATCATGGAGACCTTGCTGAGGAGTTTGCCTGGGCCACGGGCCACTTGAGCAGGGCGGCACCCAGCGGGTATTGCTGGTGGTGCCCTAGGTTCAGCTCTCAGCCTCCCGCTTGCTAACATCTCTCCTTTCATTCCCAGGACTCTGAGAGGTGGGTGGTAGCATCAGAGTCCGCTAGACTGAGTACCAACTAGGTGTGTGGGTAGTCGCGGTTTTACTTCTGGCCACTGTACATTACACACCCTACCCTGGAATCTCCAGCTCACAGGTTCTGCTTTCTTTTCTCTTTTATATTCATTTAGCAAATACTTGTTGAGCACTTTGTAGCCACCCCCTCCTCCACAATCAGTTGTTTGTATGTCTCCTAGCTTCCAGGGTATGAAATCTCCACAAGTTTCATGTTAAATATTTTGTAATCAGGCACCAAGCACTGTATCAGTTTCAGAAAATGTCTGAATAAATGAACAACTAAAAGAAAGTTTATGTAATTATCATATCTAAGCACCGCAGTTATTTGAATAATTTGTTTTTAATCAGTCCTGTGTAGAAACATGAACATATTCCTCCTTCGTTCCATTTTTCTTTAACATACAGTTAACAGAAATTCAAAACATGCCATTTAAGTCCATAGGTCTAGAAAAAAAAATACACTTATCTCTTTTCAGCCTCATATCTTAAGTCACTGGTAGTTTGTATTTTTACTCTAGATGAAGTAGCTATTTTGATACAGAATTATTTTTTAAAAAGCACTGTTCACCTTCAGATAAAAATAAGAAAGATAAGTAAAGACAAACATATACCACCATATACATTTTTAGGAAGTCAAGCTCTTTTTAAAATAATCTTTTTGAGGTAATTATGGATTTACATGGGATAGTAAGAAATAATACAGGGAAATCCCATACAGCCTTCACCTAGTTTTCCCTAATGATAGCTAGCATCTTGTAAGTAGTTCGGTAGCCTCAGGGAGTGGACACTGATGAAACCCACAGGCTTTATTCGGAGCTCTCCAGTTCGCATGCCCTCATTAGTGTCTGTGCCGATGTAGTTCTGTGCAGTCACAGGCCGCTTACCCAGCAGCACGCATTTCAGTTCCACCCCGAGGATCCCTATATGTCCCTTTATAGACACAGCCGTGCTCTCTCTTCCCCTCTTCCTAGAACCCGGCCACCACTTCTCTCCATCTCTTACTTAGTAATTTCAAAAATATTGTATAAATGGAATCATATATACCACGTCATCTTTTGAATTGACTTATTTTTTTTAACTCTATATAATCCCCTTGAGATGAATTGAGAACTTTAAAAAAGTGATTTGCAAAGAAAGTCTAACCTCTTTCCCACTGGCCACTTACCTGTCCTTTAGCAAAAACAGGCAGGAATGAGCCCCACCAAGGCGCAGGCAGAGGCCTCCCCTCTGTGCCCTGGAACTCACGCTGCTCCTCAGAGACTCTCGGAGAAGTCAAGAGTTCCCCTTTTGATCAGTGCATTGATATCTTTGTGAAAAACAGTCATATTTCTTTCAGAGGGCATGGCCCATCTCCATAATCTCCTGTTTTATTTCCAAAGGCTGTTCCAGTTAATCCCATCTTCCATTACCCCTCTTTCTTTCCTCTTAATTTTTTTCCCATTCTGACCTACTCAAAATAAATTGTTGAGTGAATTAAGCTGTAGATAAGATTTCTCCAAATTGATATTATCCAACAAATAGGAATCACAATCAATTTGACCGAAAATCTTAAACAGACAAACTTGAAATTACATGCATGAAAGAGCTTCTTTTGTTTCCATTGGCTTTACAGGAAATGATCATGGTAGTTCTGCTTCACTGATAGTCTTGTTTTGATTTGTTTTGCCTCCAAAGTAATTATAAAGTATATATCATTCATTTGGATGGTCTAAGTGCCATCCCTTGGGTATATTATTCTGTGATAAGAACTCCATCTCCTACCAAGTCATTCAGAGTCCTGATGAACAGTTTTCTTTTTAGATGAGTATGTATATGAGTATATCACATTTTAAGCTGTAAATAAGAGTGTTGTTTGTAACCCACTGTTGATGTGTTGAGAATACCAGTACCTCACAAGCAGAGATTCTTATTCTTAAAATAAGGTATTTTATAAATTGACTTACCTTGGCTTCAAAGAAGAAAAAAGGTCTTTCATTAAAAAGTATTTAAATAATTAATACTTAATCTTTCTAAAGAAACTAGCTCACATTTGTAGGGACTGCTATACGTTTATTGAGAGGAGCTGTAATTGACATTTAATCTGAATGAGCATGATAGATTCTACCTATACTTTGCTTGCTTAGTTGTTCAGTGGTATTCGACTCTTTGCGACCCCATGGACTGTAGCCCACCAGGTTCCTCTGTCCATGGGAGTTTTCAGGCAAAAACACTGGAGTGGGTTGTCATTTTCTTCTGCAGAGGATCTTCCTGACCCAGGGATCAAACCTACATCTCCTTTGTCTCCTGCATTGCCCTCTTTACCCGCTGAGGAAATCCTAACTGTGCTATAAGAACAATTAACTACTGACCAACCTATATGGCTAGATGTTTGGATGATTGCTTCAAGATTTACTCTTTTGTTTCTCAATTTGTAGCTCTAAGCCACTTTCAAACTGTACCAAGAATTATAAACTTAATTTCTGTGGCCATCCAGGTATAAGTGTATAAAGCAGACCAGTGTGAGTAAATTGAGAGTATATGTGTCAAACTGAAAAGTTCATGTCCACCTGTAAACGTTTAAAACAAAAATTAACTGTGTCAGACACATCTACAGGCCAAAAGTTTTCAACATTCTGATCATCTTGACAGACATAAATTTGTCAGACTGTTGATTTTGAAATGTGAAAGAGCTTTTTAGTGACAGTGATTGTATCAGGTTTAAAATAGGAAAAGCCAAGAACTTGGCAGCATGAATGCACTTAGCATTATGTATTTATGAGGTGGAGGTGTGTGTATTAGTTTTTGTTTAATACATTGTGGATGTCTTTCCACATCAAGTCATATAGGTCTGTGTCTCACGTCATTTAACGATTGTAGGAAGCTTCCATGATGAGGATGCACTATCATTTATTTTTCCATTTTCTTGCTGAGGGATATTAGGGAAAATTTAAAGTATGTGTCAGTGTAACCTTTGCGGAAAATAATGGTTAAGTCCTCTTCTATTTTCTTCGTTATTTTAAAATATTATAACTTGAATAAAAGCTCAGTAGAAATTAATTTTTAACTTAAAAGTTGATCCCAGGAAATAGTAAGTTCCTATCATTTGCATACCTCTTAGGAAGCCTGGATTTAATTATATTTCTTTCTGAGTGAAGCAGACATGTGGCTGACCCATTTTGAAGGGCATAATTTCTTGGGCATTAATGGCTGAAGGGCCCTTCCGCAGTAGTTTGAAGCTATTAAAAGATTCCTTGTAAGTTCACAGCAAATAGATATTTACCCATATTCACACATAAAGAGACAGTGTTGAATAGTTATGTATGTGTGAGAACTGAAACTCACACCGTATTATGTAGACGGTAGGCTCCTTGCTTTAGCAGTCACTCATTACTTATTTGTTGTGGGAAAGAAAGAAGGTGGTGCTTTCTTACAACTGAATCATTATTTTAAATTCTTCCTTGAATTTTATTCTAATGGAACTTAAGGTTCCTGGATCAAATTACTTCTTTCCAACAGTGTTGTTTCATCAGACCTCTTCCTGTATTAAGTTCTTTGGTATAATTTCATTTTATTTAGGAAAGGCAGCAAAAAATTCACACAGGTCATATCGAAAGGGCTTTTCACCTGAAATATAGACTTATTTTTTTTATCTTTTGAAATACTTTACAAATTGAGATAATAGGGTACATAGCAGTTAGAATACAGTTTCTAATATGGAACCTGATTCTACTCCATCTGCTGTGAAATCCAGTTACATCCCGTTGAATGCAGAGTTAGGTGTATATAGCATTTTGCTTGAGGAGATATTTTATAATTATGAGTACATTTTCAAAGTGGCGATTTTGAGGTCCTGGGAATAGCAGTGGCCATGGTGGTGGCAGATAGTAAATGAGTGACCTGGTATCTTGGTGGTGCTGCAGTAGATTCCAGTTTATTCGTTGTAGACTTTGTCATCTTACAGACTTACTGTGTTTTGTTTTTTTTTAATAATAATAAAAAGATGTTAGTAACTGAGGAGGAGAGCTTGGGTGACCTGGTGCATTGGCAGTCTCTGTGCTCTGTGTGTAGAGAAACTGGGCTCTGGCTGTACCCTTCTTTTTTAGGAAGATATTATTTCCTCTCATATAACAGGCCTTATAGGTATAGAAAACCTCATCTATATATAAGGGAGATGAATGAATATTGTGGTTGAAAAAAATGGTTAATTATGGACAAAGAAAAATTTTAAAGTGAACATTTTGGAAACTGTATTAAGAATGGTATAAGCAAATCTGTATTGACTTGGAAATGTAAATCCAGTGGCTCTCAAAAATGTTAATTCTACTGTCCATCTTAGGTGTTCCACTGAGGGTGAATCTGTGTTCTTTGTCACACAGAGCTCCATGAAAGTGAATGATCATGTCATTGGGATTAAAGGAACTACTGTTACTGACTCTTCCAATTAACTCTAATGAAGTTCTTCAAAATTACAGTTTCTGGTTAATTTGTTTAGGTTTGAATGATTTTTATAGGATAAAAAGTTGTATATAGTTTACTTTTTCTCTTCCTTTTTTCTAAGAAGCATATTAGCAACTGAATTTTTTTTCCTATTTAGTGATGTGATCTGCAGGGTAACAACTTGTATTAGCTGTTCAGTGGAAAATTGCTGAACAATTACAATGAACATTATAAAAGCATAATGAATTTTGGTTTCCCTTTGTTCATTTATATGGTAAATATATCCGCACACACACACACACACATACACACGCATTAAATAATGAAAATCATGTCTCAAATTCTAGACCTTTAAAAAGAATCTTTTCAGAATTTAAGTAAATAAAAAACAGAAAATGGCATTATTACTAATTGAGAATGTGATTGAAATGAAAAGTTGTTATTTTACTTTAAAAATGTTAAGACTTTAAAAGAATCATTGTCTTCTTTCAGATAAACTTGCGCCTCATCTTGGTGAGCGGGAAAACGAAAGAGTTCCTATTTTCTCCTAATGATTCTGCTTCTGACATCGCAAAGCACGTGTATGACAACTGGCCGATGGGTGAGTAGTGGTTTTCTCTTGAGAATGAATAATGTTGATTCCTTGTGCCCTGCCTTGTTTCACAGACATTTTGAAAAAGTTGTAAGTAAAATATAAGAAAACAAGCGAATGATTGAGGGTACAAGGCTTAAAGTTGAAGGGGCTGCTGCATCCCTGCTGGGTTTGGCCTTTCAACTCCCTCACTGCAGAATGGTAAAGGAGCCTGGGCATCAGGTCGCTGGGTGGCCTTACAGCTGTTTTAATGTAAAAGAAAATTATTTTTTAAAGGAAAACACAAGGTAGCTAACACACACACACACTTCATATCAGTAACTCTCTTTACACCAAAGCACAAAGTAAAAACAAAGAAAAACTATCTTTAACAAATTGTAACACATTTTTAAAATTTTTGGTCTATTCTGTACACAACCTGCTTAGGTGGCATTTGACAGAAAGTGAATGTTTGATTCATGTCACTTCCTTTGTTTTCTGAACTACTACATGGTCAAGAAGGTATAAAATCCATTTATGCTTTGCATTTTCAAGCCAATATCCATGACAGAATTTTGGAGTGTGTGTGTGAGAGAGAGAGAGAGATCCTTTCTCTGGTTTTTTTCCATGTAATAAGACTCGTGCCATCCTCAAACGAGTCTTCAGCTTATGTTCTTCCTATGAAGCTAACCCAAGTCAGTTTGATCCTCTTAATTGCGTGTACCTAGTGATACGACTGTTTGTGCTGATTTCACTAATTTTACTGGACTTCCCTGGTGGCTCGGACGGTAAAGAATCCACCTGCAATGCGGGAGACCTGGATTCGATCCCTGGGTTGGAAAGATCCCCTGGAGAAGGGAAAGGCTACCCACTCCAGTATTCTGGCCTGGAGAATCCCATGGACAGAGGAGCTAACCAAAACAGTTTGTACTTCTTAAAGCACAAGACTTGTATTAACAGAGAACACAGTGTATACAAAATGAATCAATTAGATCATACTGCTCACCCTAAAATAATGTTATATGAAGCTCTTTTAGAAGAAACTCTTTAATCCTTATTAACTTCTATACAACCATAAAACTAAAACAGATCTATAAAGAAAATGCAAATACAGCTCTAAAACCAGTAATGTTCAAATTAACAACTTTAATGTGCCAGGTGGCATATTTTTGCTAACACTCACTCATTGCTTACCCCATGAATATGGTACTGTGGAGTATGGTGTGCCTCCTCTCCCGCTGGCTGTAGAGAACCCAGTTATGTGTGGATTTACCACAGACCCTTCATGCACACAGTGTACCAAAGTGTCATTCAGCCTTCACTGACAGGAACATGTCATTTATGTATTAAGTCAACCTTTGTTCTTTTCTTGTTAACCTCTTGACAATTAAAGAAGTACTGCTTGGTACCAGTACAATCATAAGCTTAAACGCATACATGAGCACTGAAGTCCCAAGGCTGTACTTGGTTGTAAGGTAATACTTTGAATTATCTAGATAATCTCATCCAGGTTATCAGGTTAAAATGAAAAGACAATCTAAAAACTCTTGATGAGGACTTTCAGACCCAAAGAACTTGTTTTAAGGATTCATAGACCTGAGTTTAAGAAATACTGCTTTAGACAAATACTTTGAAATGACTGGGTCTTTCTTCTTGCTGATAAGGAACAAATCAGTACTAGCTCCTGAATCAGAAAGAGACTGGAGCTAAAGGTCATAGATAAGAAGGAATTTCAGAAGAGCTGAAGTAACTAAACTTAGAATACTAGATTGTCTTCACAGCCAGGCAGGATAGATAAGTAAGACTGTGAAAAGCATTTTCAAATGTCTGAGAGTGATGTTGTTTGTTTAGTGGCTAAGTTGTGTCCAACTCTGAGACCCCATGGACTGCAGCGTGCCAAGCTTCCCTGTCCTTCACTATCTCCCAGTTTGCTCAAACTCATGTCCATTGATTCATTGATGCCATCCGACCATCTCATCCTCTGTTGCCTCCTTCTTCTCCTGACCTCAATCTTTCCCAGCATCAGGGTCTTTTCCAGTGAATTGGCTTTTTGCATCAGGTGCCAAAGTATTGAAGCTTCAGCTTCAGCATCAGTCCTTCCAATGAATAGTCAGGACTGATTTCCTTTATGATGGACTGGTTGGATCTCCTTTGAGTCCGAGGGACTTTCAAGAGTCTTCTCCAAATCCAAAGTTGAAAAGCATCAATTCTTTGATGCTCAGCATCTTCATAGTCCAGCTCTCACATCCGTGGATGACTACTGGAAACACCATAGCTTTAACTATGGACCTTTGTCAGCAAAGTGATGCCTCTGCTTTTTAATATGCTGTCTAGGATTGTCATAGCTTTTCTTTGGAGGAGCAAGTGTCTTTTTATTTCATGGCTGCAGTCACCATCTACAGTGATTTTGGAGCCCGAGAAAATAAAGTCTGTCATTGTTTCTATTGTTTCCCCATCTATTTGCCATGAAGTTATGGGAGTGGATGCCATGATCTTAGTTATATTTCTCCTGGCATTCTTGATTCCAGCTTGTGCTTCATCAAGCCCAGCATTTTATATGATATACTCTGCATATAAGTTAAATAAGCAGGGTGGCAGTATATAGCCTTGACGTAAAATCCTTTCCCAATTTGGAACCAATCTGTTGTTCTATATCCAGGTTCTAACTGTTGCTTCTTGACCTGCATACAGGTTTCTCAGGAGGCAGGTAAGGTGGTCTGGTATTCCCATCCCTTTAAGAATTTTCCATAGTTTGTTGTGATTGACAGAGTTAAAGGCTTTAGCATAGTCAGTGAAGCAGAAATAGATGTTTTTCTGGAATCTCTTGCTTCTTCTCTGATCCAGTGGATGTTGGCAGTTTGATCTCCTGTTCCTCTGCCATTTCTAAATCCAGCTTGTACATCTGGGAGTTCTCAGTTCACCTATTGTTGAAACCTAACTTGAAGGATTTTGAGCATTACCTTGCTAGCATGTGAAATGAGTGCAGTTGTGTGATAGTTTGAACATTCTTTGGTATTGCCCTTTTTGGGGATTGGAGTGAAAATTGACCTTTTCCAATCCTGTGGCCACTGCTGAGTTTTCCAAATTTATTGACCAAATGAACAATGCTAAAAGAAATATTCTATTCACAATAATCTTGGGTGTGATGAATTCAAAGTAATCCATACCAAAGTGTTAACAACTCGATTTTCCTTCTGGAGGAGAGGGGCCTGGGACCATGGGAGTCAGAGGGCACTGAAGGGGGATGGATGGGGGAAAGGCTGGGGGCGGGGCGGGGGCTCGTGTCTCCTTTCCCACCATGCTGAGTCACCCACAGGCACTGGTGGTATCAAACTCACTTCATCATCTTGAACAGTCAAAACAAGGCAAAAGGGAGAGCCCTCCACTCACCTCCTCTATCTTCTGTCACTTGCTCTTGAGAGTCTTTTAAACTAGTTTTTGTGTTGACAGTTATCTCATGAAAGCAGGAACTTCTGTAGGAAACACACACATGATGCTAGAATTCTTAAGAAAGGTGATGATGGAATTTTCAAATCTCTATCAAAATCACAACTTTAAATTCTATATCTACAAGGTAGTGAAAATTACTAACCCCATACTTTGTCATGATACAGTGTCCTCAAACCACTGTTTTGAGAGAATCGTATTCCGTATTTTACCATAATAAGGTAAGGTATTCTCTAAACTGAAGTATTCTGTTATCCGTCCTACACACCAGTTGTATTTCCGTTGTCTTTGTACATTATCCTAGATTTCATACTTGTATATATGGTACCTTGTGATATCTGTTGCTTTTCAAGTTCATTCTGAGAATTTTTGGTAAAGTGAACTAAAATTGTATCTTCTGTAATGTTTATCAGTTGGCTTTAAAAAAGCAATAAAGTTATCCACATTATGAAAAAGTAGACACTGTTTTGCTTTTTAAAATTTTTATTTTCTAGTTACTGAGGTATATTTTTTTGTTGTTGTTATGCTCTTTACCAATATACTAACGCTTTTAAAAATCTTTGTTAAACCTACTGTTTCCAGCCTCAAATACATGTTTTAACAGGTACAGATACCGGAATATTGCGATGTTTTGTTATTTTGATAATTAAAATTAATTTTCAACTGACTTCTTTTTAACTAGGATTAGACTTTCCCCAACTCATTTATTTTAGTTTTTAAACTTCAGGACTGTTTTCTGGCACATTTTGGTGTTCTTTAAGAAGCGAAGACTAACCTTAAGCAGTTCCTGCTGTGTAGTGAGAAGCAGTGAGAACAGTGCTTGCGAGAGTCGTGATTATTCCAGTTAGCAGGAAGCTCCAGGTGTCCTCTCTGATACTCTTCATATGAATGGGATCAGAATTTTAGAACAATTCGGTAATACCTTAATTTTATGTTGAAATGCACCTAACAATTCCCTGGTTCTTTTCAGACTGGGAAGAAGAGCAGGTCAGCAGTCCAAATATTCTACGCCTTATTTATCAAGGAAGATTTCTGCACGGAAATGTCACCTTAGGAGGTAATGGCCACCTTTGTAATGGGACTTAGTGCCTGTCTTGCAGCAGCATCACTCGTTTGTTTAGATGCTCATGTCTGGTTTTGCTAAAAACATACAATTTCAAACTCTATAAATTTTGCCTAGTTTTTGGTATGTCTACCTTTTTACATTTTGCATTCTAATTTCAGCTCTATGCTTAAGTGTTTACCACCTTGTAAAATAAACTCTTAAGCCATTAGAGATGGGAATCCACACTTATTATTTTATAAATGTAGTGTAATTTTACTTCTGGGTAATATAATGGCACCCTGCTCCAGTACTCTTGCCTGGAAAATCCCATGGATGGAGGAGCCTGTTAGGCTGCAGTCCATGGGGTCGCTAAGAGTCGGACACGACTGAGCGACTTCACTTTCACTTTTCACTTTCATGCATTGGAGAAGGAAATGGCAATCCACTCCAGTGTTCTTGCCTGGAGAATCCCAGGGACGGTGGAGCCTGGTGGGCTGCCGTCTATGGGGTCCCACAGAGTCGGACACAACTGAAGTGACTTAGCATAGCATAGCAATATAATTTAGATGTCATATTTTTAAGTTAAATCCAGACACACAAACTTGGCAAAGTTTATGATGGTGGATTTTCAGATATAATATTGAAGGGATGTTTTCATTTTGACTGTAATTGATGGAATTGCTAATCATGCAGAAGTACAGGTGAGTGAGTCATGTTAGAGAAACAGTGATGTATAGCGACTGGAAGAGCAGACCTTAGAGCCACGTTGTCCATGTCGGAGCTTAGCTGCGCTGCGCACTGGCTCCGTGACTGTGCGCCGCCACTTGCCTGCCCTCTGTCCTAGTGTGGTTTCCTCATCAGTAAGGTAGAATGGCCACAGGGCCTCAGAGCAGCGCTTGCACGCGGTACACACTGTCAGTGATTACTGCTCTTCACGTGTGAATGAAGAGACGTGGCTCAGCAGTGCCCCCTCATGGTGGTGCATTTTCAACCATGAGCAGAATTTAAGTACGGGTATTTCAAATATATTGTGATAATTATCAACAGAAATTTGTAGTCAGAGGAAGTGATCTACTTTAATGTATCTTGGTATACATATAGTCATGAGTTTTTTTCTCTAAACCTAACAATTGAAATGTTTAATCTGATTTTCCTTAAAGATAGGCTATTTTCATTCATTCACTCATTCATTCAGCATCTGTTTATTTCTTATGTGACAGTAGTGCTAAACAGTTAAAGGTACAGGATTGAAAAAGATAGAATCTCTTCCTTCAAGGTACTCTGGTATGAGATAGTAGAAGCAGATAAAATTCACTGTTAAAATACTGTGTGACGAGGGCTGGAGTAGATGAATGCAAATGATTATTATGACAGACAGATAGAACGTTTCAGTATGTAATTACAAGTGTTGTCCTTGGCTGTATTTCACATTCATTGAAAATGGGACCGTATTTTAGCCTTTCTTTGGTTATCTGTGCCTCAAGTAACTCTTGGAATGTCACTGGGAGACGTGGCCTGAATTAACCTATTGACTCCACGAGTGCATCTTGAGACTACACTTCCCTTTACGTGTTGACCTGTGTGAGCATTTTCTCACCTACTTAATTTAATTACCTCTCTGTTGTGGCCCTAAAGCTCCAACTTCATGTTAAAGATCATAGAATTTGTGTTAAAATCAAATCATTGATTGTTTTTTGGAATTTGTTTTTGAATGATTAATAGATTGACTTACATTATTTCTATGTTGCTGTCAATCTTTTTAAAACCAACCATTTCTCCGGTCTTGTGATTTAGACAAATAACATGAGAATATAACCTGGATCCTCTAAGTTGATCAGTAAATCTGGGTAATGACATTCAGCCCTTGAGGGGCTTTGGTTACTGTTTTTCTTTGTCTCCTATATTCTTGAATGTGAGTACTGAGGAGACAGTGCACAGGGTCATGCCGTTGAATGGCCAGCGTGGAGCAGGCCTGGGCGTGCTCTACACGGCTTGAGGGCTGCTCTGTACTATAACCCTGCCACCCCGTGGGTGTCGGAATCTTCCTTTAAATGCAGATTTCTGCACACCCAGTCCCCCTCTCCGTCTCCCTGCCTGCTAGGGCTGTGTCGCCCCCAGTGGCTCCTGTGTGAAGTGTGGGGACCTGTGTCCTGGCTGCTGTGCACTGCCACAGCAGAAAGCAGAGCCCCCACAGTGAAGGAGAGAGGGCGTCTCAGGTCTCGTATCCCCCTTCCTTTTTCTCCTCTGATGCCATTAGTGTCTGCTCTTTTGAGTTAAAATTCAGATGGAGAAGAACAGTAACTGTTCCCATTAGTCAGATGTGTAGCCTAAATGGGTAAGCCCCTCAGCAGCTTCCTAGGCCTGACCACAGTGTTTCTCCACATTTGCATCTCAGTTTGCACACCTGTTCTCTGAGACCCATTTTTCTTGCTGCTCAGAAAGATGATAATGGTGATGGCAATAAAATTTATGGGGTGCTTCTTTGGGCCGAGCCCTGTGGTAGGCACTTCCCTGGATTGTTTCTTTTAATCAATATGGTGGTAAGGGGCGGGTGCTCGAATTTGTCTCCCAGTTTCGGTGGGGGAAACTGAGGCATCAGGAGGAGGCAGATGGCACTCAGAACCCATCTCACAGTGAGCGAGTGGCAGGATGTGCTCTTAATGCAGGGCGGGCTGCCTGTGGTCAGGAAGCGGTGTGAGAGTGGTCCACAGCTTGGTGTGTGGACGTTGCAAATTCATTCAGGCTTTCCCAATACATTTAGTGAAATGTTTGGTAATATAAAATTTTGTTTGCATTTCAGTGTTAAAGCAGGCCCAGGAGGTTATCCAGTAAGGGCACTCTTGTTTCAGCCTACTGTGTATTCGGGGCCGTTAGGCTTCACTTCAACTTTGGAAGTTAAGAGAATAGACCAAATAGTGGCTCAGTTCAGTTTAGTTCGATTCAGTCGCTCAGTCGTGTCCGACTCTTTGCAACCCCATGAGTCGCAGCATGCCAGGCCTCCCTGTCCACCACCAACTCCGGGAGTTCACTGAGACTCACGTCCATCGAGTCAGTGATGCCATCCAGCCATCTCATCCTCTGTCGTCCCCTTCTCCTCTTGCCCCCAATCCCTCCCAGCATCAGTCTTTTCCAATGAGTCAGCTCTTGGCATGAGGTAGCCAAAGTATTGGAGTTTCATCTTTAGCATCAGTCCTTCCAAAGAACACCCAAGACTGATCTCCTTTAGGATGGACTGGTTGGATCTCCTTGCAGTCCAAGGGACTCTCAAGAGTCTTCTCCAACACCACAGTTCAGAAGCATCAATTCTTCAGCGCTCAGCCTTCTTCACAGTCCAACTCTCATATCCATACATGACCACAGGAAAAACCATAGCCTTGACTAGATGGACCTTTGTTGGCAAAGTAATGTCTCTGTTTTTCAATATGCTATCTAGGTTGGTCATAACTTTCCTTCCAAGGAATAAGCATCTTTTAATTTCATGGCTGCTGGCTAGCATTAAATAAGATGGAAAGTCACCTTGATCATATGAAATATTAGGAATATTAAAGATTATTAGGGCTCTTCTTAACCATCATCCTATAGAGAAGATTTAAACAGCGGGTGGCAGGAGGGCTGAGCTTGTTGGGTACTGATCTGAGCCTGCGTTCAATTCCAAGTGAGGGGATAGATTGAAACTTGGAACTAGAACTTTGCAGCTGCAGAAACAACTCCAGGCCGTAGCTCCACTGTCTCCTTCTCATTTTATACACAGAATGACAAAGGGATTTACTTTGTGTAACTGGTTCATAGATACATGGGTGTATTATATTACTCTTTCTGAAATATTTCATAATAAAAATTGTTACTTATAAATGAGAAAAACCTTTTAAAGGCTTGATTAGAAAACAGTGATTACTAATAATGCCAAACAGTGATTCGTTTAAAGTAACCTTTTAAAGAAAATTGTTTTCTAATTAAGAATATAAGGTTGAAAATAATAAAGTTATGTATTATTATTATGTTTAAAATCATTAATATGTCATTTCTTCTATTTCTACATTGTGGTGACCTCTTTGATGCAGGAATTTTATTAGGTGACTAAATAAAATTAGCTTAAGCAATTATGTATTTTCTCTTTCCCCTTCCTTACACAGTATGTTTTTATATGTCAGACTAATAGTCATAGCTAAATAATTTCTGAATTATAAAAATTGCTTCTGATAATATTAACCTAACTTCATTATGTAAGAAATGCTGTATCCGGTAAGAAGTGCTATCTGTTGAGGAAGTCATACAGAAAGCAGTCAATTTTTAAAGTGGTCTCAATTCTGGTGAGTGATTCCAACAGGTTGATGTATATGTAACAAACTGTCTTCTTTTCACACAGCATTAAAGCTTCCTTTTGGCAAAACAACAGTGATGCATTTGGTGGCCAGAGAGACCTTGCCAGAGCCAAACTCCCAAGGTGAGCTGTGTGCTGGGAGCTTTCTGCCTTGCACCACAGAGGCAGGCATTCACAAATGGCTCCAGTTCTCTTGGATATTCTGGGGAAAGGATGTTTTCATAGTTTATGGTCAGAGCTCGCTAAGCAGATAACCAGGCATTTTGGAGACAGGCTAAAACTAAAAGGGTATTTATTATAGCCTTTTAATTTTAAAAAATGCCAACATTAAGCAAAAAAAAAAAAATCTGTTTCTTATTATGCTGGAATCCCTCTGCTTCCCCCAAGCATCTTTATAAACCAGGCTTCTCTTCACTTTGCCTAGGTCAGAGGAATCGTGAAAAGACTGGAGAGAGTAACTGTTGTGTCATCCTGTAAGCGGTCTGCCGGGCGCGGTGTGGCGTGGTCTTTGTCTTTCGTGCTGCCGGGCCAGGGGCGACCCGGCATCGCTTCAGAACCTTCAGGAAGAGTCTGCCTGTAGACCCTTGGACCTCAACCACCACGTGAAAACTGTCATCTTCTCTCATGAAAGTAAAAAGAACCAAGGACATTTTTCACTATGACTTTTTATTTCTAGTAGTTTTGTTTATGTTAAGCAGTTTTAAAATATAAATTGATTTTTGAATGCAAGTCAATCTCCAGGGGAAAAGTTAACAAGTGATTTTTCATAGCAGAAACCATTTTGCTGCCACAAAAGTTTTCATCACCAGAACTAACAAATCAAGTGTTCCAAATACAGTTTTGCACTAAAAACGATTGACAATTATTTTCTTCATCAGCAGAATTTATAACATGGTTTATGGTACCTAGAAATACTCATATGTGTAAATCCACACTGGAAGACACTCAGCAATTAATGAAGTTAATTGCTGGGCCAACTTGAAAGGAAAAAATGGAAAAGAACCTAAAATGTTGGGTGAATTCTACCGAAGGCAGCCGTGGCGGCTGCACTGGCACAGAATCCTGCCCTGAGCGCGCTGTTCTCACTGCGACAGATGAAAAGACACAGTGTGCCTGTTGCTGGAGGTGCTCAGCAGAGGCTCGTGACGCTAGGTGTCTTTCCTTCACACGCGCACTCCAGGCAGACTGACGGGGGCTTGTTCACACAGCACAAGAGGGCGGGCGCGCGTCTTAGCCTTAACGTGGGGGGAGTTCCAGTCACTCGTAGATTTCCATGATTGCACAGAAATATTAGAAAACCTCATAGATTCACCACTTTTATGTATTTGAATATCAGCAAATTCAATTTTCCGTAATTATTGCTCATCTCTGTGTCCCGTGTCATACTTACTTATTAATGAGAGCTCAGATGAATTCTTAAAATTAAAAATTCTCCATAGGACTAATTTCGTTTCTATATGTAGTTTGCCTTGGGTATTAGTGCTTGCAATTGTATTAAAATCGAAAGCTGATTTTTAAGGCATACTTGATTAAGGATGCCATTCTTTTGTTTTGTACCAATAATTTAAAAATTGATATGCTAAAAACAATTTGCACAGCACTAAAGCATGAGCTAGTTTCATCTAAACCTGTAAAAAAAAATATAAAAGATTTTATATTTTTTCACTGGGAAGAAATTCTTCCTGGGTGAAATTGCGAATATGTGTAGAATATATTTAATAAAAACCTCATAAAATACCTAACTATAGAACTTAAATATAGATTGGCGTGTAGTATATAGAACAATATTCCATATAAATAACTCTAGCCTTTATAAAAATGAAGTTGCAGGCTGACATAATGTTCTGTACTGAGACGAGCGTCCACGGCCCTTCCAAGCAGTGAGTATAAATGGCTTCAGTCAGCTTCGTTGAAAGGTAATCAGGTTATTTTATTCATTGTTAATGCTTTGATGAAAAGGCTTTATATGCAGTAGGTCTACAAAAATATTGTTCATACTGATCAGAATTAAATTTGTATAGAGCAGAGTTTTAAAATGAATGTAAATAGCACTAAACATTTTCTTTCTGCAACCTGTACTTATAGATTCTTTCTGTACACTAAATAAAAAAATATCATAGTGCATTTTGGTGGTAATTTTAAAGGTCTTTGATTAGGTTGATAGTTGTTTAAGTACTGTCTCATCCATGTTATAATTGTTCAATTTTTATTTCTGAATCTTTAAGAAAATTTGTTGAATATTCTATTGTTAGTTTTGGGAGGATTCCCAGTGTATCTCTGATATTTAACCTGGTTAATTTGTGCACAGTCATGACAATGGGTAGCAGTACGTAGTCTCTGTTATCACTAAGATGTTCTATTCAAGAGATGTTAAATATTTATATGCTTTGTTGACTGGCTCAAATGTGAATTCTGTTAGTGTTGACTAAAGAAGAATCTAGTTACTTAATTGGGCAATTAAGCCATTTATGGCTCTATTCTTTCCTAATATAAACTACTGGTAATTATTTTTAATACTATTTTAATTCTAATTATTGTTTTTCCAAAGTTAAAGACTATCAGTAAATTATGATTGAAATTTTATGATGGCTAACCACATTCCCTATTGGTTTTCTGTGTATTTTTCTGTGTGTTACCACGTTATAAATTTCCCTTCACAAGACTTGGAGTTTGCAAAATGGATAAACTGGATCATTAGTAGAGAAAGAAATGTGTCACTTAATACCTAATATCATTGTTGTGCAAAATGAAAAAAAAAAAAAGCAGTAAAATTATATACTGAAAACACCAAAAATTTAGATGCCTTAATAGTGTATACATGAAAGTACTCAACTGTCCCTTTTTGAAATAGTTCTTTGGACTGCTTGACGGTTAAAATCGATACCACATCCCAGTGAAGATCCCTCTGCCAGAAACAGTAGCTCACGCACGGAAAGGCGAGGGCTGCAGAGGTCCAGTCCTGTGAACACAGCCTGAGTTACGGGCCTGAGGCCCTCCTAGCACTTGGTATTTAATTCCTGTCTTTTACCTAAATTGTCCTGGATTTTAAGCGTTCTGGGAAAGGCAAAGCTTTTCTTCTTTATTAAAACCTCAGCATGTCTCCTTGATCTGACTTATTTACTTTCTATTCAAGATAAATTATATCTTATCATGGAAAAGTATAGTATCTGACATCATCACTGACATTAAATGAGGTTTCCTCATAACAGGCATTTATCCTTAGTTTTATGTCATCTTGACCAATGTTACAGTAATTTCTGTTAGCTGATTGTGGTATATGATGTTTAATGTGAAAAGAAATTAAAACTTTCTTCATCTGTTGTAGAATATTTCTCTTCTTTTAAATGACTAATGTTCATAATTTTGGTGTAAAAATTTTGTCTGCACTATTTTCTTCTTTTTTTCCTTCAGTTTATTTCATTACATTCTTCAGTAAAAGCAGTATTGTGTCAGCCCTTTATTTTTCTGTGTTACCTAAACCAAAGAGAAAGTGATCAAGTAAGATGGAGTACGCCTTCACACTGTCCTTATTGGTAACTGTCACAGGCATTTCTTTAATTTTTTTTCCCATTATTATTTTGTGATATAGTCACTGGTTAGCCAAACCAGGTGATTGGGGGTGGGAGGAGGGCTTGAAGGAGCACGCATAGCCTATACTTGTGGTTGAAACCAAACCACAGGCTGCTGGCCGTCTCCTCGGCAGTTTCCCTGTCCTGGCAGAGCGGGCCTCTTGGCCGTGGCAGTGGGTGTTGGCAGTGGCTCCCTCAGTCTATCGCAGCCGGCCTCCTGGCGCACTTTTCTTCAGAAGACTCTTGATACATGAAGCCCTTTCACGGACTGGGCGACTGGAGAGCTGACTTCTGAAAGAGCTCATGGACAAAATCAAGTCAACATCTAAGTCTTGGTAAAGTTTAATCCAGTTCTAGGACATGAGAACATTTCATTTATTAAGTTACTTTGTGACTCTTGACAGTGACATCAAATGTCTTGTGATATTTTTTATAATTCTGCCTCTTTTTCAAGATGACAACTTTAAAGAAATACACAGTAGGCATTGTAAATTAATGCTGTGAAAAGGGGGGTGCCAGTCTCTCCTTTGATTCCACCAATTAAAAGCAGGAAGTGAGGGCTTCCCTGGAAGTCCAGTGGCTAGGACACTGCTTCCACTGCAGGGTCTGAGGTCCCATCCCTGGTTGGGAGATCTCTCACGCCACCTGGTGCGGCCAAAAAGAAAAATACACACATATTTCTTAATGTAGATCTAGAAGTACTGTACATTCAGACATTGAGTATCTGATTTGTATTTTCTACAGACATCTTATTTTGATGGACGGGGAGTCTACATTGCAGTAGAAGAAACCTCATTTTAAGAAACGGAGCAGGATGTAGAGGGGAACAGTGCTGACCGCATGCAGGGCTGTAACCTCCAGGTTTAATCCATGCTGCTCTTTGGTCTGGCCACATGTTCCACGTGATGATAAAAGAGAGGGATTTATTTCGTTCTCAGCTGTCTGCTCAATAAGGTGGATTTTCTGGCGTTCTGGAGCCTGGCTCCTCTCATAGTCCCTGCTTCTTGATCATGCACCATGCTTTTCTCTTGCGGGTGGGAGGTGGGGTTTCTTAACAGAGCTCCACTAATCAGCGAGCTGCTTTCTACCACTGCTTCTCAGGCATTTTTAAAAATTTGATATTTGACACATCTCCGTCCTGACTACCCCTGCCCCTCAGCTCTCAGAACACAGGATACTATGCAGGAAAACCACAGGACTTCAGGGTCCAGTTCCTTAACCTTTGGGTTTTGGTTGTTTCATGTGTAGATTAAGAATAATACCTATTTTGTAGGGTTGTGAGGATTATTTTAAGATAAATAGAGCACTGATTGGACAAAGAACTTACCCGACCAACCTGCAACCCTGTCAAAGGGCCTTCTGTTGGAAGTAGAGGCCAGGCACCCGCGTGGTTCTAGATGTCCCGTAGAAGTAGATTAGAAAAAGGAGAGAAAAAATGAAAGTTCGGCATGCAGATCTCACAAGTAAATATGACCATATAGTCACAAGTTACTGTGATGAGGAAGGAAAAAAGACATTGAGAAGGTCATCGAGGCAACAAGTCAGCTCTCCAGCCTCATAATTTAGCACGAGCAGACCGGGAGCTTGGCCACATAAATCAAGGGTGCGTATAGTAAATGTCTAACACCTCGGAGAATGATATTCGCTTGGAATGAGCTGGGTGGAGAGGAAATAAGAAGTACATGTTTACTGTGTTTAAAAAGGACAGGGCAGCAATAACGCTGCTGGGTGTCAACCCTGGTTGCATGCTGGGACCACCTGGGGAGTTTTTACATTATCATATTAATGCCCGGGCTTCTCACATCAGCTGAATGAAACCTGAACGCTTGTGGCTCGGAATGGTCACCTGCAGATGGCCATAAACTGAACCACTTAAATACCAATAACACAGGAAAACAGTGGAAAGACTACAACAAATGGAGTTGAAATGGAAATGGGGTGAGAGGCTGGGGATGGAAATGAGGAACTTGGCCGCCTTGGGTTCAAGTCACCAAAGCCGGATGGACATACTGGGTAGGACTGTAGGAGCCGTTGTGCACGCTGGCTGAGCAGTACCGCCCCCTTGCCCACCTCCCACCGTTGCCCCAGACCCCCTCCCGGGGCATTGTGTCTGGGTTCTGTGCTGGGCCCACGTTTTAAGTTTCAGTGACACACCTGAGTGTGTCCAAAGGTGACCGGGGTACCGAAGGAGCTGGAAATGATGTCACCAGTGAGCTATTAAACCCCCCAAAGAGAAAGCAGAAGCAGATAACCTTTCACATGTTTGAAGGTCTGTAATGCAGGAAAGGCATGGTACCTCATGTGAGCCACTGCGGTGGTCAGAACAGAACTCAGGGGCAGAAATTGCAAGTAGGCAGATTTTGATTCCGTTTGGTTCTGAAGTGCAGAAATGAAAGCAGCTCTTTTTGAGTAGTAAGACTGCTGTTATAGGAAGTGTTCAAGCAGAGGCTGTCAGAAGGAACAAGGGCCCTTTCGTGCAGGGAGGATGCAGAGGAGAGTCATGCGTTGGGTGCAAGAATGGATTAGTTAACAGGAGCTAAATCTGACTCCCTCCTGAATTTCTCTGTTCCTTTCTGTCCTCTGCATCAGGGTTATTCTCTTACCACCCCCCACCACACCCCTCATTCATTTCTAGGCACCCACCCCTTCCTCCTCCCCTCCAGTGTAGCCTTTCTTACCACTGAGGATGGTCTTGGGACCCCTACATAATTACTAAGACTTCCTTAATCCTCAATGTCTCCAAAGAACTACCATCACATTTTAGCTGAAATGTGACCATCGCTTAGTACAGTAAGTAAGTCCCTTACCTACATACGAGTTCCATTCCAAGAAAGTGAAAGTTGCTCAGTTGTGTCCGACTCTTTTCGATCCCACGGACTATACAGTCCATGGAATTCTCCAGGCCAGAATACTGGAATGGGTAGCCTTTCCCTTCTCCAAGGGATCTTCCTAACCTAGGGATTGAACCCAGGTCCCCCGCATTGCAGGTGGATTCTATACCAGCTGAACCACAAGGAAAGCCCTCCATTCCAAGAACGTGTTTGTAAATCCAATTTGTCCGTAAGTCCAAAAAGTTAGCTTGGGCACCCAACTAACACAACTGGCTGTGTAGTATTGTACTGTAATATGTTCATAGTACTTTTCACACAAATAATACATAAACATTTTAGACTGTACAGTACCTTGAGAAGTACAGCAGTGCAGGATCCCAGCTGGCACTTCTTAGCAGTGCCAGCTCCATCACTACTTCCAGACATCCTGCCAAGGCTTGAAATAAAGACACTGAACTACTGTACTCCGTACAGTGTTGTTGTTCAGTCACTAAGTTGTGTCTTTGCAACCCGCTGGACTCGGCCAACAGGTTCTTCTGTTCTGGGGATTTCCAGGCAAGAATGCTGGAGTGGGTTGCCCTTTCCTTCTCCAGGGGATCTTCCCAGACCAGGAACCAAACCTGTGTCTCCCTTCTGTTCTGGGGATTTCCAGGCAAGAATGCTGGAGTGGGTTGCCCTTTCCTTCTCCAGGGGATCTTCCCAGACCAGGAACCAAACCTGTGTCTCCTGCATTGGCAGGTGGATTCTTCACCACTGAGCCACTAGGGAGCCTCACTCCATGCATACTGTACAGGGGAGTACAGAAAAGCACAGCCACACGCATGGTTGCAGAGGATGCACACACGTGACAATGTGCGCCAGCCTCAGGAGCTAACTTACCTGACTGGGCATGAGGCCACATGTTTGCATCTTTAAAATTTGAAAGTTAAAGGTTCATATGTAGGGGACTTAACCGTATATATGTCTGAGCTGAGGTCCCTAGAGAGTAGAGACTGAGGCAAAGCCTACATGCTTTACTGGTTGTTTTCACCCCAGGACAATAGAAATGAGAAAAAAACAAAATTAGAAATTTGGTGGGCAAAGGGGGAAGGTTACCTGAATGGTAGGGAATCAGAACTGGTTTGGGGAGTAGACAGTGTCCAAGTGGAATCATAAAAACGAGAAGGATTTGCAGGTCAGTGTTCATAGCAAGATAATTCACAGTATCCAAAAGATGGCAACCACTCAGGCAGGTGACTGCTGCTGCTGCTAAGTCGCTTCAGTTGTGTTTGACTCTGTGCGACTCCATAGACGGCAGCCCACCAGGCTCCCCCGTCCCTGGGATTCTCCAGGCAAGAACACTGGAGTGGGTTGCCATTGCCTTCTCCGAAGCAGGTGACTAGAGAAGCAAAATGTGGTATTGTCAGACAACAGAACCTTTAAAGGCATGGCAATTCTGACACGTGCTGCAACATGGAGGAGCCTTGAAGATACTATTGTAAGTGAAATAAGAAATCACAAAATGACAAATAATGATTCCACTTAGTCAAAGTACCTTGAATAGGCAAATTCACAGAGACAGAAAGTAGAATAGAGGTGACCAGGAGTCGGGGAAGGCAGGGCTGGGGAGATAGAGACTCAGTTTCAGTTTGGGAAGACAAAAGTGTTCTGGAGATGAATGGCAGTGGTGTTTGCACAATACGATGAATGTATGTAATGCCCCGACTGCACACTTAAAAATAGTTAATATGGTAAATTCTGTCTTACATATATTTTACCATAATAAAAAAAAATAATTTTTTCCCCCAGAAATGTGAGTAGGCCTTACCCAGGAAAAGGAGCATGGTGGAGGGTCAGAGAGAAAGGTCGGGGTTGGGGGGGCAGTGATTCAATCAAACGGAAATGCAAAGGCCCAGACACAAGAGTGGGTGAGCTGGCCAGGAAACTGTGAGTAGCCCCGAGGTGGCTTAGTGGTAGAGTCCGCCTGCCAGTGCAAGAGACGCGGGTTTGAAACCTGAGTCGGGAAGATCCCCTGGAGGAGGGCATGGCAACCCGCTCCAGTATTCTTGCCTGGAAAATCCCATGGACCGAGGAGCCTAGTTGGGCTACAGTCCAGGGGGTGGCAAAGACTTGGACACGACTAAGCGACTGAGCATGCACACAGTATGTCTAGAACAGCGAGTCCCTGACTTTGAGGGGGAGGAAATGAAAAAGTAGAGCCTTGAAAAACCAGCCAGGAGCACAATGTGGGGAAACTCAGCAGCATTCCCCCCAATTCTGAAATCTGGACTATTCCTGCAGGGGGTTGGAGCAGTGAGATCACCCACATCCACACCCCCAGAAGACACTTGGGCCCTCCAGCTTTTCTACTGTAATAAATTATGAATTACCAAACTGCTTTTGTACTTTTAAAAAATACTTTTTTTATAAAGAATTCAAAGAAACCTAAAGATGAAGAGATGAAAAGTGTTTTTTCACTTCTGTTTTACCCGAAGTCCGTCACACACAAATAAGAAGGTGATCTGGATATTACAGAATGAAGTAGGTCAGAAAGAGAAAAAAAAATACTGTGTATTAGCACATACATGTGGAATCTAAAAAAATTGGTACAGGTGAACCTATCTAGAGGGCACGAATAGAGAATGGATACATGGACAAAACGAGAGAAGGAGAGGGTGGGTCTAATTGAGAGAGTAGCACTGACATGTATACGTGACTGTGTGTGAAACAGCTGGTAGGAAGCTTCTGCGCAGCACAGGGAACTCAGCAGGGTGCCCTGTGATGACCTAGGGGATGGGATGTGGGAGAGGAGCACAGGGAGCTCAGCGTGGGGCCCTGTGATGACCTAGGGGATGGGAGAGGGGAGAGGAGCACAGGGAGCTCAGCAAGGGGCCCTGTGATGACCTAGGGGATGGGATGTGGGAGAGGAGCACAGGGAACTCAGCAGGGTGCCCTGTGATGACCTAGGGGATGGGGGCGGGGAGAGGAGCACAGGGGAGCTCAGCACGGTGCCTTGTGACGACCTAGGGGATGGGATGCGGGAGAGGAGCACAGGGAGCTCAGCGAGGGGCCCTGTGATGACCTAGGGGATGGGAGGTGGGAGGGAGGGAGGGAGGTCCAAGGGCAAGGGGACGTGTGTATATGTATAGCTGATGCATGTGGTCGTACAGCAGAAACTGACACAACACTGCAAAGCAATGATCCTCCAATTAAAAGAAGAGGAATATCCAGGAGAAAAAAAAAAAAAAAGGAAGCACAGAAGTGGATTGCCTTTATGTTGGAATGACTGCAGACTTACCCAGTTTCCACCTGCTTGACCTCTTTGAGCACTGGTTCCATACACACACACACACACACACACACACACCCCCTGGGCCCAGCCTCATGTGTCCTGGAAACCCAGCACCGGTCCATTGTTTCTGACTCTGGCCTGGCAGCTGCTTGGAGTCCAGGTGTCCAGGCCCTGCTTCTAGATGCCACTCACCTCCCCACGCTGCCCACACACCTGGACACGTCCCACAACCAAACCCACACCAGCACAGCCTCAGTTTCCAAGGGGGGAGATTCAACAGTTCCTGACTGGTGGAAGACCTTAGACACCACCTGGCTGACCCCATGATGACAGAAGGTCTTTGCAGCAAATTTCTCAAAAAAGTGTCTTCTTCATGAATTGTGTTGACCTAGCTATCAGACGAGAGCCAGCAATCCGTTCCTTGGTGCTAGAAAACTCTTAGCTCTGTTTTATACCCACTGGCAGCTGTTTATACCCGTAGCCTCCTTTTCCATTTACCGTCTACACAGCTGTCCAGGCTCTACATAAGCCCTGTAGGTGACATGGAAAAACACAAGCCCTACCATCAGACGGCAGACGTGCTTTTGGCCCCAGGCCCACCATAAATCAGTCTGATGAGTGTGGGCACAGTTTCACTCCTTTACACATCATTTCTCCGTGTGAACAGGGATAGAACACCCAGTCCCAGTGGTTGGATGATTGCTGAGCTAATATCCACGCAAAAACCCACACATGTAAATGCTCAAAAGATGTGAACTCTCTTGCCTTTTTTTTTTTTAATGGACCCATCCCAGCCGTTTCTTGCTTCTGAACACATTGGGAGGTAGGCCAGGTATCCATACTGAACAAAGAAATAAACAAGAAGATAGGGGCTCTGTGGAGCCTGGCCCCCAGAGGCCAGGACACCTGAATTGCAAACAGGAGGACAGTCAGACCTGGCGTGGGACAGGAGGGGGTAAGTGCATGAGCCACGAATGCAAATTGGTTCTCTGTCTCAGTTCCCCAAAACGGCTGTGGGGATCTCCAAGACGAGTTCCCAAGGAAGAAATGCAGCCATCGCTGTAAACAGTTGAGAACGGTCTCCAAGATCGTAAACAAGTGTGGGAGCCAGAAACCAACATCGCAACAGTTTGTGCCTAGCCTGGGAACAGAGGCCGGGCTGGTTAAAAATATGAGTCTGCAAATAAGTTTGTGCTGGTGAATTTGGGTTAGAAAGCTCATTCCTTCTCATCTGAGCCCTTGTTTTGGATGTGCTTTCCTCCGGGCAAATGACGACTTCGGCAGCTCTCAAGAACTATTTGCTGCATCCGAGACAGATAGGGGACTGTGTGTGCAGCACAGGAAAACAGGTCTCCTTCCGGTCACTTAAGAGCCTTATGCAGTCTTGTCAGGAGGAGACACAGTGGAGAGGGGACAAGAAACTGAACAGACTCAAGTCCAACAAGTAATTTATAGGAAGGAGAACCACGTGGCCCAGTGATGCCTGTTGTCTGGATGCCATGTTTTTTTCTTTTTAATTTTATTGAAGTATTAGTTGATTTACAATCTTGTGTTAGTTTCTGCTGTACTGGGTACACTTCTTTTTGTTGTTGTTTAATTTGGCTGTGCTGAGCCTTGGCTGCAGCAGGCAGGAGCTAGTTCCCCAACCAGGCACCCTGTACTGGGAGCACAGAGGGTTTCTCTTTGTTGTTCCTTGGAGGACATTTATTTTATATTGTTATTGGAACATAGTTGCTTTACAATGCTGTGTTAGTTTTTGCTGTGTAACAAAGCGAATCAGCCACAGGTGCACATATATCTCCTCCCTCTGGAGCCTTCCACCTCCCCACCCCCATCCCACCCCTCTGGGTCATCACAGAGCACGAGCTGAACTTGCAGCAGCTTCCCGCTAGCTATCCATTCTATACATGGCAGTGTGTAGATGTCAATGCTATGCTGTGCTCAGTCACCTTAGCCACGTCCAACTCTTTGTGACCCCATGGACCGTAGCCCACCAGGCTCCTCTGTCCGTGGGATTCTCCAAGTAAGAATATGGAACTGGGCAACCATTCCCTTTCTTCTCCAGGGGATCTTCCTGACCCAGGGATTAAACCCAAACCCCCTGTGTCTCCTGCATTGCAGGCAGATTCTTAACCACTGAGCCACCTGGGAAGCCCGATGTCAATGCTACTCTTTCCATTTGTCCCCACTCCTCCTCCCCCACATCTGCATCTCTATTCCTGCCCTGCAAGGAGCACAGAGTCTTAACCCCTGGGCCACCAGGGAAGGCCCTGGCTACACTCTGTTAGGGCTCTTTTTCACTCTGTTCATTGATCCTCACAGTATCAGCTTCCTAGAAGTGCCCTAACAAAGTACCACAAGCTGGGTGCCCTAAACGCTGAGACGGTATCATGGAGGCCAAAAGTCCGAGACCAAGTTGTCATTGGGCTTGGCTGGAGGGGATAACTGTTCCATACTTCCGTCTTGGCTTCCCCAAGGTTACGAGCTATCTCTGATGTCCTGTGGCTTGTAACAGAGTCTCAGCGTCTGTCCATCTTCGTAAGGTGTCTGCATATCTGTGTAGGACACCTGTCATAGTGGATCAAGGACTTGCTCCACCCCCCATTCCAGTGGAACCTCACCTGAACCAGTTACATCCATGATGACCTGTT